>NC_143253.1:94615625-95216250 GCF_984573655.1 Nuphar pumila
AAAATATCAGAAATAAATGAGTTACAAGATAACATCCACATTAGCAAGCAAAACTATACAAGAAATGATGTGCAGAACATCACTTCCTAGAAGCTGACTCTAATATGCAAATTTTGAAAGAGCTTGTAAGACCTTAATCCTAACTTTAAGGTTTAGATCATCTGAATCCTATCAAGATATGTCGATATACTCAAGTCAATGCTTGAAGTATGTGGCATAAAAATTCTCTCTGTTTCTAAGGTAATATTTTTCCAACATCCTTGAGCGCCTACCAATATACTTCGAACTATGGACCTTAGTGCGTGGCAGGGGGTATTAACCCAAATAAGTGGTTCAGTTGTGAGGCTCTTTTCCCGAACTATGGTTCAGTGAGACAGCTCAGCAACGTGAAGACCGAGACAATATAGGTGGGGATGTTTTGAAAATCTGATTCAAGTATGCAAGAAATCAGATGGCTCTAATGCAGAGTCCTAAAGAGATAGAATTTTGAAAATCATAAAGAAGCATAGACTTGCATACATTGTTTGTATTTAATCCATAGATTGAGGAGAGTTGTAATTCAGACCTAAGTCTAAGTGAGCATGCATAAACTCCTCAATATGGTCCTACCAAACCATACTTAATCCTATATGCATTATGTCAGCTGGGTCAAAGTCTTGGCTCTTAAGTTTTGCATGGAAATGATGCTGGCATTTGTAGAATAATGACTCAGACAAATTTAGACAAGGCAAAGGCATTAATTCAACCAGACGAAGACGAATCCCATCACGGTCGCCAAACCTATGATCATTGCAATTTTTTTTTCTTTTGTTCCTTTTAAGGGAAAAAGGAAAAAACTCTCGCAAGGTCTCACTTAACCTTTTATAAAGATGTTTTGAAATTAGTCGCCTCCGTTTTGAAATTTATGGAAAAATAGGGAGATGGGATTCGCTTGTCGGTACAAGGTTCAACCGTTCCTAGCGCCTTTATCAGGGGTAATTGAACCAAAAATCAAATTTATGCCTTTGAATTGCCTAAATTTGTCTAAGAAATTATTCTAAGTCCTAAGTACACATTGAATCAGGGTTGTGCTATGATTTTGAATTTGAGAATGTATATGCTTTTGAAAAATATTTTTTAGAAGTTTGAATCTTTCAAGTGATTTTGAAATGGATTCAAAGTCTTAAAATTTAAGATCTGAATTGAGTTTAAGATAGAAAATCAAAATTCCAAGTTTGATTTCTGAATAAAGAATTGAATTTAGAAATCAAACTTAGAATTGCATTTAGAATTTTAGAATTTGAAGCTTTAAAAAAAAGTAAACTTGAAATTCGATTTGGAATAAAATTAAGAATTGAAGTTTTTGGATGGAAAATTCGAAATTGGATTTGAAAATGAAAATAGAATTTAAAACTTGGAATAAAGATTAGAATTCAATATGTGAAATTGGAATGAAATTCAAAGTAAAAGTTTGAAAACGGAAAATAAAATCAACATTTGAAAATTGAAATTAAAACATGGAATTGAAAATGAAATTCAAAGTTTAATTTTAAAAATTTGAAAATGGAAAGATAGAATTGAAAATTGGAAATTAAAAATAGACATTTCAATTAAGAAATGATTTTTTTTTCAAAATCACTTGGAAATTCGAAAATAACTTGAATAATAATTTTTGAAAAAGAATGATGCAATTCTATCTTAAATGATGAATGCATTTAAAAGAATTTATTTGAAATTAGAATTAAAATCAAACTTCATTCTTAGAATTAAAACAAGATTGAAACTTTAATATATTCATGACTATGGTCACAAACATATTCTAATTTTAATCTTTAGCTAAATTCCAATAAAGAATGAAATGATTTTTTGTGCCATTATAGAATTAAAACAAGATTAATTTTTTGTATATTTATAATTATGGCCATGAATATACTTTGATTTAATCTTTATTTTAGATTCTAATAAAGGAAAAAAATATATTCTGAAATATGATGATCTTTTAAAATGAATTATATTTTAACAAAGAATAACAATTTTAAGTATTATTCATATCCAGACTATGGCTGTGAATACAAAATTTACTTAACATTATTTATCTTTTATTAAATGGTGGACATGCCATTCATGTTTTCATAGTGTTTTTAAGAAATAAAAAAAATATGCAACAAATTAAAATGAAGAAAATTAAACTAAGATGCTCATTCATTCTAAACTAAGCATAAAGTAAATTTTCCCATTAATGTATTATTATAACACTTGAATGAATTACATTAATCGAAACGAAAAAAAAAATCCTTCAAAATGAACAAAAATGTTAGAAATAAATGTAGGCATTTATGTATTTTCTTCAATTATTGAAAAATTGAAGAAAAATCTAAGATTTGCTTATTTATGCCCTAAAAAATAAAGGAAAAATTTGCAAGCATGTCAAAAAATTTTGAAATCTTATATGGATAAACTAGAACTAAAATGAAAAAAAACCATTTTTACGGATTTTGAAATTGAATTTTCATTAAAGAGGACACATCAAATCAAGTTGAAATGAAGCTTGAGAAATGCTTAAAAGGGCAAAATGATAGTGTTTCGACTTTTGCTTAGAATCGAATATAATTGTTTTTTTAAAATTTCTAAAAATTTAGAAAGATAAACTAGACATGTAAAGAAAAAATCTCCAATTTACAGATCTTAAAAATAATATCCCATAAGGGAGATCTCATCTGATCAAGTTGATCAAAAATCTGTAAAAGCCTGTGAAAGAAATTTCAATAGGTTTCTAATTTTTTATCCGAATGACAAATAAAAACTTAATAAAAATTTATGAACATTGACATGTATAAACTAGATAATATAAGAAAAAAACTTCTTTTTACATATCTAAAAAATGATCTCCCATTAGGGAAATATACATGCAACAAGTTGGTTTTAAGTCAAAATAATGCTTGTAATTGTCACCAGGCAAGGTTTCAACTTAAAATGCAAAATAAATAAAAATATTTCATAGAAATAGATACAAATTTACCTAAAAAAATGAGACATGAATATGGAAAGAATCCTTTTTACATATATGAAAAATGCTCTCTCATTAGGGAGAAATCATTGAAACAAAATAGGCTAAAAATTAGACCACAAAAGTAACACAATAAACATAGTTGCGGGTTTTAAACAAAAACAAATATCAAAACACCATAGAAATTGATAAAAATTTACATAAAAAAATTAGACTCAATGATAGAGATATCACTTTTTACAGATTTGAAAGATCATCTCTAGTTAGGGAGAAATCACTCAAACAAGTTGGTCTAATTTCAGAGAAAATTCGGATGAGGCTAAACAGCAGATTCAAAATCCTGATTTTTTTGAGGGATAAAAACATATCAGAATGTTTTGATTTTTGGTGTGGATTTTGAAAACATACTAATAAAAATGTGATAAAAAATTAGATCAAAATAAGACCTAATTATATGCGAAATAATGAAGAAAAAAACAAACCATAATTGAAAATATCATCTCAACACCATTGAATGGAATAGAAAGTAAAAATGGATTGATCCAATGATCAAAACGTGAGATCTATCATTCTAGATCATTGATGATAATAAAAATAATATAAAAACATAAAGAAAAGCATATAAAATTAAATTAAAAGCATTGGAGTATAAATTGAAACTGATTTTTTTCATATAATGTAGAATTTGATTTATTGAAGATTAAATCTTAATTCTAAATGGCTAAAATGAAAATGCATAAAGTAAAAAGCAATTTGAATAGATCAAAGCATAAAAAATAGAAATTTATATGGAATTGAACTAGATCTATATTACTATTATATGAAATTAAAAGAAAATGCAAGAAAAAAGAGAAGAAAGGGGGGGCGATTTTTGAGAAAATAAAGAAAATAGAAAGAAAATAAAAAAAATCAAAAGAAAGGGAGAGATATGGCCTACCTTGGGCTGGAGGAGCTTCTTTATTCTTCTTCACTTCAGCCACTAAGAGAGGAGCCAAAAAGGAGGAGGGATGCTTGAGGGAGAAGAGAAGAGAAACAGAGAATTTATTTGATTCTCTCAATTTCTCAAACTTCTACTTGTTGAGAAGAGAGACCCCCAAGGGGTCTATTTATAGTTTGAGCATGGGGTTGACTTTTGCAAAACTTTAGATATGGGACTAAAAATTCTCCAGCAGGAGTGGTGCCAAGCCTATGTGGGCATTTTTCTTTTTTTCAAATGGGCAAAAATGCCACTTTAAAAAAAATTGACACATGAAACCCCTTTTGCAAGTGGGTGCCCATGTGAGTCTTTTTCATCTTTTATAAATGGGTAGAATGGGTACTTGGCTGAAATTTTGACACATGCATCACCTTGGGGGGTGATGTTCATGTGGGTTTTTAAAAGTGAAGGGTTTTTTTAAAGGTTTATTAAAAACCGATTTTGATTTTAAATCTTGAAAATGCCAAGTGGCGCCCCCCTTTGAAAATAATATTTTTGAAATTAGGGTAAAAAGGGAAATAAAACATGAGAAAAAAGAGAATTTAAAAATAATTGGATTTCAAAAAATTCAATTTTGATTTACGAAATTCAAATTGGGCAAAAACTGGATTCAGATTGAATTTTGAGAGATTTTACAAAAATATCGATTTTGGTTTCTAAAATTTCAAAGTTTATTTTGAAATTGGGGATAAAATTTGGATTTTGAATTTGAAATCCTAAAAATGATTTTGAATAAAAATTAGATTTTAAAATTGCATTTGGATCCATTTTGACATTTTAAAATCCAAAATGAATTTTGAACTGGATCCAGGGTATTTTTCAAAGGAATTTTGAAATTTAAAGGATTGTTTTTGGATTTTGGCATAAAAATCAGATTTTGATTTTAAATATGAAATCCCCAAATTGATTTTGAATAAAAATTGGATTTTAAAATTGGATCGGGTCCATTTTAACATTTCAAAATCCAAACTGAATTTTGAACTTGATCCTGGGTATTTTTTAAAAGATTTTTACAAACTGGTGGTTTTGAATTTGAAAATCCAAAGATTGATTTTGAAATTAGAATAAAAAATTGAGTTTTGAAAAGGATCTGAATCTGAAGTTTTTGAAAAAGAATGGATTTGGATCTTGATCTGATGAAAATTTGGTTTAAAATTAGAATCGAGCCCTAAATTATGGATTGCAAATGGAGAAAGCCCTAAATTCATAATAAAATTAGGATTTTGGATATGGATCTAGTTGAAAGAATGAAGTTGGGTTTAGATTTAAATCAAAATCTCAGAAGTGAAATTGAATCTCAGATGTTGGATTAATTTGAGTTCAGAATTTGATTGAACTGAACTTCTGAATGGCTCAGAAGGTGGATCCAGACCAAACTAGATCCAAAATGGTTTAATTGGATCATGGATATCTGATGAGATATTCTAGGTTCAAAGAATGAAATTGGACTTTAGATATGGATTTTGGAATGAATTAGATGAAAAATCCAGATTCAGAGAAGAATTTGACACTAGATCCAGCATTGGATCCAATATACGAATTGAAGAGGAGCGGATCTTGAATATTGATAAAATATTAGATGATGGAATTGATCCGAGTCCTAATTTGGGGTCTGTCCCAGTTCAGAAATTATTGAAAATAGTGTCCCGGATAATTTTATTTTTTTGGATCGTCGCACTACAGGGGCAGAAACACAGTACTAAACTAGTCTGAACTAATTTAAGCTAGGCTGGCTCAGAAGGAACTGAATTAGAGGCCAGTTATACTTGGACGAACTAATTTTAGATCTAAATCACTAGCTTAACCAGCTGAAGTCAACTCGATCTGGACTGTATCGAGCTCAAATGAGCTAAAAATGAGCTCAAATGAAAGTCTGAGTGTGAAAAAGTGACTTTAAACTGAAACTGAGTTACTTGAACTCCTGGTGAACTTAGATCAGACTCACTGGGATGGGATCTACTGAATTTGACTGACTCGGGGACAATTTGGTTAAGATTTGAGCTAAAATGAGCTTATTTCACCTGAAATGAGCTAAATTAGCTGAAATGGTCAGTATTCACTCATCGTGAGCTTAAAGGAGCTAGAAATGACAGTCATTCTAACTTTTTTGAACTCGAGATGAGTTTGGTTAAACCTAACTGACGAGAAGTCTAAGGGTGACCTAAGGGTAAAATGATAATTTTATTTCCTGAATGGGGGTAAACTAGTATCTAAACTAGTTTAAACCTAGAAGTGAGACTCGATGTCGCCCTGCAGGGGACTGGCATCTGTGAAATAAAGATGTCTGAAATGGTCTTGGAAAATTTGGGGTGTTTATAAAGGGCCAACTCGAAAATTGGATTTTATGGAAGGACCGATGCTAAACAGGATTTGGAAGGACCAATGCTAAACTGGATTTATAATGACCAACTCAAAAATTGGATTTTATGGAAGGACCGATGCTAAACCGGATTTGGAAGAACCAGTGCTAAACTAGATTTGTAAGGACCAACTCAAAAGTTAGATTTTATGGAAGGACCGATGCTAAACCAAATTTGGAAGGACCAATGCTAAACTGGATTTATAAGGACCAACTCGAAAATTTGATTTTATGAAAGGATCGATGCTAAACCGGGTTTGGAAGGACCAGTGCTAAACTGGATTTGTAAGGACCAACTCGAAAATTTGATTCTATGGAAGGACCGATGCTAAACGAGATTTGGAAGAACGAGTGCTAAACTGAGTTTGGAAGGACCAGTGCTAAACTGGGTTTGGAAGGAAGTTTGAGTTGAAACTCGGATTTTCTAGACCAATTCTAGAATTTGAAGGAAAGAAAATTAGAGTCAGAACTCGAATCTTCAAAGAAAAAATAGACCAGTGTGGACTGGGTTTGAAAATATTGACCAGTAAAAACCAGATTTAGAGAGTTCAACCAGTAAGAACCGGATTTAGAAAAAAAGCTTAACCCGAAGGTTGATTTTGGCAAGACCAATGAAAATGGTTTTGATAAAAGACTTGACCCGAAGGTCGAATTTGAAAAAGATTGGTGTTTTAAAAAGTGTTTGTTGATTGTTATGAGAGATTTTCAATCTTCAGCCTTACGATTACTTGGACAACTGTCAGGAGTCTCAGGATTATCCCTTATCCTGATTGGGTAAAAATTCGATGCAAATGCAAATGGATGTAAATAGATGTAAATGAATGCAAAATATAGATGAAGGCAAATATATACAAACAAATGCAAATAAATGCAAATGAACAATGAAAGATTTTGTTTGATCCTACCTGCATACAGGACGTTTTGAAGTAGAGATAATCTTTTAAAAAAAATGCCCAAGTGTAACTGGGGTGTAAGATGTTGGACGAAAGGATAGACACTTGACAACCGCTCTCTGAAGATAACAAGGCGATAAATTGGCAATACGCTTCTTGATTGATTCGGGAGGCACTCTGAAAGAGGTCACTCCTCGCAAGAAGATAATTTGCAAAAAGAAGATGGCGCCAGGTTATGAGAAAAAAATAGATAATTTTATTGATGCATTAAAGAAAGAATGACAAATCAAGGAAATAGATGAGACTACATCATCCCTTTAAAACGACAAAAGCAAGATGGGAGAGCATTGGCATTGTCACTTTTTTGAATGATCAAGGAAAAACTTAGTCAAGACGGTCGACTGATCTTCTTCTTCATCTACCACAAGAAGCTTTTTGTCGATGCAATCTTGAATGATGTTCTTGAGGATGAATCAACGTTCAGTATCATGCCCCATTGCTTGGTGGAACTTGCAGAAATGATCTTTCAATTTCTCTAGGGTGACTGGAGGATCAACAACCCTTGGAAGTTTGATCATATCTTTTTCAAGCAAGTATTCAAGAACTTCCTCAAATGGCTGATCTAAAGGTGTGAATTCACGGTCATAACCCCAACCGTCACACTTTATCTTTTCTCGAGTGCTTGGTTTCTGCGGAGAGCTAGAAGACTTGTTATCATGCTTGAGAGCATTGCCCTTTTTGTTTTTTATGTCGCTGCTATTGTTTTGGCCCGTGGTGTTGGTTGCGCAAGTGACTCGCACTTTTTTCTTGGCATCTGAGCTATTTTCGAGAGCATGAGGCTCTCATATACACCATTTTCTATCCCCATTTCAAGCCATTCAGCTCATTCTATTAATTCGACAAAGGATCGGACCAGAGTGGTTGAGATCAGGCCCCTCAGAGGTTGGGAGTAATTGTTTAGGATTACTGACAACGCATGCCCTTCTGATATCGGATCTCTCATTCGATTGCAAGTGGATCTTCATATGTGAATGAAGTTTGTGGCCTTTTCACCATCTTTCTGTCTCAGGCTGCAGAGATGATTAAATGTGGGCAAGGCCTCAGTATTGAATAGGAATCGTTCAATAAAAAGGTTGACCACCTTATCAAACTCTTGCAGCTCGATTGGATTGATGTGCTTAGAGTACCACTTGGTTGTTGTGCCCTCTAGGCTGTGCGAAAAGCATCTAAACAAGGCCCGATTATCTCTCTTGAATCAACTGCATTCTGCAAAGAACATGGCCAGGTGAGTCTTGGGATCACCAGTCCCATCGAATTTGACAAATTTATAGGGGAGATCTTATAGACTGTTGTCCCCTTCAAGACCATCGTAGAAGTCCTCACTAGTATAGACCTTCTTGCTTTTATCTTAGGTCTGTAGATCCTTGACCATCCTGGTCACTTCCTTCAACTGAAGCTAGATTGAATCATTGACCTCTAGGGTCTGCTTCTTCGACTGGTTAATAGATTTGGGCTCTTGAATAAACAACTCTTGTTCTTCTCCAGAATCTTCTTCCGCTGAATCTGCCCCTTCAGACTCGTTGTCCTGCTGAACCTTCTTCCAGGTGATTTTGATGTGTTTCCTGATGGTTTTCTCTTAGTTTTCTTCTTAAATGTCGCCTTTTCTAAGCTAGCCTCAGCTTGCTCTGATTGCAACTTGGCCATCATTTTCTGGAATAAAGTGTACTTGGCGGAATTGATGTCATTGCCATCTTGCTGACCCTGTCCTCTGCCCGAGCTTGGGGAACTCATCCTTTCTTGCTCGCTGCTAATATCGCTGATGCGCTGATATGGTGCAATTTTCTTTCCTGATCTAGTCTGAACCATTCAACAATGCCAATACTCTTTGTAAGACAAAGGAGATTGTCAGAATGAGAATTTTTTTTTTGAGGATAACAATTTGAATGAAAAGGATAAGAGAAAAATCTGATGAAATTAGGTTGACAATTTTGAAAGGATATCCCATTACCCGAGATTGGGTTGTTGTTGGAATTGCGACAATTGCTTTGTTACTTCGACAAAGAAAGTATGTAACTAAGGTAAACCATAAGGGAAGGTGGGTAGATAATTTCCCACTGTCACGATCATGGAATTCACTAGAAAATAAGGTAAAGGGATTTTTGAAAACATGATTAAAATCCATGAGAAAAACACATGACTTTTATTGAAAGAAATAGCCGGTAGGATCAAAATAAAGCTGGAAATTCGAGATCCACAGGACAAGAAAGATGGAAAATTGCTTGGAGTTTTATGAAAAAATAGAGGATTTGCAAAAATCGTCCAGGGTTTTGATAAATTCTTTGTAAAAATGAGAGAAAATGTAAGAAAATAAGGGATTTTAAAAAATTGTTCAGGATTTTCAGAAAAAATTATGGAAAAATATAAGGAAACAAAGGGAATAAAGAGAAATAACATTCAATCACATCCTGCACAATCAAGTATGCTCATACAACATCCTCTAAAATCTGACTCTAGATGTACAAGTTTTAAAATAGTTGTAGGACCCTAATCCTAACTCTAAGACTCAGATCATCTGTGTCCAATCATGCTATGCCAATATACTCGGGCCGAGGCTCGATATTCGTAGCATAAAATATTTTTCTCTGGTTCTAGGCTCATGTTTTCTAACATCCTTGAGCACATGCCGATATACTTTGGACTATGGCCCTTGGTACGTGACAGAGGGAGATCAACTCAAATAGGTGGCCCAGTTGTGAGGCTTTGTCCCGAACTATGGTTCTGGAAGAGAGCCCAGTAACGTGGTGGCCAGGTAAAAGTAGGTGGGGTTGTTTTTAAAATATGATCAACATGCGAGAAAATAGAAGGCTCTAATGACCTAAAGAAGTAGAATTTTGAAAATTTTATGAGAAGCAAACATTGTTTTCAATCAAATCCTAGATTGAGGAGGATTGTATTTGACCTAAGTCTAAGTGAACATGAATAATATCTCCTCAATCAGTCCTACCAAACCATGCCTAAATCTATATGAAATCCATGTCAGTTGGGTTTGATTCCGGGCTCCTAGGTTCACAAGATATAAAGTTGACATTGTAGAACACGATTTTGACAATTTAAACAGAGCAAAGCATTAGATTGATCAGGCGAAGACAGGTCCCATCACGATCGCCAAACCTGTTATCATTGCAAAATTTTATATTTGCAAGTCAAACTGTCATTTGAAAAAGATTTTGAAAATAACTCGCCTCTATTTTAAAATGCAGGATAATTTTGAAGAATGGGACTCGCCTGTCAGTACGAGGTTCAACTGTTCCTGACATCATAACCAGGGGTAATTGAACTAAGGATCAATCTGGTGCTTTGCTTTGGTCAACTTGTTTAAATTGATGTTCTATTCCTAAATGCACAAAGAATCAGGCATATGCTATGAATTTCAAAAAATGAGATTGAAAAACATGATGTTTGCTTGGGATAATTGGAAAATACTTAGAAAAAGAGACACCTTGCAAATCGTGAACCATGATGAGAGAACATTTCTGAAGAAAAGAAAAATCAATTTCTGAAGAAATCTTGATTTGTTGTGAAAATGGATTTCTGAGGAAAATCTAGCAACTTTGAGAAAAATGATTTCTCTAAGATGAATGTATGAAGTAAATCAGAAAAAGGGCCTGTGGCACTTTGAAATATTTTCATGATGCAATATAAACCAAAGTAAATGAATGAATACAATTTGCAAAAAAATATTTTTTGAAGAATTTCAAGAAAAATCTTTGAAAAAGGAATTTTTGTGCCTTATAAAACCTAGATGAAATAAATTCTTTACATATCCCTGACTATGGCCACAAATACGTATTAAATATATCTCATTTGATTCTAAAAGGAGAAAATATTTATAAGAAACTTTGAAATATGCAATGATTTCTGAAAATGCCTAAGAGTGTAGGCCATTTATTGCTTAGAAAAAAATGATAAATCTGAGTTTTGTTCGTATTCTGACTATAACTACAAATAAGAAACCCACCAAGTTTATCAACTCCTTAGAATCTACTGTACGTGCCATTTGTTTAGACCATGGTGAATTCGAATATGCATGAATCATCATCCATCACACATTAACATTTATATAAAGAAATAAATTATATGCAATACAATCCTATTCTAAGCAGGAAATTAAATTCTTATTTCAATGTTTACAATTATAATTTACATAAAAAGAAGAAAATAAATAAAATAAAATATACTCTTGAATATCTCTGCAAAACTAGAAAACATGTTAGTAAAAATATGTTGACTTTTTTGGATTTATCCAATAATATCTGAAAATTAATAGATTTATTCAGATATAAGCCCTTTCCATATTTTCCTAAGACAAACATAATAAAGTATGAGATGAAATTGAAGAAATAATATAAATAAAAAACTTTAAAATTTAGAATTTTGGAAAAATAACAAAAATGCCCCTGAAAACAAGACTATGGCCTTGAAATCAGGGTTATTAGAAAAGATTTTTGTAAAACTTTGGATTTAGGGCTCAAATAGATTCAAATAAACACCAAATCGGGTGTGAAGCACCCTAGCATGATTTTAAACGTGATCAAACATTAAAAACAAAAAACTTTTTATTAAAAAATTGAAATATCACAAAAATAGTGATTTTTACCTGTGTTTTAATCGAACCGGGACTCCGCGGGTACCCTATTTTCATGATTTAATCAAATAATATATCAAATAAACTAAAAAATCTATAAAAATTAACATGGATAGTTTGGATAACCCTAAAATTAAACTGCATTCAAAAAAATATATTTTTGACATTATTTTAATATAAAAATTGAATAAAACTTTAAAATACGTGATTTTGCCTGTGGGCACATATCTGTTATAGTGTCAGACCCAAATTGGGCATGAAATCACCATGGAAATTCATAAAAATTTACAAAAAAATACTAGACAGATAAATAGAGATTTCCTTTTTTACATATCAAAAAAATCATCTTTGGTTAGAGAGATATCGTTCCAGCAATATATGTTTGATTCTGGTGAATATATAACGAGTTGAAATAAATACATCTGGTTTTTGGTACAAGAAAATATAGAAAATCATGTTAAAAAACTATAAAATTTTAGAAGTTGACAGTGGAGACACAGATGAAAACACTCCTTCTTATGGATCATCGATCAAATCCTCAGTTAGGGAAATACAATTGACATAAGTCGATCTAGGGTTTAGACAATGCATAACAGGTTCTGTAAAATGATTCTACTTTCTGTCAGAGGAAAAATAGCAAACAGATGTATAAAAATCTGATTTTTTTATAAGAAATACTAGACAGAATAACAAAAACACTAAAACTTATTGAACATCGATCGGATCTTTGATGAGGGAGATATCACCTCGGCAAGTCGTTCTCAAATCTCCATAGCGATTTCACAATTTAAAAAGTAGGGCTTGGTTTTTTATTTTTTTGACAAGGTTACAAAACCCAAAATAATATAATTTTTTATAAGAAATCACTAACATGTTCATAGTTTAACGCTAAAAAAAATAGATTTTTTTGATGAAAAAAAATATATGAAATAACATTGTTCTCGCATGCCCGGGATCGAGGATTGTATATTATCGATAAAACTTAAAAAACCCTAATCTAAATGTGGAAAATAATAAGAAAAACATGCAAATAATATCAAAAAATTGGATTTGATGCTTGAATGAGTAAAATAAACATTAATATGATAAAAATAAAAAAAAAATCAAGGAATACATGGTTAGAATTTTATTTAGCCTTCGAAAAGAGGGATTCAATCCATTGAATGAGTGAATCTCATCTTTTATTTGGCTTAAATATAAAAAATGATATTTCCAATGATCTCAACGGATTGAAATAATGAAAAATGCTCTAAAAAATGTTAGATCGCTTTCTTGAATCGATTTTAAGGTTCTTGAACGAAAGTTAAGCTTGAATCCAACAAACAAGGGGCGATAATGGTGAAATACATGAAAAATTTGTAATAAACTTAATAAAATAATGAAAATAAGTAAATAAAGCTTACCGTGGGTTGCTGCAGCTTCAATGGAGGAACAAGAGGATGCTGAGAGGAGAGAGAAGCAACAAGAAAGGGAGAGAGAGAGCATAGGGCTTGACCCCCCTTTTGGCCCATTTTTATAGCCTTTTTGAAAACCTATTAATTAGGGGTAATTAATGCTAATGTTGACTTTTTCAAAATTCTATCTAAAACCAACTAGAGGGGGCAATTTTTGTTTGGATCCTAACCTAGGTGGGACTCTAATTACTAACCCTAATTTATCTAATTGGAATTCTTGGTTACTTAGAAAGCTTCCTAAGGTGGCGCCACTTTTTATTTTTAAAACCCTAATTTTAAAACTTTAAAATCCTAAGTTAAAATCTAAAGTAGAAATAGAAATTTTAAAATCAAGTTTTGATCCTTCTAGACTCCGAACCTAATTAGGACACTGACTAACTCTAAGCTAACCCTAACTCTTTCAAATGTGTTGCCACCACGAGTGGGCCCCACTTGATTTTTCAGAAAATGATTTTAAAACTTTAAAACAAAGAGGTTAAAATGATTTTTTTCAAAAACTTTAAAAGGACACCTAAACTAACTAATATTTTTTATATTTTTGAAATATGAAAGATGTAAAATGAAATGAAATTGAAAATTAGGTTTTGCACCCCTGCAGGGTGGGCCCCGCTTGAAAAAAGCTGATAAAATTGGATTTGAAAAGATTAAAACAAAGGTTGAGAAATAAGGCTTTTAAAATAAGTAACAATGAAAATAAAAGATTAAATAATAAAAATTTAGAGTCCTAATCCGACTAGGACTCCGGGACAGAGTCCTGATTCGAGTGAAACTCTGGCATTTTTGAAAGATAAATAAAGAAATTTTAAAAGGTTTTCTCAGAAATTGATAAAATGCGCTGAAAACAAAGTTAGGGTTAGAGTCTTAGTTAGACTGAAACTCTTAGAATAGAGTCCTAAGTTGACTAAAACTCTACAGAATTAGTTTTTTTTTCAAAAAATAGGCGAAAAGGTTTTAAAAATAAGTGAAAATGGGAGTTAAAACAGAAATCAGAACAAAGCCCTGATCCGATCAGGACTCTGAGACAGAGTCCTAATTCGACTAAAACTCTAAAAATTTTGATTTTTCTGAAAACAGATAAGAAGATTTTGAAAGCTTTTCGTGAAAATGGGTGAAAACAAGATGAAAATTGAAATCAAAATTAGAGTCCTGATCCAATTGGGACTTTGGGACAGAGTCCTAATTCGACTAAAACTCTTAAAATTTAGGGTTTTCTAGAAAACAAATGAGAGAGTTTTAAAAAACAAGCAAAAATAAGATAGAAATTGAAGTCGGGTTCAGAGTCCTGATCCGACTAGGACTCTGGGGAAGAGTCCTAATTCGACTAGAACTCTGAGAATTTTTTGGTTTTCTGAGAAGCAAATGACGAGATTTTAAAAAGGACTTTTAAAAACAAGTGAAAATAAAATAAAAATGACATCCGGATAGAGATCTGACTTGATTAGGACTCTGGGCAGAGTCCTAGTCCAACTGAAACTTTAAAATTTTGGTCAAAATAAAAGGTTTTGAAAGGTTTTCTCGAAAAAAGATAAAAATAGAAGTGAAAAGTAGAGTCCTGATCTGACTGACACTCTAAAAAAGGGTCCTAATCCGACTGAAACTCTGAGATTTTGGCCAAAATGATAGGAATGGAGAAGGGATAAGACTACTTCTAATTTAAAACCAAAATAGAATTTTAAAAAAGGTTTAAAAGTAAAAAGATAGAGTACTGATCCGACTAGGACTCTAAAAATTTGAAAAATTTGAGGAATGAAGGAATTCAGAAGTGACATAACCTAGATGGGTCTCATTTGAGAATTGAGATCAGTTAAAAATTGATTTTAAAATGAAT
This sequence comes from Nuphar pumila, assembly GCF_984573655.1. Taxonomy (NCBI): domain Eukaryota; kingdom Viridiplantae; phylum Streptophyta; class Magnoliopsida; order Nymphaeales; family Nymphaeaceae; genus Nuphar; species Nuphar pumila. The sequence continues at coordinate 94,630,767 of NC_143253.1, forward strand.
CCAGATCGTTTTGTAAAGAAAATATTTGAAATAAAGGAATACAAGATCCTGGGGGTTAACAAATGGCAAAATGTTGATTTAAAACCCAAGTATTTGAGATTGATTTTGAAAGAAAAGTTTTAAAACTCGAATATGGATTAAATATTTTGAAAACGAGAGTGCTGGATCTCATTAATGAGATGCAATGCGATGAAATGTCATGAAAGATGATGCAAAATGATATGAAATGAGATGTAAAAGGTAAACCCTGGATGAGAGATTTGAAGTCTCAGACCCCTGGCAGAGACAAAGAATGGAACATTTATGTTCGCAGGTGAAAATTGTTGATTGAATCTTGATTGTGAGATAAAGTATTGAAATTTGTTGTAAATTTTGGGCCATGAACAACCCTGGCTCAGATATCGACCAACTGGTTCCCTAAAGGTTGCAGAGAGTGGGCCCTAGTGGCAAAGGAAAAGGCTTGTGAATGAAAGTAGAAAATTTGGGGTGTTTACAGTCAGGCAGGCTCAGACCAGGTCAGGTAGGCTGAAACCCACTCAGGCAGCCTAGGCTAGGCTAGGTATGGTAGGTTTAGGAGAGAGAGAGAGAAGAGGAGAGGTTAATTTTTATGAGAAGAGAGAGAGTGGGGAGGGCTATTTATAGCCCAAGACCACCTCCTCTTTGGATTTTTTCCAAAAAAATCTAAACTCTTCTTCCCCCTTCTTGCCCTTGGCTTTATTTTAATTTCAAGAGGTTCCCTTGTATGGGGCCCACATAGAATATTCTATGGGTCCCACAAGATATTTTCTGAGGAATATTTTTGTGGGTTCCACAAACATTTCTATGGGTCACGCAAAATTTTTGAGTTTTCAGCAAATTTTTTTTCAAAAAATTCTGAGTGTGCCATTCTCTTCGTACTAACGTAACTAAAAAAGTTGGCTCATACAAATCTCTTGATTTTACAGAGGGAGGAAGTTATGGCACCCTGACTGTTTGAGCATATATTCACGAAGATACGAATATTCTAAGTATAACTAGTTTGTAGAAATCTTTTCATTTCGCATTTCGAGTTTATATGTTATTTTCACCTGAAAATGCCTCATGAATTTATTCAGAAAGTTATTAAAAAATTGCGGGTCTTACACTCGATGTTTTAAAGTCCTATCAGATGCCATTGTTCATATCTGTGCAATTAGCATATAGTATTACCTTCATTTTTTTATATATACTTTGAATTAGGAAGAGAATTGTTGTTGGCACTACTGTTTAGTTTTTTTAACCCTCTTTTGATTTTGTTTTTATTTTTGTGTTTCGGTGAATGCCTCATTTGCATGCCGATTCCCAACATTGGGAATTATGCAGGGCTACTATTACGTGATAGCAGGTGTCCCCTATGTGTGCTAGTATTCTATTCATATATATTCCATGTTTTGGTTTTGTTTCGCAAGAGGATATAAATTTTTTTCCTCTATATAAAGTACATTGATGTTTGTGCCATCATTGGGATGATACACGGGGCAGTGTGCAGACCATAGTATGCTGTCCAAACTTGTTTTGGGACTTGTTAGTGTGTCGCTTTGAGGTTTTTGCAAGTCGAGTTACCGAATGTCGTGTGGATTTTTATCGCTCGTGAGCGAAAGCATATTTAGAATTTATCATTTGTGTGTGTTGTGGTAGCGCTCTTTCTTTGTGTGAGGGACGAGTAGATCGTGTTATGCGACGGTTGCACTGGACTTTCAGGATCTCAAGTTTCATTTTACCTTTCGTCGCATCGAAAATGTAGGATTCCTAAACTAAAATTTTAGAATGTTATTCATGTTGTATGATAGAATCTAAAAGTTAGTTAATATATACACCGAGTTTGTAGCACAACCACATTGCTAGCAAATGATTAGAAATGTATTGTATTGTTTGTATATTTTTGCCTTGCAGGTGCATAGCTGAGCTAATTGCGCGACGCTTAATACTAAGCATTGCAAGCGGCTAAAAATGCCACGCAAAAAAAAATTAAAAAAAATACAAATGCAAAAGTATGCAAATCGGGTAACTACCCGTGGTAAGTGGTGCAAGCACATCACATGTCAATTACTTTTTTTGTTGCAACACTCTCTTGCTCACACACTCACTTAATTGTGGATATCTAATACTGTTGGCAAATGTAGTTTAGAAACCATGCTGGACGTGGTTGTAGTTAGAGGGATATTGGAGTGTGTTTATTACAGGTACATGTTTGACATTGTTGTGAAATGAATGGTTGAATATATTGTTGTACTTGAATTGAATGCATCAAACGCTTGCATGACATTATCTTTTTATTGAGCTTGCCATGCATGTAAAATTTGTATCAATAAGACATGACTAAAATGAATATATCTTGATTGTGATGATTATATTTTTCTGTATATCCTATTAATGTGTGCAAGTAGAATGTGTTGTGTTTTGCACATGAAATAGTAGAATTATATATACATGCATAATAGCTCATGTAAGTGTATTTTGGGTTTAGCATGTTGAGATTAAATCATGCATGGAATCATGTTAGAATTAAATTGTGCATGTGAGCATGTATTGTTGAATCATAACATGATAGGGTCATGCATGAAAGTGAATATAAATTTATTATGAACATGCATGAGAGCATGTAAAATTGAATTATGCAAGTGACATAGATTTTGATATCATGAATGAGTGCATGCAAATTTGAACTATGCAATTGACATACACTTTGATATCATGCACAAGAGCATGTAAGTTTAAGTTATGCAAGTGGCATAGACTTTTGAATTCATGCATGAGGGCATGAGAGGGTTATCTTGTGAGAATATAATGTTTGCTCTGACCTATGACTTAATAATAAAGATAACCCCGAACCATGGGTCCACTTGAGGCGTCGGCAAGGCTGGGCTCTCTAAGATGGCTGGATCCATTCTAATCTTGTGTCCTCCCAAGAGACGAAAGGGTGGTACAAGTCTCGTGGGACATGTGTTTCTTGGGCTCAAGGAGCCTCTTGTACCCATCCCATGGAGGTTAGGGTACAAGTCTACCAGTGAGTCCTAGGTGGTAGTACCTGTAAGGTTCATGATATTTTTAAGGTAATATAATGCAAAGTGTTTTAGTGTATGAGATTTCTTGTGCAGTTTAGAGAATTTCTCATTTTTGGTACCTGTATGGATATACGAAGTTTGAAAATCGCCTAAGTAATATATAAATGGCAATTGAGGGAAATTCGTGATGAATTAACTTCTAAAAATTTAAGGGTAAATTCATAATATATATATAGTTTATCCACGAATTTAAGACCCAACCGACAAAGAAACCCCGTCAGTGCATGTGAATTACGGGAGATCGCCTTGCAATAGAATGAGAGTCAAAAGAGAACAATTTTTCCGTAAGAGATGAAAAATTTTCTTGAGATGAGCTTTAGAAAGGTAGTGTATTGGAAATTCGAAATAAACATATATGTCATGATCTTAATTAACGAATTTATCAGTTTTTTTTTTTTATAAAAATCGCTTTTGAGATAGATAGTCAAGGGTCGACCAAGCCCTCGGTCGACCACTTGTGGTCATTTTGGGATGTTGGAGGCCATGGTAACCAGCTGGTCAAATTGACCTGCTAGGACAATGGCATTTTCGTAAGAGATTGGAATGAGATCCAGAGGGGGGGGGGCACAATTGGCCCAACCCATAGAGTAGATTTCATAATGATGCATGGGGCATCATTATGAGATTGGGGCGCCTTCCTAAGAGCTTGCATGGGGTTGCGCCCCATGTGATTTTCGAAATCCTTGAAAACCCCTTCCAAGGAGTTATTGTCAGGGGTATTTCAAGAGCCTTCATGATGAAGGGTGAGCCATTCCAAGGGATGCATGGGGCTGTGCCCCATGGCACCCATGTAAATTGTAGAAGCCTTTTCAGATCCTAAGGGGCGAGTGGGGGATGTTGGGCGGCTATGGGGGGGGGGCGTGATTGACCCCAGCCATTCATCTTATGCAGATTAATCCCAGCCGTTGGTTCACTAAACAATAGAGTATATAATTTTTAATGAAGGAAAGAAAGGGCATTCTTTGGAGTTGGCGAGTTAGTGCTTCTCTCTCTCTCTTCCATTTCTTTCTCTCCCATTCTCACTCTCACTTACCCTCTAGTCGTGTGGTGTGGCTTAGCCACCATTGGCATGGAGCTTCTTCAACCGAACCCCCTCCTCTTCCGTATAGCAAGGTAAAGTTTGACACCTTATTCCATTGTTTCTTGAGCCAAACAAGTGTAGTTTTAAAGCATGAAATCCAATGCTCATGGCATCGGTGTATGCATGGCATTTGAATGGATTGGTACACATTTTTGGAAGCTTGAGCACTCCTCTATTTCAGTCCATGAAAGGAGAGGATGCTCTAAGCCTGACCCTTCACATTGTTGCATTTTCCCCTCATCGTCCCTACTTAGTCACATGTTGATTCTATCAAGCGCATGGATGATTTTTTTTTGCATTCGGACCATGTACCTATTGTTTAGTATGTCCTCCTTTTTATTCAGTCATGGTGGTTGTTTTTGATCAAGTTGTAGATTTCATTGGGTTTTCGTTCTATCCCTCCCTGCATTTTGATCTTGAAACTATTCAGTTTTTTTTTTTGGGTTCGTAGTGTGCATTCGGTTGGACTGTCCCATGTTGGGGACAGATCTAACTAGGTGCTCCCTGGCCCGAGCAGGGCTCGGCCAGAGGCACCCAGTTTCTTGGCCACTAAGGCCCTTTGTTTGTGGCACCCGCAACAGGCCACCGGGTGCTCGGCGCACCCGGGTTAGCCTTGTTGGCCTGGACCCTTAGCCTCACACTCTGTCTGAGTACGAAGCCTGTTTTGAGCCTATGGGTTCAGACCAATGAGAGGATTATACCAAGTGGTCTGGTCCAAAGGACTAGACCCGTGACCGCTTTTCCCTGTTCATTTTGGCCATAGAGCATAGCGGACCGACGGGTGCTAGGCGCACCCGGGTCACCTCATTCTAGGACCAATGTCCCCTTGTTCTGCATGTCTGGATTGAACCATGGGTTCAGCTCAGAGCCTACCTAGACACGTGTGGCCTGGTCCAGAGGACCAGACCCATGGCCCATTTCGTTTCAGTTTGGCCTTGGCGCCATAATGGCTGTCGGGTGTTATCCGTACCCGGATAGCCCCATTTCAGACCACTATATCCGCTTGTCTGGCCTGAACCGTGGGTTCAAACCATTGTTTTATCAGATCTGCATGGTCTGGCCCAAAGGACCAGACCCATGCACTCCTCCTTTTTGTTTGACCTTGGCGCCATGGTGGTCATCGGGTGCTAGCCGCACCCGGATAGCCTTTGGACCCTCTGTTTTACAACAGTGTGACTGATCTGAACCGTGGGTTCAGACCAGATTTGTTATCAGACCAATGAGGTCTGGTCTGGAGGACCAGACCTGTGTGTTTTTGCCCTGGCCCTTGAGGCAGGGTGTTGCCGGGTGTTAGCCCTGCCCGAGCACACTAGCATTTGGGTGTCTTTGTTGGCTGTCAACATTGGCAGTTTCCTGGTCTAACTATAAGGTTCAGACCAAGGTTGTGGATCTGCTTGGGGGTCTAGTCTAAAGGACCAGACCGCAACCCATTGGGTTGTTTTGGTCGTTTTGAGGAACCGGGTGATGGCGTACCCCGGGCGGCCTCACAGAGCCTTCAAAGTGTGCTCCCTATACTGTATGACACACTAGGCTGAACCTAGTGGTCTGGTGCGACCCAAGGTTCCAACCACCTCGACAACAGGTTAAGTGTTAGTTCGGGGTTTAGGAGGAAAGAAGAGAGATCCGCACGTATATGCATAGTTAAGCGAAAGAAGCTCGTGTTCAAGCATTGCCTCGAACCTTGAGCTTACTAATTTTCGTGGGTACGGGTTTGTTGTCCGATAGCCCCATTTAGTCCTTGGCAGCATAGTAGGTGTGTGTTCGGAGTGGCCTCGGGGTCACAAAGGGGTGTCTCAAGCACTTTGGCACCCTATGCCTTGATTTTGGCACATTCGAGTGAGTGAATGATGAGTGAACGCATTCGGATTTTTAGTGGGCTCTTCGCTGCCTTGTTTTAGATGGACTCGAGGAGTGACTCAGTATGTGGTGCTATGCCACCGATTCGTATGATTTTTTTACCGATTAAGGTTTTGGTCATCTTATAAAAAACCATCATTTTTGTGACGGTTGTCTTCGTATAGTACAACAACCCATATCGGGGTAATGCCAATGTAATTCTCATTAGATGGAAATATTCCAGATTTCATACTTGACACGTAAGTGTGTCAAAACCTAGCAATGTATAAGCATACAGTTGTCCTTCGTGACGTATTTGCATCGTTCCTCCCGCAAGTGCAGCGATCTACCTTGGAAATGCAAATGTAATTCCCATACGTATGAGAATATCTTAGATTTCAATCTCAACATATAAGTGTACCAAAATCGTGAGTCTTCTCTATAAGAGTGGCCTCATGTTACGTGAAACACCAAATAAAGACTTTTGAAGTTCTGATCTGTTGAAATTATAATTGAGAAACTTGCAATAATTGTTTCAACAAGTTGTACTTGAAATGATGTCTACATTCTTGAGAAACTTGCAATAATTGTTTCAACATGTTGTACTTGAAATGATGTTTACATTCTTGAATTTGCATATCTCTTGAAATTGTGGTATTATACACTCACTCGCACATTCTCATGTAACTGAAGTGTGTTTCCTAAGATATGCATATGTATCCATGCCACTGTTTGTTTATAATTGTGCGGATAACTTGAGATCATGGGATTCTTAGCTCGCACTCGCACATAGCACATCTTCACACTTATACTACTTTTTATGTACCTCAAAAGGGTACACTTTGGTCTCGTGTTTGAGACATAGATGAGTGCACAAGGTGCACAATACACTCAGATGTGCAGAATGATCACAAAAAAAAAAACTTAAACACCATAGGGTTTGATAAACACACTGTTGTGGTTGTTAGACTCAGTTGGAGTCTTTGGGCGATGGCCCCTTGTGTCGTGAGTGAGCTCACGTATGTCTATACCCTAGTAATAAAAAAGATTAAATGGTGTTATGATCGCTTTCACGAGCGATGTGCTCTTGTTAGCCGCATGAGACTGAGCACGTGAATAGGCAGACTAAGTCCTCGTTTGCGTACCCGCAGGGACCACGAGGCATAAATGCCTCGAAAGGAGGCGTGACTTGATAGATGAGCCTAAGAAAGATAAATCTGTTGTGCCCCATTCACAAAATCGTTCACCTTAGAGAGGGTTGATGGTACAACCCTGAGTGACTAGTCGTTACTACGACACGTGTTTTGACAGGACTTGTAGCATTCTTTGACCTCCAGTCACTCAGAGTTAGGGAGGTCGAGGTGATCTTTTAAGAGTACCTCACTACTGCACTAGAATGGATTGCAATCCTTACCTATACGAGAGTTTCTCTCAGCTGTGTGCTGCTCGCATGGGGTTTACTCGGTCTGTAGCATCCCCGGTTACCACATTAGAAATTTAATAACAAACGTCGGGTGCATGACTCACAGAATGTGAGGTTCCTTCGCGTACCCAAAGGAGTAATCAGAAGAACTTAATTACTAACCAATCACAACTGACGTGCTTTAGTAGTTCCTTACTTCTCTGCTTACTGCACTTGTTTTGTTTCTTTACTGTTCCTTAGCTACTGGTGGTTAGAAGTTGCTCAGTTTCCTATTCGCTGCTTTAGCTTGTTTGCACTTGTTACACGTGCACTTACTCGACACAGGCACATGTATACATTGTATCACATTTTCCATGTTATATACATGCTTCTTCCTTGAGAAATAGAGATATGATGTTGTTATTCTTCACCACCTTGCAAGAGTGTTGACCCCATTTTATGGGGATGCAGGTGACAAATAGGTACAACAGTGATGCGATGGCACACGATGGAGGCTTGGGGACCCACACTTATCTGTTGATCATGCTTCTGTTCGGTTTTGGGTTTTGAGGGGATAATCTCTCTTTTTTGAGAGACTGATAGGTTGTCGTACTCTTGTCTCATTTTGTAATTAAACGTTGGGTTGTATATTTCAAAACTTGTTGGATATGCTTACTTATCTGTGGCCCACTCAGACTTGCGGCTTTGTTACTTAGTTACCCCTTTTTTCTTGCTTTTCGCTGCTTATCATAAAACCATTTCAAAAAAAAAATCCTCAAAAATTCAAAGGATTTTTTTAAGGTCGGGGTTTGGGGCACCACAATACCACAACTCTGTAGAGTTAGGGATGCATGCTTGATTTTTTGCTGATGATTTTGGTTTGGCGTAGGCCAAGACCTAGGACCATGGGTCTGTTCTCCCAGCCGCTACACTGCAGGATTGAATCGCTTAGAAAAAAACTAGTTAAGTCATAGGAGGGCAATAAAAAATACATAGAATAATAAATACTCCTATGGTTGTTTTTGGATGTCTATACCCACTTTTCTAGTAGATGAGTTTGAATAAGAAAGAGAAACAATTAATTAGATTTTTAGAATAACTGTTTTCATATGCATAATTATATATTGTGAACATGTAGAGACTTTTAAAATTTTGCTTGATTATTACATGTGAATGAAAAAGACATGCTTATGATTGGTCATGTGATTTGACCTGTTGTTACAAGCCAAAGGCTTGGTTGATGCACGTGAGGTGCTTGTGTGTGTGAGGCACACGGGAAGGGTCAAGATAGGACTTGTTCCATTATTATATTTGAATGTAAAAATTTTGATGAATGACATGTGAATTTTGTAATTGAAATACTGCATGCCTTAGTCATAAGTTGGACATGAGCATATTTTCTCTTGAGCATACAGAAAGTGAATGATGGCATTGCCTGATACATTGCATTTCTACTCCACTTTGTTAGTTTCATACATTTATGCAAATGATTATCATGTATATGAATGATTATAAAATTGAATGTCATGAATTAAAATGAGAATGATTTTGAGTTTTAATGCATACAATTGATGTAATTATGAATGCCATGAAATGAATGATGATTTATGCACTTGAATATTATGTTGTTATTATGATGTGGATTCCCTTGACTCTCATTTCTAAAATAATGGGAATTACACTTTATTGCATCATTTCAACTTAGAATTGCAATCTTCAAGTTTAGATTTGGCTTTCTATGGGCATGTGGTTGATGCCCTACAATATTTACAGATAACCTCATGGAGGATTGAAACGAAGCGCAAGTTGCTGCGTGGCTGAAGGCTCCACTCTTACCTACTACGATTTTTAGAGGGATCAGGCAAAAGTTTGAGATAGTTAAAAAATTGTGTATATTTTACTTTTTGTTTGAATCCTTACATTTAAAGAAGTGTAATATTTTGGTATGATAACATTTTTAAATTCTGTCATTTCATTTCTATTATGTTCTTGCATATGGTTTAGAACTTTAAATTTTTATGTAACTCCTCAATTATCTTAAATTTTGATATATTTTCTCTTCCGTATTTCCTTTTTTTACATATGAGAAGCTCTTAGAGTAATAGTTTAAATCAAGTTGTGTCTATGGATGATTCTGCACTGGATTTGATATTGGGAGGCTAATATACACTCATGCTTGCACTCATGTGAACCGTCTAGTATTTGGAACAGTTGGAATGTGGCCTTAGATGAATTTGTTAGCATATTACTTTTGGGGACTATGTGAATTATTTATATAAATAAAAAGTTTTAAATTTTTCTAAAAATTTGGGGTTTGAGAAAGTTTTAAAAAGGTTGAATTTTTTAGGGGCATTACAATCAGTTTCTAAGCAAGGGTAAAAGTGACATCAAGTCGTGAACAAGACTATCTTCGCAGGTATGGTATCTGTTATGTGGATATTGTAGATATGCACATATGTGATATGTTGTTCTATATGTTGTGAAAACATGTGATGTATGCTGAAAAACCTAGAAATATGCTAGACTCAATATTACGTTGTGTGTGGTTGCTTGTCTATCCAGATGGCTTAGGCAGGGCCAGTAATGACCTCATGGACACTCTGGCCACTGTGGTTGGGGTGGTGCAGAGGCAATCGACAGCTATGGATGCCATGGGGGACAATTTACCGAATTTGGCAGATCATCGACAGAGCACAAAAGGAGAGGTCAGATATAAGAAGTTTATGGACATGGATCCTCCAGAGTTCAAGAGCAGAGTAGACCCTATTGCAGTCGAGAACTGGATTACGGAGATAAAAAGGATCTTCCATGTTCTTCGTGTTCCCAATGATCGGAAGGTGAATTTTGCCACATATCGATTGAAGAAACAAGCCTTGCAATGGTGGGAGAAAGTCCATCAAGTGAAGTTTGAGAGCAAACCCATCGCTTGAGTGCAGTTCATAGATATATTTTTTGTGGCCTACTTCCCAAAGCACGAGAAGGCCAAGAAGATGTAGGAATTTCTGGAGCTCCAACAGGGAGCTATGTCCTTGCCCGATTACATCTTCAAATTCAGGGAGTTATAACACTTTTGCCCTCACGTGTATGTCACTGATGAGGAGAGAGCAACGAAGTTTACACGAGAATTGAAGTATGTACTTCAAACCAAGGCACTTATCAGAGGACCTGAGACCCTCGCTAAGGCCATTGAGGTGGTTGCTATGCTTAAGAAGGATTGGGTAGCCAATTCGGAGGTACAGAACAGAGCAGTGAGACAAAAGCCTGGAGGAGGACAATTTTATCAAAAGAGGAAATTTCATGGCAAGCCGAGGTTCACACCACCTGCAAAGAAGCCGTTTGTGAAAGCTAGAGGACAACAACAACATCGACAGACTCAGAGGCAATCAGTTAGTGACGAGAGGTGTGGTAGATGCTCTCGTATTCATGTGGGCAAGTTGTGCCTCGCAACTTCAGCCACTTGCCATTATTGTGGAAAGGGTGGATATTTCATTCATAACTTCTTTAAGAAGCAGAATGATGAGAGGAGAGCAGTTGAGCAGGTAGCAAAAGGGAAGTAGCATCAGCATCAGGGAGAGCAACAGAAGGTAGCAGACCGTATTTATGCAGCATCTGGGAGTGCCCAACAGGATAGTGATTTGATCCAAGGTAGTATTTTGGTTGCAGATCGAGCTGCTCTGGTATTATTCGATAGTGGAGCTACACATTCTTTTATTGCCGCTCATTTTGCTTGTGCTTATTATTTACCTTATTTGTTAATTGAGTTGGGTGAGCAAAATCTGCCTGCCAATCTAGTTGTACTTGACATAATGACATTTAATGTTATTCTGGGCATGGATTGGCTCTACGAGCACTATGTCGTTATCCGTTGTTGTGAAGGCACAATAGTCTTATCATGATCTAATTGTCCCAAGATTGCTTATCGTGTGTTTAGACCTTTTTGGGGACATCGTGTTATTTCATTTCTGAAGGCTCAAAGGTATGTGAGCAGAGGAGATATTTATTTTCTTGTGTGCTTGACTTCTGAGGAGCCTAAGGTTGCATCTTTGGAGGAGTTTGGAGGTAGTGCGTAACTATCTAAATGTTTTTTCGGATGAATTATCGGGACTTCCTCAACTTCGTGATGTTGAGTTTGGTATTGAGCTTTTTACCGGGGACTGCTCCAGTCTCCAAGGCTCCATATCGTATGGCGCCAACTAAGTTGGAGGAGCTAAAAAAGCAACTCCAAGAGCTTTTAGAGCGCAGATTTATTCGATCGAGCGTGTCACCTTGGGGAGTGCCCGTTCTCTTCGTAAAGAAGAAGAATGGATCTATGAGGTTATGCATTGATTATCGAATGTTTAACTAGGTTACCATTAAGAACAAATATTCATTACCCTGTATCGAAGACCTCTTCGATCAATTGCAAAAGGCAAAGGTAAAGATTACTTTATAACTATGTGTGTATGATTGTAGTGTTGCTTGTTTGTGTGATCATTGTTATAATATATGTGTTACTTGTACTTTTGCATAGGCCTTCTCAAAGATTGATTTGAGATCTGGGTATCATCAGCTGCGAATTAAGGTAGAAGATATATCTAAGACTGTGTTTCACACTCGTTATGGACATTATGAGTTTGTGGTGATGTCATTTGAACTCACAAATGCTCTAGCCACGTTTATGGATATAATGAATCACATTTTTCAACCATTCCTAGATTCTTTTGTGATCGTGTTTATCGATGACATCTTGATCTATTTCGAGAATGAGGTTCAGTATCAAGAGCATCTACATGTTGTTTTGGGGATTCTTAGGGAGCATCAACTCTATGCTAAGTTTTCCAAATACGAGTTTTGGCTCAAGCAAGTCTCCTTCCTTGGCCATGTGATTTTTGTAGATGGCGTGGTCGTGGACCCCACCAAAGTTGAGGCAGTGTTAGATTGGCAACAACTGCAAAATGTTTGAGATATTAGGAGTTTCCTTGGTCTAGTGGGTTATTACCGTCACTTTTCTCAAGACTTCTCTCGTATTGCTTTGCCAATGATGAAACTTCTGAGGAAGTCAAGTTCGAATGGTCAGATAAGTGTGAAGAGAGCTTTCAGATGCTTAAGTAGAAGTTCACTTCAGCTCCAGTTTTGTCTTTGCCATCAGGCAGTGGTGGCAGAAAGACTAGTGGTGTTCTATCTAGTTGCCTTAGTGGAGGATAGAAGCTACTAAAGGATTTTATTGCGTGGAGGTCATTTGTTGTGGGCCAGGGCACGATTAAGCTTGCTAGCCTAGTTGTGCAACCAGATATCTTCAACAGAATCATCGTAGCACAAAAGAAGGACCCTCAGTTTGAGAGACTAAAGGCCCTTACCATGGTGAGCAATACCTCTTTTCACCTTGAAGAGGATGGAGGTATCAGTATGAGAGACCGTATTTGGTTACCCAGCGATCTTGATTTGAGGTGTGAGCTCCTTGATGAGGCTCACAAATCCTGATATACCATTCATCCTGGCACAACCAAGATATTTAAGAACCTTTAGAAGAAGTATTGGTGGAATGGCATGAAGAAAAATGTTGCAACTTATGTTTCGAAGTGTTTGACTTGCCAGCAAGTCAAGATCGAGCATCAGAGACCTGGTGGTCTATTGCAGCCTATAAAGATTCCGCAGTGGAAATGGGAAGAGATCACTATAGATTTGGTCATGGGACTACCCAAGACTCATCGTCAACACGATGCCATTTGGGTAATCGTTGATAGATTGACCAAGTCAGTGCATTTCTTGCCTATTCGTGTGACTCAGACTCCTGAGAGTCTTGCAAATCTATATATTAAGGAGGTAGTTCGCTTGCATGGCGTGCCTATATTGATCATATCTTATCGTGATACTCATTTTACCTCATGTTTTTTTGGTCAGTTTCAGCAAACTTTGGGTGCGAGGTTGAAGTTTAGCACAACGTTTCACCCTCAGATGGATGGTCAATCTAAGCAGACCATTCAGACCCTCAAGGATATGCTTTGGGCATGCACTTTAGATTAAAGAGGTGATTGAGATAGTCACGTGATTCTCGCAGAGTTCGCATACAACAATAGTTATCATGCGAGCATTGGCATGGCACACTATAGAAGGCCATGTAGATTGGTTTACTGGGATGATGTCGACAACCACAGTGTGGAGTCGCCTATGGCAGTTCAGCAATATACAAATCAGGTACAGATTATTCATGATCGTTTGCGCACAACACATAGTCGTCAAAAGAGCTACGCGGATCATCGACATAGGGACTTACTTTCAGGGTAGACGACCTCATGTTCGTCAAGATCTCTCCTACCCAGAGCATTTTTTGTTTTGGCAAGAAGGGTAAACTCAATCCAAGGTATGTTGGTCGTTTTAAGGTTTTAGAAAGGATTGACAGGGCAGCCTATCGTGTGGAGCTACCACCGTAGTACTCGCAGATTCATGATGTTTTTCATGTGTTCATGTTCAGGAAGTATGCTGAGAGGCCAATTCAAATTGTTGAGAAGAAGGAACAAGTTCTGCAAACCAGGACCATTCCTTTTGTCAAGGTACTTTGGCATCATCACGACATCGAGGAGTGCACTTGGAAACCCGAAGCGGGTATGCGTGAGAAGTACCCTCAGTTATTTGTATCCGAGTGAAAATTTTGAGGATGAAATTTCTTTTAAGGGGGGTAGGATGTAAAACCTGTAATTTTTAAGAGAAAATAAATAAAGAAATTACTTTAATTTGAATTAAAAATGTGTTTTTATCTTTTATTGTCAATTTTGCATGTTTTATATGCTTAATTTTGTCTTTCTGACAAAGAAGGGTAAAAATGGTTATTTCAACCATTGCTATAAATAAAATGTTAATAAAATATTCAAGTTAATCATTTTAATAAATCACAAACTCAATTAAGCAATGTGGAGGTGCTTCGAACATAATGGGACATATTCTAATGGTTCTCATAATGATTTAGTAAAAAGGGCATTTTAGTCATAAAAATTATTTCAAAAATGTTTTAATGGAATAAAGTATTATCTTTAAAATAATTTTTTTTGTCTAAAATAGGATTATTAGCCACCAAATAATTTCATCCTAGTGATTAGTTAGTTTTATTTTAACCATTTCATTAAAAAAAATAGTTTTAACTTACAAACTTTGTTTTTTTTTCATGTATTTCTTTTAGTTCCTCGAGTCGAGCACGAACCGAACTAGATGACACCCTCGTAAAACCCACGCAAAACCCTAACCCTTAACCTAACTTCATTTTTTTGTTTTGTTTCATTCCTTTTTCCCTCACACAATCGAGCACCCTCTTCTTCTTCCTTCCCCATCCACGGTCTCGCCAGAGCAACGTCGTCGCCCACCTCCCAGCTGACCACTCTGCACCGCCGTTGTGACCACCACTGCCTCCTCCTCTTTCCTTTTCCATTCAAAGACTTGCCAGAGTCGCGCTGCCATCGACACCTCTGCCAGCCGACGACCTCCTCCTCATTCCTCTTTTCTTCTCCTTCCCTTCCCTCTTCTTCTCCCATTTTCTTTCCTGTTGTCGTTCCTACGTTTCCCCTCCGCCCGAGCATCGACCAGAGGCTGCCACCACCCATTTTTGTTGGTCTTCCATCCCGTAGTTACTCTCTGTGTTACCTTCCACCGCAATCCTCGTCGGATCTTCGGTCCACATCTCGACGTCAATAGGGTAACCCCTTGTTCTTCCTATTACTTTGTTTGTTTGTTTTCTATTTTCGGGTTGGGATTACTCGAGTTGTAACTCTGGGTGTTGAGGCATTGAACCTGAAGCTGTAATGTTGTTCTTTCTTTTAAGGTATTCATTTTTTTTCTGATAGAGTTAGGTGCTTGGGGGTTTTCGACATTTTATTGCAATTATGTGGGATTCCTTTTTGTTTATTTGGTTGAAGCCAGGGTTTGGTATTCACGCTTTGCTTTTATTGTTGTAATCCCTATCATGTTTTCGGGATGATTCAAGTTTTGTGGGACTTACAAGTGGGCTCAACGTGTTAAAGTTTTGTCAAATGCCATTGTTCAGATCTGTGCAATTAGCATATGGTATTACCTTCAATTTTTTTATATATACTGTGAATTAGGAAGAGAATTGTTATCGGCACTGCTGTTTAGTTTCTTTAACCCTCTTTTGATTTTGTTTTTGCTTTTGTTTTTTGGCAAATGCCTCATTTGCTCGTCGATTCCCAACATTGGGAATTATGCAGGGCTGCTGTTACGTGACAACTGGTGTCCCCTATGTGTACGAGTATTCTTTCCATGTATATTCCATGTTTTGGTTTCGTTTCGCAAGAGGATATAAATTTTTTTGCCTCTACATAAAGTACCTTGATGTTTGTGCCATCACTGGATGATGCACGGGGCAGTGTGCAGGGTGTGGTATGTTGTCCAAACTTGTTTTGGGACTTGTTAGTATGTCGCTTCAAGGTTTTTGCAAGTTGGGTTACCGAATATCATGTGGATTTTTATCACTCGTGAGCGAAAGCGTATTTAGAATTTATCATTTGTGTGTGCAGCGATAGCGCTCTCTCTTTGTGTGAGGGACGAGTAGGTCGTGTTGTGCAACAGTTGCACTGGACTTTCAGGATCCCGAGTTTCATTTTACGTTTCGTCGCATCGAAAAGGTAAGATTCCTAAACTAAAATTTTAGAATGTTATTCATGTTGTATGATACAATCTAAAAGTTAGTTAATATGTACATCGAGTTCGTAGCACAGCCACATTGCTAGCAAATGATTAGAAATGTATTGTATTGTCTGTATATTTTTGCCTTGCAGGTGCGTAGCTGAGCCAATTACGTGATGCTTAACACTAAGCATCGCAAGCAGCTAAAAATGTCATGCAAAAAGAAACTAGAAAAAATGTTAATGCAAAAGCATGCAAATCGGATAACTAACCATGGTAAGTAAGTGGTGCAAGCACATTACATGTTAATTACTTTTTTGAATGCAACACTCTCTTGCTAGCACACTCACTTAGTTGTGGATATCTAGGACTATTGACAAATGTAGTTTGGAGACCATGCTGGACACGATTGTAGTTAGAGGGATATTTGAGTGTGTTTGTTGCAGGTACATGTTTGACATTGTTATGAAATGAATGGTTGAATGTATTGTTTTACTTGAATTGAATGCATCAAATGCTTGCATGCCATTATTTTTTTATTGAGCTTGCCATGCATGTGAAATTTGTATCAATAAAACATGCCTAAAATGAATGTATCTTGCTTGTGATGATGATTACATTTTTTTGTATATCCTATTAATGTATGCAAGTATGATGTAATGTATTTTGCACATAAAATAGTAGAATTATCTATACATGCATAATAACTCATGTGAGTGTATCTTGGGTTCAACATGTTGAGATTAAATCATGCATGAAATCCTGTTAGAATTAAATTATGCATGTGAGCATGTATAGTTGAATCATAACATGATAGGGTCATGCATGAAAGTGAATGCAAATTTGTTATGAACATGCATGAGAGTATGTAAAATTGAATTATGCAAGTGGCATAGATTTTGATATCATGCATGAGTGCATATAAATTTGAATTATGCAAGTGTCATACACTTTGATATCATGCACGAGAGCATGTAAGTTTAAGTTATGCAAGTGACATAGACTTTTGAATTCATGCATGAGGGCATGAGAGGGTTATCTTGTGAGAATATAATGTTTGGCTCTGACCTATGACTTAATAATAAAGATAACCCCAGACCATGGGTTCACTTAAGGTGCCAGCAAGGCTGGTCCCTCTAAGATGGCTAGATTTGTTTTGATCTTGTATCCTCTCAGGAAAGGAAAGGGCAGTATAAGCCTCGTGAGACATGTTGTATTTCATGGGCTAAAGGAGTCTCTTGTCTCCATCCCACGGAGGTTAGGGTACAAGTCTACCAGTGAGTCCTAGGTGGTAGTACCACAACTCTATAGAGTTAGAGATGCATGCTCGATTTTTCACCGACAATTTTAGTTTAGCGTAGGCCAAGACCTGGGACCATGGGTCTGTTCTCCTAGCCGCTGCACTGCATGATTGAATCGCTCGGAAAAAAACCAGTTAAGCCATAGGAGGGCAATAAAAAATATATAATATAATGAATACTCTTATGGTTGTTTTTGGATGTCTATACCCTCTTTTGTAGTAGATGAATTGGAATAAGTAAAAAAAATAATTAATTAGATTTTTAGGATAACTGTTTTCATATGCATAATCATATATTGTGAACATGTAGAGACTTTTAAGATTTTGCATGAATATTGCATATGAATTTTGTTACTTGTGAATGAAAAAGACATGCTTATGATTGGTCATATGATTTGACCTGTTGTTGAAAGCCAAGGGCTTGGTTGATGCTCGTGAGGTGCTTGTGTGTGTGAGGCACACGGGAAGGGTCAAGATCTGACTTGTTCTATTATTATATTTGAATGCAAATATTTTGATGAATGACATGTGAATTTGTAATTGAAATACTGCATGCCTTAGTCATAAGTTGGACATGAGCATGTTTTCTCTTGAGCATAGAGAAAGTGAATGATGGCATTGCTTGATATATTGTATTTCTACTCCACTTTAGAGTATGCTATGACTTGTTAGTTTCATATACATTTATGCAAATGATTATCATGTATATGAATGGTTATGAAATTGAATGTCATAAATTAAAATGAGAATGATTTTGAGTTTTCATGCATACAAGTGATGTAATTATGAATGCCATTAAATGAATGATGATTTATGTATTTGAATATCATGTTCTTATTATGATGTGGATTCCTTTGACTCTCATTTCTAAAATGATGAGAATTACACTTTATTGCATCATTTCAACTTGAATTGCATTCTTCAAGTTTAGTTTTGGTTTTCTAGGGGCATGTGGTTGATGGCCTACAATATTTATAGATAACCTCATGGAGGATTTAAGCGAAGCGCAGGTTGCTACGTGGCTGAAGGCTCCACTCTTACCTACTACGATTTTTGGAGGGATCAGACAAAAGTTTGAGATAGTTAAAAACTTTTGTATATTTTACTTTTTGTCTGAATCCTTATATTTAAAAAAAGTGTAATATTTTGGATTGAAGACATTTTTAAATTCTTTTATTTTATTTTTATTATGTTGTTGGATATGGTTTAGAACTTTAAATTTTTATATAACTTCTCAATTATCTTAAATCTTGATACATTTTGTCTTCTGTATTTCCTTTTTCACATATGAGAAGCTCTTAGAGTAATAGTCTCAATCAAATTGTGTCTATAGATGATTCTGTACTGGATCTGATACTGGAAGGCTAATATACACTCGTGCTTGCGCTCATGTGGGCCATCTAGTATTTAAAACGGTTGAAATGTGGCCTTTGATGAACTTGTTGACATATTACTTTCGGACACCATGTGAATTGTTTATATAAATAAAAAGTTTTAAATTTTTCTAAAAATTTAGGGTTTGGGAAAGTTTTAAAAAGGTTGAATTTTTAAGGGCCATTTGTGAACACCCCAATTTTTTCAAAATTTTGTAAAATTTCCCCTTTTACCCCTGGCCCCCATTTTTCTAAATAAATTGAGTTAGTTTCAATCTAAATTCCAGTTTATCTCTCGAATTTTACTGGAATCAAATCCATTCTCTATATCTGGCTCACTTTCGGATCCGGATCCAGTATCAAAATCCAAATCTGAGCCTTGTTATCCAATTTTCAAACCAAAATTACAAAAATACCAAAAATAATTTCTGAATGGCTCAGACAGTTCATCCAGTATCCATTTGGATCCATTATTCTGTAACTCTCGATTCAAGATCCAAAAAATCGAATATTTTCTCAAAGCTCCGGATCCAGACCCATTTTCTGAAGAAATTCTCAAAGTTTAACCCTGAATTCTCAGAAAACCCCTCTTTTGTAAATATTTTTAAAATTTACAAAAATAATTTAAAATCCCTTGTTTTCCCATAGTTTTAGAGTTTCTATTTCATAAAGGAAAAAAATGTAGAAAATACAAAGAAAAGAACAAAAAAATGAAAAAAATAAAAAATAAAAATCGAAAAATGCCTTTAAACCACGCTTTTTGAAAAGAACTTGTAAAGGAGCCTCCTTTTGAAAATTTCAAAAAATATAAAAAGCCACTGTTTTGAAAAACTTCAAAATAGAGGGGGACCCAATTTGTAAAATGCCTAACAGCCTCTCATTATAAAGAGAGACCGCAAGGGGCATCGATCGACATCCATTCTTCTACCTCTCCATTTCACGCCTTCTTCTCCTTCGCTCTTCCTTCTCTTTGCTGTTATATTTCAGATTTATCTTCTGCATTATTTTTAATCGTCACAGTTTGTTTATGTTTTCTTTAATATCGTATTGTGCATCAACAGAAGGGATATACAAATGAAGTCATTATCTATCTTGAGACATATATCTCCATGGCCCAACATAAACCCCAATGTTTCCTTCACCACCTGTACAACCACTGTTGTACTCCCGTTCCCTGTGCATCTCCTAGCATCCCCTCCAACTCCATGTTACCATCTACAACACTAGCTGCATCCACCCTGCGGCCTCACTCTTCCAAACCCTCGTTGGTCATCACCATACTGTACCTGCTGCCATTCATCTTCACAACTACCCTTAGCCATCCTCAACAACATTTTTCTTCAACTTTTCTTTTTCTGCTACCCACACCATTATCCTCACCATCTAGCACCAGTCACTGTTGCATTTATCACTCAATGCATTTCACTACCACTGCTGCCATTTTCGCACCAACTACAACCTCCCTTGCACTCCAGCTGCCTTCACTTGGCAATGGCTAGTAGTTTCACAATCATTTGTGCACAAGCTTCAGCACTTACCAACACAGCTCCTTTGCATCTCAACATCCATTCCACCATTTAGCACAATGCATATATATATATATATATATATTCCAAGGTACATCTTTTTCCATCAAGTGATGCATCAAATCCTTCATTAGTGCAGAGCAGATGCATAAAACATTCCATCATCTTGCATCTCAAATACAATGTGATATTTTCTTTCCATATGCATCTTTTACCTTGTGCTAAACTCAATTTTTGCAGGAAATATATAAAGAATGTTATTTTCCTTTTGAGATTAGAAATTTTGTAATTTTAATTTCATTCAATGATGTAATAGTTAGATATCAATGAGAATTCTTTACTTTTCAGTATTAGAATAGAATGTATGAGCATGTAAATTTCATAAATTACCTGTTTCATATCATTTTTCTCTTTTATTTCAAAAATTCACGAATGCAAACACGAATGACACGTGCACCATTTTAATAAAGGGTAATTGATCATAAGTAGACGATTCACATTTATGGCCATAGTCAAAATGCGAACAATACTTAGGATTTTTATCTTTTATGGAATAATATGAGATTCACACTTGGGTCTCTTTTTGAAAATCACATATTTTCTGAAATTTTCTTCCTTTATCAGAATTTGACATGTAAATTAGCTTAAAATATATTCATAGCCATAGTCAGGATATATTGAGGGTTAATTTCATTTCAAATCCTATAAAGGTACCAAAAATATATTTTATCCTTTATCTGAATTTAAATACATATTATATTATAACACATCTATGACCATAGTCATGAATGTATTATAATACTAATCTTATTTTAATTCTTCTAAAGAATGAAATATGCTTTTCAAAATCAATTTTCAAACTTTTTTTTTTCAAAGCAATCATCATTTAGGATAGAATTGCATTCTTTTTCATATTATTTCAAAAATCCAAGTGTTTTTGAGATAATTCTTCAAATATCTTCCACTTTTTAAATCAATCTTCAATTCTTATTTATAAATTCAAATTCAACTTCCTATTCTCAATTCTATTTCAAAATTCAAACTTCAAAATCCCAGTTTCAAGTTCAATTCAAACTTTGGAATTCCCATATTCGTCTCCTGATTTCAAAAATTCAAGCTTAAAATTAAAGTTTATTCTTTATTTCAAAATCTTCAAGTTCTATCTAAGATTGAGTCTTGATTCTCAATCCAATTCATTTATCTAAAATTAAAGTTTTGAGATTGATTCTGAATCTCAAAAAATTGGTTTTCTCTAAATTCAAGGCAGATTTCATTATTAATTCAGGATTTCTCAAATCCAATTCTAAAGTCAAAGTTTTTTCGTGATTTTTCCTGAAAATGTTATTTTCTTAAGATTCATTTTCAAAAGGAATTTCTCATTTTCCTCAGGAATCAAAATTGATTTTTAGATACTTCAAAGACCATACTCTCAGGATTTCAATTTCTTAAGTTTTGAATTTCCTTCTCCAAAGGGTTTTCCTATAAATTTTCCATCATTTTCCTAAGAAAATTCTCAAAGTCCGAGTTTTCCTGACAAGTGTTTTCCTTTTCAAGTGTTCATCTTTTCTCAAGAATTCCTTCTATTTTCTCGAGATTCTCATTTCTTCATGATTTTCCAAATCTTTATAAACTTTCTTGAGATTTCAAATCTTCTTCATTTGAGTTTCCTGAGAGATTGATTTCCTGAGAAATGCTTTTCAACTCCAAATGTTTCTAAGCATTCATCATGTTTTTCCAACTTATATTTTACAAAATCTCATAGCACATGACTGAATTCTCTGTGCATTTAGGATAGAACACAATTTCGATGATTTCACTAAGTCAAGCACATTTTTGGTCCTTGGTTCGATTACCCTTATTAAAGGCGGCAGGAACAGTCGAACCTCATACCGACAGGTCGAGCCCCATCCCATGGATTTTCCCGCGATTTTCAAAATGGAGGCAAGTATTTCAAAACAAATTTCCAAAATCCGGTCAAGTTTGACTCGCGAAAACATTTTCCTCTCTCTTCCGCAGGGAAGGGAAGATGGGAAAAATTTTACGATGATAACAGGTTTGACGACCGTGATGGGACCTATATTTGTCTGATAAAAAATGTGCTTGAATTAGTTCAATTATCAAAACTGTGTTCGCAAAATGTCAGCTCTTGTTGCTTTCTGATAACATGCGAACCTAGGAGCCTAGATTTTGACCTAGCTGACATTGACTGCATATAGCTTAGACATGGTTTGGTAGGACCAGATTGAGGAGATATCTTTCATGTTCACATAGACTTAGGTCTAAACACAACTCTCCTCAATTTAGGATCTGAATGCAAATAATGTATGCTTCTTTAAAGATTTTCAAAAGTCTATCTCTTTAGGTCTTAGAGCCCTCTATTTCCTGCATGTGATCATTTTTTCAAACCTCACTTACCTACTATTACCCGGTCTTCACGTTGCTGGGCTCTCTTCCAGAACCCTAGTTCGGGACAGAGCCTCACAACTGGGCCACTTATTTGGGTTAACGCCCCCCTACCACGTACCGCGGGCCACAGTTTGGAGTATATCGGTAGGCGCTCAAGGATGTTGGAAAACCTTACCTTAGAACCAGAGTTGAAATTATATGCCACGTACCTCAGATTTCGGTTCGGGTATATCAACATAACTGGATTGGACAAAGATGATCTGGACCTAGAGTTAGGATTAGGGTCCTACAACTGTTTTCAAAATGATGCATCTAGAGTCAGCCTTCTAGGGAGTGCTGTATGTGCATAAATGTTTGTGCAGGATGTGATTGTTTGTATGTTACCTTTATTTCTCTCATATTTTTCCCAAAATATTTTCAAATACCCATATTCTCATCTTTTCCTTTATTTTCTCAAACCCTGGATGACTTTTCAAAATATCCAATTTCTTTCAAAACTCCAGGTGATTTTTCATTCTCCCGTTCTACTGGATCTCGAAATTCCAGCTGCATTTTATATCTTGCCTGCAAAATTTTCAAAATTTCCTACATTTTCTTAAATCTGATTCTGAGTCTTCTTATGTTTTCAGTCCGATGGCATCCAGTCAAGTCGATCTTATCTTTCCTGAAGGTCACATCTTCTACGAGGTGCGACAAGGTCATCCTGAACATTGAGCCCTTAGCACCGGAACTTTCATTCCCCGGTGGTACTATTTTTGGCTCAAAAGCTTTTCTCGAATGTTCCTGGACCATTTGAGCGAGTGCGGATTAGAATTGACGTCAGCAGTCGGAAAGCAGACCATCAATGGCAACCTGATCCACGCAATGGTGGAGCGATGGAATCCACGGACGTGCACCTTCTGGTTTCCGTGGGGAGAGATGACTGTTTTAATGGATGAATTTTCAGAAATTATGGGATTACCAGAACCAGCTGGTCAACCTGGAGATCCGTTAGAGCATCAATTCCTGATCAATGTCAAGGGTTTGGACCCCCGAGACTCCTTAGCTCGCATGACAGGCCGCCGATCTTGGCCTATGATCCAGTTGGACGGAAATGAATATATCAACCTTCTCGAGTTGTACCAACAATACGGGACCTTCGTTGAAGTCAGTTCGCTATCAAGGACAGCTAGAGAAAGGATGCAGAATGCAATGGTCCTATGCACTGTAGGATTAGCCCTCTTCTAAGATGTACAAAACTACATGGACATCAGAATAATTCATCTTATGAGAAGATGGGGAAGTCGACAAACCAACCGTCTCTCCATAGCCATGGCAACGCTTGCTTTCCTGTATCGGGGTCTGACCCGTTTCTCACTTGGAGAGTCTATTCTCGTCGAAGGTTGCATCTACGTGCTTCAATCCTGGTTCTTCCAGCATGTTCCAGCCCGAGCCAACTCTTTCAGATACAATGGCCAAGTGCTTCTTCCAGTGGCACAGTATCGGTCCATGATTGACAACATTCAAGAAGATGACATAGTCTGGGACTATTTTGATCGACAATTATCTCCTCCTAGATATACGTACACTTATGGCAAACGGTTCAAGTTGTTGGGACCATTCTTCTGCACTTACTACCAACCGGAGCGATGTGTTCGACAGTTCTCCCAGAGGCAGCAGTACGTTGAAGCCAAATTACTATCAAGAGCCATGGCAGAATTTGATCTCACTTCTGCACAATGGTTCAGGGCATATCATTCTGCCCGCTACAGATGAGATTCCTTTGTTTCTCTTAAAATCTTTCCTGGTCCTAGAGTATTTGCCGACTATCATGAATGGTGGCAAATTGTTTGTCCTCCACCTCTTTGTCAAGATCAATAAAAGTTCAATTTTCTCATTCCAATAAAATTTTCTCTCTCTATTGTGGTTTGACAACCTCGCCTAGGTAACAAGGCACATTTTTGTTGTTTATTTCTCTTGCAAAAAGAATGACAACACAATTGTCGTGATTCCTGCGATGACTCAATCCCTAGTAATGGGATATCTTTTTCAAATTATCTACCATATTTTCAGCAACTATTTCTTCCAAAAACCAATTCCTTCAGAATCTAATCAGGTCTTTGCCCTGCAGAGAACATCCGCAACATTTGATGGTTAGGACAAGGTCAGGAAGAAGAATCGCATCACCACAGCACTCCTCAGCCTCAGAAGGAGAAATGGATCCCCCCGGGAGTCAAGATCAGCAACAAGAGGATGATGGCATAGACCCGCAAATGTATGCCATGTTCCGAAAAATGATGAACAAGATGATGAATGAACAGCCTGGGACCAACTCAGAAAAGAATCCATTTAGAGAGAAGTTCCACGACCACAAGGATAAGAAGGCTCCAAAGAAGCAAGTTCAGCCGGAAGAGATTTCAGATGAATCAGACTCAACTGAAAACACCGATAAAGAATATGAGGTGCCTCCGGCATTTCAGAAATGAGGCCGAGAACAAAGAAAGAGCCGCAAATCAAAAAGTTAGGTCATAGAAGAGCCTCTGCAAGCACAGTTCAGAGAAATGGCCAGAGTTGTTAAAGATTTGCAAGCCCGCGACAAGGGCAATAAAGTATTTACTAGCGAAGATTTTTATGATGGCTTAGAAGGGGATGATGATCTAGAGAATCTACCCCGTAAATTCATCAAGTTCGATGGTTCTGGCGACCCGAAAGCTCATCTCGCCACATTCTTTGTTGAGTGCTCAAGGTTCAAAAGGGACAACCGAGCACTATTTCTATGTTTCCCTCGCAGCTTGGAAGGAGTTGCAGCTAAATGGTATGCTGAGCATATCAATCCCATCGAGCTCAAGGAGTTCGATAAAGTTGTAAACTTGTTCATTGAACGCTTCTTGTTCAACACGGAGACGCTCCTGACATTGAGCCATCTCTGCAATTTAAGGCAGAACGAGAATAAGAAAGCACAGGATTTCATTCACAGATGGAGGTTAGCCTGTAACAAAATGAGAGATCCTATTTCAGAAAGGCATGCTCTGTCATTGATCCTTAACAATTTCTCGCAACCACTGAGGATTAATCTCTACTGCACCATCCCGTACTTTCATCGAGCTGACCGAGAGAGCCAAATGGCTCGAGCTGAGTATGGAGAATGAAGTCTATGAAGGCTTCACATTTCCCAAACATAACCCCCAAGGTGAACAAAAGAAGAAGACACACTTCACCTATTCTGCCAACAACAACAACAACAGTCGAAACCATTACAAAGGGCAGAAGAAAGATTACTGCTATGGCGCAGGCAATTCTAACAATAAAGGTGATCAGAAAATGAAGCCTGCTCCTCAATATAGCAAGCCTCCTCAGTAGGATCAAGGGCTGAAACTACGTGAAAAGGCCAAACATGAAGGATGGAGTTACGATAGAAAATTTACTCCTCTCGAATAATCACTCAAAGATGTGCTCGAGTACATGCTGTCAAAGGAAATGGTCAAGTTGCGAAGACTGGCTGATCCCCCTGTGCCCATGGGGAAATAGAAAGATCAATTTTGCAAGTTCCATAGGACACTGCTTCGTTCTAAAAAACATTGTGCAGGACCTTATTGACAAGAATATGTTGGTGGAAGGAGAAGAAGAAGAAAAATGGACATTCTAAATCAGCCCTTTCCCTCACACACTACATCAATGATATCTGAACAACCATTCTTACCGCATGAACACATCAAACCATGTTTTGATCAAGACCTCCAGATGCAACATCAGATGTCAGTGCTACGACAAGCAGCTCCAGTTTCTAAGAAGATTGACCTAATCTCAGCATTTGGCAAGATGAAAGTTTCTGAAGCACCTACAAAGTCAGCTCCCAAGTCAAAGGGAGTTCCTGACTTCCTCAATCAAATCATCAAACCCAGGTCAGAAAATTCAAGTCAGAAGCCTCTGACCGCTCTGTCCAATGTTTTCATTCTTGACTTGGCCAAGAATTCCCGCAAGCACCAGCAAGTACTGGATGATCTACTCAGAAAGATTAAAGTTAAGCCCAGTACCACACCCGAAAACATGGCACAAATAGTGAATGCAGCCATGACTAATGCACCGATCACCTTCTCGAATGAGGACCTTCCAAAGCCTCACTCCTTTCACAATAATGCTCTGTACATCGTCGTTCGAGTAAGAGGAATGACAGTACCCCATGTGTTAGTTGATGGAGGCAGCAACCTCAATATATGTCCTGAAATAACAACAAAGGCGCTAGAAATCAAGAAAGAAAAATATATTCTGGATCCTATCACTATCTATGGGTTTGACAATCATGGTCAAACGGCCAAGGGCAAGATATTTCTGGAGGTGTTCATCAACTATTCGGTATATTCAGTGTTTTTTCATGTGGTCAATGTACCACCCACCTATAACCTGTTGCTTGGAGAAACGTGGATCCATAATGCAAATGCGGTACCTTCCACCCTTCATCAATGTGTAAAATGGTCAAAAGGTGAAATGATTACAACAGTACTGGGAGAAGACCCAGAAGAAAGGCTCCCGCAGCCCATGATCCCTCGACCGTCATTTACCGCAGATATCCCCAGCATCAGAGAGAGCGATGAAATCAGTCTCGGAGAAAGTCAGGAAATACTCGAGACAACATCAGAACTATCTCTGCACACTGTAGCCATGACCCGATGGAGAGGTCCTCAATTCTTTAAGATTGGAGGTCGGATCAACTATAACACTATCAAAGATCATCCATTGTTCCCACAATTCATAAAAGCAAAAAAGGGATTTGATTTACTTCTGAAGCATGGATATCAACCCTTTAAAGGACTGGGCAAGAATGAGGATGGCCGCATCGAGCCAGTAATCCAGAAGCATCGTCCCCACAGAGCAGGACTGGGGTTTTCTGGCGAGAACTCACCAAAGAAGACTATTTTTGTCAAAGGGGTACATTGAGAACCATTCATTATTTTCTTTCTATTCTTTTCAATAAATGTCTCGTTTTATCAATGTCTTCGATTAATTCAAAATCAATAAAATTTCAAGATTCTTTGTCTATCTGGATGCCATCTGTCTCCATTCCCTCTATCTCCTCATTGTATAATTCCAATGTCATTTTATGCATGATTCTCTGCAAATGATTGTTTGTCTTATAATGGGCAATTTTTCCTGAATCAAATTTCTTATCCAAAATTTCAGAATGTCTTCTCGAACAATCAAGAAGCTCGTTCTCAATCCAAAGGCTTTCCAGAAGTCGACAGTGATTCATCGAGTCAAAGCGAGCACAGAAGATGGCAAGGTTGCAAAGCAGTCAGATGACTATGCAGAATTTGATCAGTCTCTTCAGGAATTACCAGAGTTCGCCTCAGTTCGGAAACAAGATGAACCATCTGCTCTAGTACAAGATCCAACTGAAGATGTCAATATCGGTTCAGAGGACAATCCCAAAATTCTCCAGACCGGAACCAGTCTGAGTCCGGAAGAGAAGGAAAGACTTACAAATTTTCTCAAGCAACATGAAGAAGTGTTTGCATGGACATATGAAGATATGCTAGGCTTAGACCCGAAATTGGTCGAACACCATCTCGTTTTGAAGCCAGATGCTAAGCCAGTTAAGCAGAAGCTGAGAAAAATGGATCCCAGAATAGAACAACAAGTCAAAGAAGGACTTGAAGATTTGCTCAAAGCAGGATTCATTCGAACTATTGACTACCCAGATTGGTTAGCCAATATTGTCGTTGTTCCAAAGAAAAGTGGCAAAGTGAGGATTTGCATAGACT
Organism: Nuphar pumila; assembly: GCF_984573655.1. Classification (NCBI taxonomy): domain Eukaryota; kingdom Viridiplantae; phylum Streptophyta; class Magnoliopsida; order Nymphaeales; family Nymphaeaceae; genus Nuphar; species Nuphar pumila. Next base: position 94,659,122 of record NC_143253.1, read on the forward strand.
TCAGAGACCTCAATAAGGCGACTCTGAAAGATGATTATCCACTTCCAAACATTGATCTTCTAGTCGACAGCACGGCAGGACATGCCATGTTCTCTTTTATGGATGGATATTCCAGCTACAATTAGATTAAGTTGGCTGCTTGCGACCAATCAAAAACTTCCTTCACTACGCCTTGGGGCACTTTCTGCTATACAGTTATGCCTTTTGGACTCAAGAATGCTGGAGCAACGTATCAACGAGCAATGACCGTTATCTTTCATGATCAGATGCGCAAAATCATGGACGCGTACGTTGATGATATCCTCGTGAAATCCAAAGAGGAAGAAGATCACCTTGAAGCCCTTGACCAAGTGTTTAAGCGACTCATCCTTTACAAGTTAAGACTTAACCCTCAAAAATGTGTTTTTGGAGTTGAATCAGGAAAACTGTTGGGTTTTCTGGTCAGCAAAAAGGGAATTGAAGTTGACCCAGTCAAAGCAAAGGCTATCATTGATATGCCGCCCCTGACAAATCTCAAAGAACTGCGTAGCCTTCAAGGACGCATGCAATCAATCCGACGATTTATTTCCAACTTGGCAATGAGATGCAAACCTTTCAATCACTTGCTCAGAAAAGGAGTGAAATTCGAATGGGGACCAGAGTGTCAGCAATCGTTCAATCGCATTAAGAAATATCTTCTCAATCCTCCCATCCTGAAGCCGCCAAAATTTGGAAAACCCCTTCTGCTATATATCTCAGTCAATCAAGTCGCATGCAGCGGATTCTTGGCACAATATAAAGAAGACAGCTTGATAGAGCACACTATTTATTATGTGAGCAAGACTTTCATAGACTATGAAAAGAAATATTCCCAGATAGAGAAGACCTGCCTAGCTCTGGTGTGGATGTGTCAGAAGCTAAGACACTACCTGCTGGCATCTGAAGTCAAAATTTTGTCTAAACTCAATCCCCTCAAATACATTTTGGAGCAACCTTTCCTCAGCGGACGGGTGGCCAAATGGCAAGTCTTACTGATGCAGTATGACTTAGAATATGTCTCGCAACAATCAATCAAAGGTCATGCGATCGCAGATCAATTGGCAGACTTTCCTCTAGCAGAAGAAGTGAAAGCCGAAGATGATTTTCCGGACGAGCAAATTTACAATATCCAGCAGTATCCAATCTGAAATTGATTTTTCGATGGTTCCAAGAATATGGCTGGAATAGGCATTGGGATCTTATTAATCACTCCTGAGAAGGAGATGATTCCATTTTCTCTCAAGTTAGATTTTCAATGCACCCACAATATGGCTGAGTATGAAGCCCTGATTCAAGGTCTAAAGATTCTACTAGACTTCAATGTTAAGAGAGTGCATGCCGACAGCGACTCATTGCTCGTTGTCAATCAAGTCTGAGCCGAATGGCAAGTCAAAGATCAGAAGCTATTTCCTTATCAGAAGATCATTTCAGCTCTTGTCAACAAGTTTGAAGAATTTCAGCTCTTCCATATCAAGAGAGATTTTAATCAAGTGGCCGATAGCCTAGCCAGTTTAGGCTCCATTATGGCATTCAAGAATGGAAAATCTTGTCGCTCTTTTGAAATTGGCAGACTTGACCAACCTGCTTTCCTTCCAACAGAACAAGTACATCAAGCTAAGCAAAAGAAGAAGCCTTGGTATTACAACATCAAGAATTTCATAAAAACCGAGGAATTTCCTCCAGAACTCTCAAAGAAAAAGCAATGAGCAATTCAGCGTATGTCTACTTGATATTTCATTCTGGCCAATGTCCTTTATCGTCGCAGATTCAGCTCAGAGTATTCCAGATGCTTAGATGAAGACGAAGCCAAAGAAGTCGTGCGAGAAGCATACGAAGGCATTTGTAGTGGCCACGTCGGCTACCAAACCCTTGTCAAGCAGATCATCAGAGCAGGTTATTATTGGAAGACTATGCAGCAAGACTGTTATCATTATGTGAAGAAGTGTATTCAATGCCAAATACACGCACCTTCTATTCATGCTCCAGCAACATACCTACAATCTGTTGTATCTCCATGGCCGTTCTCTATGTGGGCCTTCAATGTCGTAGGTCCCATCACTCCCTCTGCTTCAAATGGCCACAAATACTTCCTTGCCGCAACAGAATATTTCACCAAGTGGGTAGAAGCCATCACTCTCCGCACAGTAGAAGGATGACACGTGGTCTCTTTAATTCACAAGAGCATCCTTTGTCGTTTCGGCATCCCACATGACATCGTGTCAGATAATGGCAGTCACATCAAGAATGAAAAGATGAAGACTTTCTGCTCAAAGTTCAAAATCTATCATCACTTCTTCGCTCCCTACTATCCTCAAGGGAATGGTCAGGCAGATGCCACCAACAAGATCTTAATTCGTATCTTGGAACAAACTGTGGAAACATGCCGTGACTGGCATGAGAAGATCCATGATGCACTATGGGCCTATCAGACCACTATTTGCACTCCAACAAATGCTACTCCATCAGAATTGGTCTATGGAACAAAAGTAGTATTGTCGCTACATGTTTAGAAGCCCGCTTTGAAATTTGCTTCACTGCTACAACTACCTCTTAATCAATACCAGCAGCAACGACTAGTACATCTAGACTTGCTCGACGAGAAAAAGCTAAAAGCAGCAGAGCATGCTCAATCCTATCGCCAGAGGATAGCCAGACAGTATGCGAAGTCTGTCATCGAAAGAAGATTCAAAGTCAATGATTTAGTACTTCGATCCACAGCCTATCTCAAGCATCATCCCGGTGGCAAATGGTCGCCAAATTGGGAAGGTCCCTATGTCGTCAAAGAAGCATTACCCCGCAACTCATATCGGCTCATCAATGCCAATGGGGTAGAATTACCAGATCCCATTAATGCTCGACACTTGAAAAAGTTCTATACTTGAAGCACCTATTCTTCCCTTGTAATTCTCCTATTTTCTTCAATAAGGATCAAACTTTCTTTTCCGAGTTACACTGAGGCATTTTAAAATTTTTGTTCTGTATGCAAGCAGGATAAACAAATCTCTCATTTTACACACTTGTGCATTCATGTGCATCAATTTGCATTCATTTGCATCCAACTGCATCAACATTAATCTGGTCAGTACTGGGATTTCAACAAACAGTCACATCACAACTCCTAATTGTTATTCAAAATTGAAAAACAATCATTAATACTGAACCAAAATCCAGTGCTCAAACTGGTATTATTTCAAAATCTAGTGCTCGAACTAGCATTATTTCAAAATCCAATTTTCAAGTTGGTCTATATTTTCCTTTGAAAAACCGAGTTCCGACTCGGGTTTTTCTTCAAATAATTTCTTTTGGTGATCCGGGTTCCGACTCGAGATCTCTTTATTTATTCGAGCTCTATATCAAGATCTTCATTTTCTTTTGTAGATCCGGGTTCCGACTCGAGATCTCTTTATTTATTCAAGCTCAGATTCGAGCTCTTCATTTTCCTTTGTTGATCCGAGTTCCGACTCGTGATCTCTCTACCTTATTCGAGCTCAGATTCGAGCTCTTTATTTTCTTTTGTTGATCCAGGTTCCGACTCGAGATCTCTTTATTTATTCGAGCTCTGACTCGAGCACTTTATTTTCCTTTGTTGATCCGGGTTCCGACTCGTGATCTCTGTATTTTATTCAAGCTCTGACTTGAACTCTTCATTTTCCTTTGTTGATCCGGGTTCCGACTCAAGATCTCTCTACTTTATTCGAGTCCTGACTCGAGCTCTTTATTTTCTTTTATTGATCCGGGTTTCGACTCGAGATCTCTTTAGTTATTCGAGCTCTGACTCGAACTCATCATTCTTCTTTGTTGATCCAAGTCATTTCGATCCTCAGGGTCTGTCAATTACTCAAATTTGATATTTTGCCCACCCATTTTCAATTCAAATCTTCGGATCATTCAATTCTCCAATCTTGACCCCTGGGTCACCCAATTTCCAATTTCAAATTCCAATTCTCAATTCCAATTACCAAATTCTCAATTTTGATCGTCAAGTCACCCAGTTTCCAATTTCGACCTTCGGGTCACTCAATTCTCAATTTCGACCTTCGGGCCACACAATTTCGACCTTTTGGTCAACCAATTCCCAATTTAGACCATTAGGTCATCTAATTTCGACCTCCGGGTCATTCAATTTCCAACAATCAATCTTCCAATTTCCAATTTCAACCTTTTGGTCAATCAATCTCAATATCTAATTTCAATCATTTTCTCTTACAAGAGACCCTTTTTAGGGAGAGTTTGAAGGAGCTCGTTCTTTTCGCATGCTATCCAATTCGTTCACTTAGCCCCTTTTTAGGGAGAGTTTGAAGGGACTCGCGTCTTTGTGAACTGTTTGCAAAACAATTTCCAATTTCACACAAGGAACCCTTCTATAGGGAGAGGCTCGACGGAGACTCACTTTCCTTGTGGCCATTCCAATTTTCTACTAGGCCATTTTCGTCATGAAGGACCCTCTTTCCAGGGAGAGTGTGATGGACTCGTTCCTTTCATGACCCAAATTCCCGACCTCACTACTATCGGCCCCATTTCCATAAGAGAAGCCTAATATTAGGGAGCTTTGACGAAAGCTTAATTTCTCTTCGAAAGTTCGTTTTGCAAACACCTCCTCTTCAGGGAAGAGAGGAGTATTTCCCATTTCCCATTCATGTAAGGGCTAAGCCTGAGTCTTTATTTTTGGGGAAAAAAAGAGGAGATTTTTTGTCACGGATGTGTTGAGCCGGACATAAAATGCTCTCTTTCACCAAGGATTTCAAGAATATGTTGTCGATTTGTCAAACAAATTATTTGTTGATTTCAGAATCTCTATTATACAAATCTTTACTCCAGTATACCTTCAGCATTACTCCCAAAAGAGTGAAGCTTTTGCGAAAAGAGATTCAAAATTCAAATTCTTTTTATCGGTCAACCAAAAGGATGAAGGATAAATCCTCGATATGACCATCGAAGAAGATTCAATGTTATTGTAAAGCCATAAATGATTGATATTGATCGCAGCCAATGGCACATTTTTAAAGACCTTTCTTGTAAAGATGAGGTAGTGGAAATATCCTGAGCGCTAGAAAAAGAGAGAATTCACACAAGCCCTGTCTCCTCAAATCACCTAAGCTGCAATTAAATATCCGCAAAAGGGATCTCTCAATTGTCGTCAAGATGAAGGCGAATTAAGCAAGTAGACCCCCGGGGCCAAAGAAGATTTGAAACATCTCAAAGATGACGGAGTTTGTGACAGATCCTTCCAGAAAAAGTCCAAAGCACTGTCGAGATGAAGGCAGATGCGATGAACCTCTCGACAATCCCTAAAAGATATTTAATTTCAACTATGATCCAAAGATCTCTAACCCACGAGCCAATATCGTCAAAGAAGGATCGAAACATCTCCAAGTTGAAGGAGTTTGTGACGTGCCCTTCCCAAAAGAGAACAAGAGAGGAAAAAGAAAGAGAGAAAAAGTCAAAACATCTCCAAAATGAAGGAGAATGTAGCCAAAACCCAAGAGAGCCGAAAGAATACAAAAAGATTATTATGAGAGAAGCTCCCAGGATATCAAACTGCCAAATCTATCAAGAATCCTCCTTAAATTTATGAAATTTTATTATCAATATTCTTTCATCAATTGCTTTCATAATATCGAATTCTCTTTCCTGTTCATATCAAGGAAATTGATAGCTTCCTAGAAGAAGGTCAATCACAAATAATTTGGATTTCCGAATCTTGATTCTACGAAGTTAATCTCGTTTGGAGGTAATACTTCAGGTAGAAAAGGAGGAATATTTTTACAACAATATGCAACATTTTCAAATACTTTGAATCAACAACAGAATTCTCAATATTTTGACAATATCTTCTAGCTATCCTGACGTGAAGTGAGAGCTTGATGTCCGTTTTTGATACATCCTGACACCAATTTTAAAATCCCTCTTAAGGACTTGATTCCTTCCCTTCTGTGAGAGCGTGAGCTCTCAGATTTGCACACTTCCCTGTGTCCCCACTGTCCCACCATAGACAGTCCCATTTCAGTTCGAGGTCGAACCACCAATCATTTTCTCGCAAAAAGCCATTTCAAAAGCTATTTAGTCTCAGTAATGAGATGCCCAAGATCAACCCCTTTTCAAGCTTTAGGGACCCCATTTTCCTTCCTTTTGCAAAACCCCTGTCGAATTTATTGTGTGCAAAATCCGAAGGTTCCATCATGGTCTCTTCTTTCGAGGATTCCATTTTATTTTCCGCCCAATCAGGTTAAGGGTACAAACCTGAGCCTCATTCAAAGAGGTATTTCATTTTCTGCCCAATCAGGATAAGGGTATAAACCTGGGCCTCATTCAAAGAGGTATTTCATTTTCTGCCCAATCAGGATAAGGGTATAAACCTGAGCCTCATTCAAAGAGGTATTTCATTTTCTGCCCAATCAGGATAAGGGTATAAACCTGGGCCTCATTCAAAGAGGTATTTCATTTTCTGCCCAATCAGGATAAGGGTATAAACCTGAGCCTCATTCAAAGAGGTATTTCATTTTCTGCCCAATCAGGATAAGGGTATAAACCTGGGCCTCATTCAAAGAGGTATTTCATTTTCTGCCCAATCAGGTTAAGGGTATGTGAACACCCCAAATTTTTCAAAAGGTTTTCAAAATGACCCTTTTCCCCTAATTTCATCCTCTGAGAAAATCAAAGCGATTTCAAAGCTAAATTTCGGACATTCTTCAGATTTTCTGGATTAAAAACCATATTGACCCATTCAAAATCGATTTTGGGTCCGAACCCAGTGTTTTAAATCCATATTTCGTCAAAATCAGGTCAAGCCCATTTCTGAAGAAAATTTTCTCAAAATAGTTATCAATTTCTCAGAAAAAAAAATTCCCTTTTGTAAATATTTCTACAAAAACACAAAAAAAATTTATTAGTTTTAAATCTTTGATTTCTCGTAAAGCTTTAGGATTTTACTCTAAAAATACAAAAAAATAGAAAAATAATATAAAAAAAAAACCAAGAGATTGAGAAAAGCTACGCGAAAAATGAATGACTTTAAGCTTCCTAAAATTGGTTTTTGCTAAAAACCTCGTTTTGGAAAACCATTTTATAAAAATTTCTTTTTAAGGGGAGCCTCTTTTAGGAAATATCACAAAAGTGCAAACGGCCCCCTCCCGCGCATTTCCTTCTCTGGAAGCTTCGTTCGCAGGATGGCTCCCCACCTTCAATCTCCAACAAATCCCATCTTTCTCCATCATCCATCTCCAACGAACCACCTTCGGGAGCCTTCCACTCGCTCTTTAAGAAGAGGTACTCAGTCCCCTCCTAGGGGGATCGATTATCGGTCTTTTGGCTGGAGCATCGATTAAACCCATCGATCATCTCTTTCTCTTATGAAGCATACATTTTCTTTCTTGCAAAACACCGATCAACCACCGAGTTTTCTTTGAAATCCTCCATTACAATCCACGATTCAATCGGCTAAGTTCATCAAGAACTCTTCAGAATCGTCATATTCCTTCCATCTGAGGTTCCCCCTGCAAAAACAAGAAGAAGAAGCTCTCCACAAGGCGTCTCCCCTGCAGCCACCTGTGAGAAGGTCAATCCTCAACACCTCTGGTAAGGCCAATACCCTTCTTCTTCTTCATTTCTTCTTAGATAACTTCTTTTTTCTTTTACTGCCTTTTACTTAAATCCCCCTTAAGTTCTCCTTTCCATTTGTTTTACCCTGTTGATGCACCATGGACTGTATTGAGTTGCTTATAGCAACTTTAATACTCTCCCGTGGAATAGCAAAAGGAGTACCTCATTCCAACATCTCGCTTATCTTTTTTTTTTGGTAAATCTCTGTCTCGACTAAATCTCTGCTTCTTATTGCTTACTCCACTCGGTTGGTATCATGATTTTCAATGTATCGATTGCCTGTTGTTATAGCACTATCATCAAAATCACGGATCTGCAAACTTTCTAGTTTCAGATCTGTGTTGTAATCGCATTTTCGTGTCTTCAACCGCCCGAAGTATCCCATAATTGACAATAATTGATGAGCATTGTAGAATCCTCTTCTATTTTATTTTTCCCCTTTGCATAACATTTGTATCCATACACCTCAAGTTCTCTTGATTCAGCATTGTCACCCTTCCTTCCCCTATGCCTTAATCAAAATCCAGAAGGTAAACTGGATCCGATTCAAAGGGAGGAAGAAATGGGGTGTCAACAATTTTACAAGGTTATAATATCTAGTATATAGCCTGCTGTTTTGATTGGCTTCATCAAGAATATCTCCATCGTTTTCAAGGATGCACGTCAATATCAATTGTCAATGGGAAATCGGTTCCCCTTTTCATCCCATTCATTGCAACGTATGTCTTTGCTATGTTTTTCTTTGGGAATTTTTTTTTTTAAAAAAAAAAAAGCCGAATGCCTGCGATTGATCAACATCCTGTATGCTACAGCTTCTAAAGTAAGTATATCATTGAAGGGATTCTGTCTCGTCAATAGTAACCCTCTTGCATGAACCTAGCTTACAAAAATGAAGTGATTAACAATTTGTCATGAACCACATCTGCAAGACAGCAACCATAATGTAAAGATAGTATTGATCGATACTAGTTGCGACAGGAAGTGTTGGTAGAACAGGAATATTTTGAATTGACAATGCCATGTGTAAGTCGGCTCCAGCAAAACATACTCTTCAAGAATAAAGATTACAGAATTTCAGATGGGAGAGCAGACCAAGAAATGTGCCTGAGTCAGATGATCAATCGGATGTCGAATTTCATTTGAGCCAAAGTTTTAATTAAAACTCTCTGCCAGCTTTACCTTCAGCACAAATTGCCATTGAAAGTAGGCTACTCAACCATATGGCCTCCTGATATATGTAGATTTATGGCTCTCTAATAACCAGAATTGATCTTCAAGACGTCATAGGATGTTGTTCATGATGTATCGTCGGAGCTAATTCATTCAAGAGTAGAGGGGCTCCGGAGTTTAGCAGAGAACTTCACTCAAATTTCTAAAGAAGTTCTGCAGAACTGGTCTGTACATAGTGTCAGCTCTCTTTGTGATGGAATGTTGTTTAAAAAAAAAAAAGAAAGAGAAATCTCTCTTGCTTATGGAATCATTACATCCAGATGGAAAGTTTGAGAGCTCCAACTTAGATGAGATAGGACATAGAGGAAAGTTCGAGGGTCTGTTTGACTGAGGCGTGACCACCAACAAGTACCCTGTTTAGCAGTCCAGCAGCTTCCATCCCCTTCCATCTTTTAGTTTCTTTTATTTCTTCATTATTAGTTGCTTTTCATGTTTTCCTTCAAAATACAATTCATGATTACACCTGTATGTCATCAGCTTGTTTCCTTTTTTTTTACTGTTTATATTCAGCATGCCATACACATCTGTAGCCTAACATTACCTAGTTTTAGTGCATTTCTTCCACATTATTCTAATTTTCTTTTTCGCCTTCTCTTGGTTATGGAAGGCATAAGAGGCGGCACCAACCTACTTATAGGCAGTATCTATTCACACAGAGCAACAAGGTACAAACTTCATTTTTTTGTTTCTTCTTTCTTTTACCCTTTTCACATTTAGTCATCACCTGTGCATACACTGTATAAGTTTTAGTTTGCATATTTGCATTTTGTTACAATAAATAATGATGTGTGCACACACAATATGTCATTTCATTAGCATTCCCAGCATCTTTTATGTTAATATTTGTTGCATCATATACCAGCATATATCAAACTTATCTATTACCTTGCTGTATGTAATCCTCTATCAACCTGTTTCATTACCATCATTTACTAATTTAACTATCATGCATTTATGTCTCATGGCAATCTGTACAGGGCTATAGACATCATTCCCATATCTATTAGTATATGTCATACCAACCATTGTGCCTTCACATGGATTTACTTCACTGAAGATTTTTTTTTTCTCTTGTTGTTAAGTATTGCTGAAAAACTCAAAGAGCAGAGAGTAACTATTTGATCAAGGCTCTCATTTCTGAGAATTAATCTTCAACAAGTTTGAAGACTAACAAAAAAAAATATAATAATATAGACTCCTGATTGTCTGCTAAATGCTGAAAGGAACATCCAAGGTAACTTGTAAGCACATCAATTTTGGGAGCCAGGGTTCAAGTTCATGACCAATCTGGATATTCATTTTGGACACTACAACGTTGAGATGTTTCAACTGCTATGACTTTTAAAAAGTCATCCATAGCAATCTGCGGAAGAGGCTGCACTTTTTTTTTTCTTCCCTTTAGCAAATTAATTTTTTTTTTTTATGGGAATTCCAACTGTTGAAGACTGGATTCATCACTCACCTGTATCTTGACTTAATAAACATTCTTTATGACACCTACTGTAAATATCATACAAAGACCTCTCCACTTTTCTTTATTTATCATTTCATCATAGTCATGACATCTAGGTATTCATTGTCATCAGATTTGCTATATTTGCCATTTTTTTTCATTGAATCCACGTCAGTATAGTTCGTGATATTGCACACTTGCTACATTTCAAAAACCACAGTGTATATCACATACAAGGCATCACCACTCCCCTGGATATCGTCCTTGCTTTTAAATCCCTGGAAGCTAGTCCCCTTGATCAGAATGGCTCCTTTTGCTGGAAAAAAAAAAACCAGTCATCCAATCCTCTATACCCATAGCCCCTAGTAAACCTTATAAGACTCCAGGAAGGGATCCAACCTTACTTGATTCCATAAATTTCCGGAACCTGAGTCGTCTAGTTTCAACTGTAGAAGGCCTCCTTTAGCTGAAGTAGGAATCTCACTTACAAATAATCCTTCTTCCTCTTCTGACCGTCTCACACTTGCTGAATGTGAACTCAAAAGTGTCTATTTTAGGGACAGTTTTTCTTGCTCTCTCAGGCATAGTACCCTGAAGAACCTCTTTGATATCCTAATGCCTGTTATACACCATCAGACCCTGCTGTCATTCTCTATAGCAAACCCCTTTATAGCTGCAACCACATCATTACTATACCAATCTATCCAACATATTGCCTAAATCCATTCCACTTGCTGCATCATTGCAAAGTACCATTTCCGCGTTTTCATCATCCATTTGCTGTTATATAGGCATCCGCACCTCTCTTCATAACACATTAACCCACATGCCCCGTTTACCTTCATTGCCCAACTATTTCCCTGTATAAAGCGTGACATCTTAAATGAGCCTATCTGGTTTCATATTTTGTTCATAATATTATATATCACTTGCTTACATGGTAAATTCATACACATTCTAGCTTGTCATCTCTCTAAATAGTTTAAGGATATTATATATGTGCTTACATTTGTAATATAACATTTTTCTATCTCTTTATATGTATTTGTATCTTACTAAATCGGTTTTTGCAGGAAATATGTGGATAAAGTTATCATTTGAAGTTGTAAAATTAATTTTACATGTTGTAATAGTTAGATTTGAATAAAAATTTACATTTCCTGCTTTAGGTAGAATGGATGAGCATTATAAACATTATAAATTGCTTGTTCTCATGCATTTTTCCTTCATTTTTCCAATTCTCACAATGGTGAAACACGAATGGCACGTGCACCATTTCGTAAGAGGTAATGGATGTTAAGTTGATAATCTACATCAATGGCCATAGTCAGGGTGTGGACAAAACTTAGCATTTTTATCTTTTACAAAATAACATTGGATCCACACTGGATCCATTTTCAAAATTCATCATATTTTTCCTAAAATATTTTACTCTTTCATCAGAATTTAACTTAAAATTAACTCAAAATATATACCAATGGCCATAGTCAGGGTATATTGAGAGTTAATTTCATTTTAAATTCTATAAAAGCACTAAAAATGTATTTTATTCTTCTTTTGAATTTAAACATAGATTATCATATAATACATTCAATGACCATAGTCAAGGATGTATTATATTTTTCAATCTTATTTTAATTCATTTAAAGAATGAAATAGCTTTTCAAATTCCAATTTCAAACTTATTCAAATTCATTCATCATATAGGATAGAATTGCATCATATTTTCAAAACTTCCTTTTCAAAATTCCAAGTGATTCTTCTTCCTAAATCAAATCTTATCCCAATCCAATTCTATCTCATTTCAAAGACTAAAAATTCAATTTCAAAGTCCAATTTGACTTTGAAATTCCAAAATCATTTTATATTCAAACTTCAAATTTCCAACTCAATTCAAAAATTCAATTTCAAAGTTCAATTTAACTTTAAAGTTATCTTCTGATTTTAAAATCAAGTTCACCTCCTTTTTCTTCAATCAAGGTTTGGATTTGAATCTCAAAACTTAAATTTTGGGTTTTTGAAAACCCAGATCCATCTTTAAAGGTCCTATTTGGACTTTTCATAACCCAAATCCAAAGTTAAATCCTAGTCTTAACTTGGATCCAGATTTCCAAGTATCAACTCAATTCCCCTTTTAGGATCTCAGATTACAGATCCAAATTCCATTTAGGATCCAGATCCTCACTCTACTTTGGATCTCAGATTCAGATCCGAATCTATCTTAGGATCCAGAACCCAAATCTACATTTGGATCTCAGACTTCAGATCCACTCCATTCTAGGATCCAGAATCCAATTCTACTTTGGATCTCAGACTTCAGATCCAATTCCATCTTAGGATCCAGAGTCCAACCCTATCTTGGATCTCAGATTTCAGACCCAAATCTATTCTAGGATCCAGAATCCCATTCTACTTTGGATCTCAGACTTTAGATCCAACTCCATTTTAGGGTCCGGAATCCAATTCTATCTTGGATCTTAGACTCCAGATCCAAATTTCATCTTGGATTCCAAACCTTGAGTCCAATTCCATTCAAAATTTCAGATCCAAATCTCATATTGGATTCCAAACCTTGAGTCAAATTCCATTCAAAATTTCAGATCCAAATCTCATATTGGATTCCAAATCTTGAATCAAATTCCATCTAAAATTTTCAGATCCAAATTCCATCTTGATTCCAATTCTTAGAACTAATTCCATCTCCAGATTTTAAATCAAATTCCCATTTCGGATCCCAAATCCAAAATTCGACTTTGGACTCTATTTAGAATCCAGACTTAGGATTCAGATTCCATCTTGAATTCCAACTTTCAAAATCAAATTTTATTTCTCAAAATTTTATTTTTTCCCACATTCTATTCTGATTTCAAACTTCAAAGATAGAATTCAATTCAATTCCAAATATTCATCCAAATTCAAAATTCTAAATTCAAAGTCCATTTATGACTTTGAAATTTCCTTTCTTCTCTTTTTCCTCATATCAGTTTCAAGATCATTTTCCAAACCCAGATTTATTTTCCCAAAGCTCTTGATTATTCTAAAAACTTAGAACTTTAAATCTTAAGTTCTAAGTTAGAAATCATTTCTTCACTTTATCAGATTCATCTCAGAAACACTTGGAAATTCTTCAAAACATTTTCAAAAAGAGCATACATCTTTGCATTTCGCACAAGCATGATTCTTTGTGCATTTAGACTTAGGATAGATTCTTAGATAATTTCTTAGCAAAGCAAAAGGCATAAAATTCGACCCTTGGTTCGATTACCCTTGGTAAAGGCGCCAGGAACGGTCGAAACTCGTACCGACGAGCGGATCCCGTCTCCCAGTTTTCCCGCAAATATTTCAAAAACAGAGGCGAGTTATTTTAAAAAATTTCAAAATTAAGGTCAAGTGAGACCCGCAAAAGAATTCCTCTTCTCTTCTCTCCCTTCTTTTCTCTTCTCTCTCCTTTTCTCTCTTTTATTTTTCTCCCTTTAAAAAGGAGGAAAATAGAGGTTAGAAAAAAAAAAAAAAGAAGGAAGAGAGAGAATATTACGAGAGAAAAAATTTTATGATGATCACAGGGTACAAACCTGAATTTCATTTCGAGGAGATATTCCATTCCCCAATAGTCAAGGGTTAAAACCTGAGCTTCGTTCCATATGAGGTATTTCTGTCCCATCCAGGATAAGGGCAAAAACCTGAACTTCACCGCCACAGAGCGAATCTTTCTCTTCTTTCTCCATTTCATATCTTTCATCTTCATCGGGCTAATTTCCTCATACCCAGTCAGATCATTTCAACTGGAGCATTTTATATATAGCCCAAATTTGGTGTATTTTTCTTTGCCACTAAGCTCGGCCACAAGCCGGCTTAGTAGCAAAGAGGGGCATCTGTAAACACCCCAAATTTTTACTCACTTCCCTGACATCTCCCTCAACCATCACATTTCAATTCTCTGGAATCAATGAAGGGAAAAATGGTTATTTTCTAAAATTGAACCTTGCTGAAAGTCTAAAATTTCATTCTTGAGCCTCAAAATCTCTATATTTAGGTTCAGAAACATCTTCAAAACTACAAATTTTCAAAATCTTATTCCGGACAAAAAAAAGGCTAGAATTTTTAAGTCCTGGCTCAGAGTAGCATTTCTTGAAACATGGCTTTGCATAGCATTGCATGAACATTTCATATTATTTCACTGCACAGCATGCCATTTTGAGATCCAGAACTCCTGATTTTCAAAATTGTCAATTCAGATTTGATTTCTAAACTTTTCAAAATTGATTTTCAAAACCTTGGGCCTTCAAAATTACCAATTCTTCCCATTTTACCCTCAGGACCCTGAGTTACAAAAGTTTTCTCAAGAAAACGATCTGGATAGTTTTTTATATTGATTTTCAAAATTTCGTCAGTTAAAAAGAAGGGGGACACAATTTCAAATCCAGAAGACCTTATTTCAAACTTTTACAAAAAGGGCTCCGAATTTCTCTGCATCTTTTAAAATTTTGCCCTGAAGAACCATTTTCTTCTAAGTTTTGAAACCGAACCAAAGTTCACTTTGTGTTTTCTAAACTTAGCTTACTATTATGAAAATTCCAAAAATCTCACTTGGGCTTTTATTTCAAATAAGTGACGTGGGACCCACCTTGAGGTGGTGTCACACTCAAATTCTAAAAAAATTCTCTTATTTTCAAAACAGTGCCCAATCGGGAGTGACACCGACTTATAAAACTCTTTCATTTGATTTAATAAAATAATTAGTGGGACCACGTAGGTGGCACCCCACTAGAGCCCTCTGCAAAGAAATACAAACTTTTTCAAAAAGTTTTCAAATCCAGTGAGGTGGCACCACCTTAAAAAAAAAAAAAAATTTTTGTTTTTATCACCTTTTTTATTTTGTTTTATCTATTACTTTTCAGCCCCCCAAAGGGCGCCACCATGAAGCCCTACCCACAAAAGGGGTTCACTTTACCTAAGTTGTAGGTAAATGAACCGAGATTTTTGAACAAGCCAGTCGTCCCCTTCTCAAAGATTGACAAATTTTTCAAAAATTTTCAAAAATTTGTCTAAAAGACTTTCAAATGCTTTCAAAAATTCGGTGGAAAAGTTTCAAAAACGCTGATCTTTCGGATAAAAACTACTGAAAATCTTTAAAAGGGACCCAATCTGCGATTTCCGGAGGCCCGACTTCTCCCATCTCTCAAAACCCCTCTTCCTTCTTCCTTAACCTATCGCCCCTTTTTTTTTGGACACCACGGTCGATTCCCCTCTTCTGGCAGAGGACCTCCTCCCATCTCGGCTAACAGGAGTTCGTCGACTTCCACCTTCTTTCAAGGAAGTTCTAAAGAGCCTGCTAGACCTAAGGAAGAAGGACCCCCTTTTTGGGTTGTTGGTTCTGCAGAAAGGGATCCATCTCAGCACTCCAGTTTCCTGGAGTCAACATCCGAGAGGTGTGCAACGCATAATCAGGTAGGGAATCATCTCCTTTCTTTATTGGCAGGCCTCCTGAGAAGTTATATCCCATCATTTTCATTGAGGCAGACATGCACCCAACCCTGTTCACTTAAGCATTTTATTAAACTTTAAGGTTTTACAGCAGCATAGGTTTGCCTCATTACCTATGACTGCGAAACTGGGCAAATATGCATTGTATTCATTTAGTGGGGGTCATAAACTCGGTTCATCGGTTGAAGTGGCATGCATACATGATGGTCTCATGCATTGATGAGCGATGATGCCTCACAATGGCATCATCAGCTCCCCCCTTTGAAGATCATATTTTCTAAAGTCTGCATTTGTTTTTCTTTTTCTTTTTGTTTATCTTGACATAGGATGATATTTGGTTTTAGCCGATGAATTTTCAAAATCATATTCGCATCATACCATATTATATAACTCCATTCATGCTATTGACGGTCATTTTGCAACTGATTTCTAGTCTGTTAACGTTCCAATTTTTGCAAATTCAGTGAAGGTGATACCAGCTGGTATCATTCTCACCATCCTTTAGGCAGCCCTGTTATTCCCCATGTTTCTCCACATAGTGACGTTTACTATAACTCTCCTGTATCTCAATTTTTTTTCCATCCATACAGTTTTTTTTTAGGAAAGCATATGCATGTCATGACCCCAAGCGATACTCTTGTGGAGCTATCGTACAGAAAATAGCACCCTGGACCCAGGTGCAACATTGGAGTTTGACATAAGTCCTCATCTCAATTTGTTATAATGTTTCATTTACATATTGCAATAGTTGTTGTTGTTATTTGTGCTTTAAGTTTCTCTGTTTTTCGGTAAACTCATATCCAGGGTACTGTCTTGATGATCATCAAATCCCTTAATCTAATTGATATGTTAGTCTACAAATTTTCCTCAGCAGGCTCAACATTAGAAAATTTCCTGTCTGTTGCTTCATTTCTTACCTCTTTTCCTCTTATAAAGGATATTGCAATTCAAGAAGTATAACCATCTGTTTAAACATTTGATTCATAGTTATCATCTGTAAAACCCAGATCTGGATTTCTGCTTGGTTTTGCATGAAACCTCTGCTACAACAGAGATGACATGCAATGTTATTACTGTAACATCCCATTTCCTGGTAACTAACCATTGACTTTTCTTGATGTTTGCTAAAATCGACACGGATCTATCCTGTGGGCCTGTATTCTGTCAGGCGAGATTTGGGTTCCTGATATATCGTTATATCTCAATGGATATGGTATCTAACTGACTATAAATTCTGTGAACAAAAGGACCAGAGCAGTTCCCTGTGAGTTGAGCTATTTCTTAGCTCTATGACATCAAGGTCTTAACAAAGATGTAGGCACAAATAAAAGATCTGTTTGATATGCCGATCCAACTGAGTTTCTGAATCCTGAAGTGTTACCTATTCTAGAATCAGATTTGTTTCGCTGCGATCTCACCCTCACATCCCTTCATCTCAGCACTTGCATTTCAGCATTTATAACTTACCTGCACTTGTCTTTTCATTGCATATATTCCCATTTCATAGAATATTACATCTGTTAGCATCCCACATTTGTTTGTGTAATTTCCTGTTATTTACGCCCACTTATATTTGTATCTTATGCTCTTCCACTATATGTATTTCACTTTACCACACAGCCTTTGTTTACTAATTCATGCATCATAGCATCTTGTAATCTGATTTTCTTTATCACAAACGTTTGTTCCCTTTCCTGTAACACTATTTTAACATCTACCCATCATTTGCATAGTTGTAGCAGTCTAATGTGTTCCCATGTAATATATTTAGAGGCCATCTGTTTCAGCCATTAATATCATCACCTTTGTATTTAACTCATTACTATGTTATATAGCTATGTTCAATATGTATTAAAAGCATCGTACACATCACCTGTTGTTACCAAATTGGTAAAAGCAAGAGGACGTGTTTTACTTGGCATTGTGACCCTCAAATTGCTGAAAGTCAATAGTAAGTCTAGAATATGGTTTAATTCAATAAAGTTTATACCTCACTTGTATATTTACCTACCTTGTTACCCATTCCCTTTTCTGCAGGTACCCAGTCTTGATAATTAGTCATATTCATGGATGGATATGTCAATATCCATTCATGATTTCTGGACCATCTTTGGCATGCTTTATTATTGATATACAGGGAAACTCCATACCCAATTTTACTGAGAAATATATTATAATTTGGGAATTACGGCTTTGTGAAATCATGTACAGAAATTGTATATACCCTGTATTTTTTTTTATTTATATATTTACCCATTATATATGGAATTTCAATTACTAAGTATATTTTCTCATTATATGTACACATACCTATATATATATATATATATATATATATAAATATATATATATATATATATATCCATGTACATATACATATATGTATAAATAATGTATATATACCTATATCTATATATCTTGTTTCGGAGGTAACCCAGGCAATTCCTCTGGAAACACATCGGAAAACTCCCGAACCACGTCTAAGTCATCGATCAGAACCATCTCAGGTTCAACTGGGGTAATACTGACCAAAAATGCAGTACCCCCGTTCCGCAAATACTTCTGGGCCTTGAATGAAGAAATCACACGGCTATCACGCAAGGGTCGAGGAAGCTTGATCTCCAAGACAGGACGATCAGGCTGAAAAAGAACAACCTTGCCTTCTCGACAAAAAACTTGAGCATGATACTCAAATAACCAATCCATGCCTAGAATGACATCGAACTCAGTTATGTCTAGCAGGATCACATCAGCTGACAGGTTCTTTCCTGCCACTGACACCTCGATGCTCGAAATGTAGGAATCACAAAAGGATTGATCACCTATCGAAGTACGGACCTCCAACGGGTAATTCAAGGACTCTACGGTCAAAGACAAAGTTCTAGCAAATCTGATAGCGATAAAAGAATGTGAAGCACCACAATCAAATAACGTAAAGACTGCATGTCCTGCGACTGGAATAGTACCTTGGACCAACTCGCCCTTGGTCACCTGCTCCACTGTTGTCGCGTAAGCACGTCCTGTAATGGCCTTCTGGTTGCCCTACTTTTGTTGATGCTGTTGTTGGGGCTGATATGACTGAGGCTGTCTCGGCTGCGCTGGCTGAGATATCCCTGGTGTGTTTCTCCTCTGATCGTCTGATTGCTTCTTACGACAAACCTTGATATAGTGGCCCATCTTGACACAATAAAGACATCCGCCCGTATCACGAGGGCAAGGTCGTCCTGGATGATCGACGAAATACTTTGGACAACCCGCCATTGTGATCTGCCTCTAAGGCTGTTGATACTGGCGCTGCTGCTGCTGATACCGGGTTCGTCGATTCTGATATTTCTGCTGGTTGTTGTTGTTGTTATTTTTGTTCTTCTTTGAAGGTGGATGGAACTTCTTTCCACCCTGATGTTTCTGAAACTGATGCTTTATAGGCCAACTCTTTTGGCTTTGCTGCTGCTGCTGTCCTCTGAATGCTGGTGTTCTCTGGAACTCTGACCAATCCTGTTCTAGAAGTGAGGTTGTCTCAAGAGCCTTGTCCACAGTCGTAGGTGCACGCGTATACACCTTGGTACGCAAAACTGACTTCAGGCCTCGAGCAAACTTCAATGTTGGCTCCTTCTCGGTCGCATACAAGTTAGGGCAGTATCTCTCAAGACTACGGAAATGAGTGACGTACTCCGCTAGCGTCAAACTTTCTTGCTGCAAGTCGAGGAATTCCTGTATCTTCCTGCTCCTCTCATAAGCCGGGAAATATGCAGCAAAAAAAGTCTCCACAAACTGTTCCCACGCGATAGGCTGATTATCAAACTTGATCTCCTAGGTGGTAGCCCACCACCTCTCAGTATCTTTTCGGAGATGGTACGTCATGAAATCAACCTTTTGATCGTCATCTACTTGTAAGACACGAAAATTCTGCTCTATTTCTCGCACCCAGTCTTCTGCTGCTTCTGGTGTCGATTTCCCGTCAAACGAAGGAGGATTCATACTCATAAATTGTTTGTATGGGACTACGGTAGCGAGAACTTGGGCAGGTGCTCCCTGTCCCTGGGCGGTCTGCTGGATGTGATCGTCCATGTTCCTCATCGTCTCAGCTTGACGGCCAACCACCTCTGTGAGGTTGTTCAGCGTCTCCATGAGGTCGTTATAACGCGCACGCCACACCATCTAAATAAGCAAAAATTATACATAAGCAACTAGACAAGTACTTGAATGTAGAAAATTCATTGCATTAATAAGAAAGTTGCATGCATTACATGACAGAAACACCCTTCATCCAGACAGGGTTATCCAAAACACTCCTAATAACTTAAGCAAGAACC
Source organism: Nuphar pumila (assembly GCF_984573655.1). Lineage (NCBI taxonomy): Eukaryota > Viridiplantae > Streptophyta > Magnoliopsida > Nymphaeales > Nymphaeaceae > Nuphar > Nuphar pumila. Next base: position 94,679,219 of record NC_143253.1, read on the forward strand.
CAAAAAAAAATGAAACACTGACTCAGTGTCTCTAACAACATATCATGACATCATCATGGCTTGCTAGTATAAAAATCTTAGTAGTCCTTCCGACTTCCACAATGTCGCGGCCTGATACGAGGAGGAGAAGCAGGAGTTCTCAACGACGTATCAGATATCTCTTGGACTTCCATCAGTATTGGCGGCACAGGAGGATCAGACCACGTACTCTGATGAAACCACATAAGGATAAGATTCTGGAGAATACTGGGGAGAGTTTGGCGCTCCACGCCTGTCTCCTTTCTGACTGTCCACTTCGTTGATTATGGGTCCAGTGACCGAGGTTACATTGTCAATGTCATCAGCATTGCTCTTCCAGAGCTCATCTCGCATCTTTGTCTAGCATTCAGTAAACACCCCAAATTTTCACTCACCTTCTTGACATTTCCACCAATCATTACATTCGGTTCTCCGAAAGCAATAAAGGGCAAAATGGTCATTTTCTGAAATAGAACCTGGCAAAAAATCTATAATTTCGTTCTTGAGTCTCAAAACTTCTCTATTTAGACTCAAAGACATCTTCAAACTGCAAATCTTCAAAATCTCATGCTTAAACAGAAGTCAGAATTTTCAAATTCAAATTCAGAGTGGCAACTTTGTAGGACATGTCTTTTGCATAGAATTGCATAAGCATTTCATATCATTTCACTGCACATCATGTCATTTCGAGATTCGGAACTCCGAATTTTCAAAATTGTCAATCCAGATTTGATTTCTAAACTTTTCAAAATTGATTTTAAAACCCTGGGTTCTCAAAATTATCAATTATTCCCATTTTACCCCCAGGACCCCGAATTATGAAAAGTTTTCTCAAGAAAACAATCTGGATGGTTTTTGACATTTCAAAATTTTGCCAGTTGGAAAGAGGGACATGATTTCAAAATTCATAAGACCTTATTTCAAATTTTTACAAAAAGACTCTGAATTTCCCTGCTTCTTTCAAAATTTTGCCCTGAAAAAAAAACCAATTTTTGAAATCAAACCACAATCCACTTCGTGCTTTCTAAACTAGACTATTATTGTGAAAATTCAAAAATATCTCATTTGGCTCTTATTTCAAATAAAGGACGTGGGACCCTCCTCGAGGTGGTGTCACACTCAAATTCTCAAAATTTTCCCTTATTTCCAAAATAGTGCCCATTCGAAAGTGGCACCGATTTATAAAACCTTGTTTTAACTCAATAAAATAATTAGTGGGCCCACCTAGGTGGCGCCCCACTAAGACTCTTTGCCAAAAAGAAATAATTTTTCAGTAGAGGTGGCACCACCTTAAAATAAAAATTTATTTCTCCTATTACTCTCATTTCATTTTTTTTAACCCCAAAGGGCGCCACCATAAAAAACCCAGTTTACCTAAGTTTCAGATATCAGGAGTCGCCCCCTCTCAAATCGGCGAGCCCCTTTTCTCAAAAGGATTTCAAATTTTTTTAAAAGTTTGTTTCAAAAGTTATCAAGATCGGCTAAAGGGTAGAAAAAGGAGGGGTTTTGAAGCATCGGCTATTAAAGAAAGGGGGAAGGCCCAGCAAAGCCATCGAGGATTTCCCTTAACCTCGGCTCTCTCTCCTGTTCACAACGATTGCTGCTCTCACCTCCTTCAGCCCATCAACCAGCAGGAGACCAACGGCACCTCTCCCCTTGTTTTTTTTTTTTCCTTTCATTACCTTGCCTCTTTCCTTCCAGCAAAAGGGGAAACCCGACGGCTCCTTTCCCCCCTTTTTTCCTGGATTGCATCCACCATCACTCGACGGAGGAGCTAAGGGATACCGAAAATCTACAACGTACAGCAGGAACACCATCTCCCTGCCATCGTTCCTAAACCGAGCATCTGTTTCTTGATAAACAAAATCTTCAAGGACCAGCGCCCAGGAGGATTACGATCCAAACACCAAAGGATGAGGACCATCCACTCCATCACGGCTATGGTTTCGGCTGGTACAAAATATACCAAGGTAATGTGATCTGCTATCACTTTACCCTCTCTTTTTTTTTTTGTTCATTTTTCATTAAACTGGTTGTTTTGCCATTTGCTGGATGGAATTGACGTGTTCTGAGTACCTGTTTGAACGCCCTGTTATCATTTTTTTTCTTTCTTCTCTGTGGAATAACAGAGGAGTTCAGACTATGTAGATGAGACGACTCATCCCTCTTATGGATCAAGCCTCTTATTCTCACAGTCTACATCAACAAAATATCATACCTCCCATTTTTTTTCTTTTTTTTTTCATTCGTATGAATTAGCTTTTGTTAACATTTGAATCAAGTTTTGTCAAAAAAAATTTTTTAAGTCGTATCTGCTCTCATATTTCATATAGTTCAATACCTTGCATCTAGGTTCATTCCTAAATCCCGCAGTTCTCTCCTTTCCATTCGTATGATTTGATTTTTTCTCTCTTTTAACTGTTAGCTTAATATGGGCAGGATAAAATTCAAGATTTCCCCAAAAGGGGAAATCTGGTTCAACATCTGCAAAATGTAGCATTCCTGTAAGTAAATTTAGTCTCCAGGCTGACTCGATCAGACCTTTCTATATCTGCAAGTAAACTTGTTACTGGAGCAAGAAAAAGGAAGTCTAGTTGATTTAGATGTCCTCTGTATGATGCTGAAATTCCCTACTGATTTCTTTTTTTTTTTAGATTTAATATATATATATATATATATATATATATATATATATATATATATATTATAATTTCAGGAGAGCCGATCCCTTTATTACATATAATTAACATAATGTCTCTCATACTCTTTCACTCTCACTTCATAATCTGTCAGCTTTGGTCTGATTAGGATATTCCTTTCATAGTTTCCTATTCAAATTTGATATTTGTTATGGTTTTGTTTTGATCATATTGGTTCTCTTTGAATGTAATGAAAGCATTTGTTTAAAATTCAGACTGTGTGGTTTTATTTACTTGTTGGATAAGAGTGACAATGCATTATGTGGTGAACTTAATAGATCTCGGTTCACAGAGAATTTTTATTGCCAGTTTAGTTAGCTTTCAAATCTCAATTGCATTAATGAAATTTCAATTTCTATCTGGCTGGTTTAGTAATTAAAACATCAACGATTATGAATTGTCTAAGACAAGATCAATATTGTTCTTTATATCTTATTTACCTGTTTTATGGAAACAGTTTCATTTTTTTTTCTATCCTCATGTCTCCATCACGAATTTTTATGAGTCCCTGTTTGCTAGAAGTCTCTCCCTTTTGCATGCTCCCCCCTACACATTTTGAAATACTGTTGGTACCCCTTTTTTTTATTGTTTAGCATGTTGACCTTGTGACCTCCCCTTTTAAATCCATCTTATTACTTTTGCTATTTTCGGTATGATCTTCCTTTATTATCACAGGTTATGTACTAGGCTTGGTTTTGCTTAGTTTTGCTACTGACTTTCACTATTTATGATTGCATTAGGTTATTTGGTTGCTTGGGATTGAATGATATTTATTTGTTAAATGATTACACTTTGTATACAAGATTCAAATTTTTAGATACTCATATATTATTTTATTTTGGTCAATTTCATCATGATTTCGAAATTTCAAATCTCTATTTTCATATTTTCTCACATTCACATCATGTTAATTCTATTTATATCAAGGAGGCATGAAATTGAGTTTATATCTAGATAAATCCGATAATTCCTGGATATTATCAGAAAATCTTGAAAAAACTCACATATTTGAACTAACTCCATTTCAAGTTTTGCAGGGATATTCAAAGGAAGGAGCTGGAATCTGCAATTTCTTTCTTTCATTTTATTTAGTGATGTACTAATTCAATTTGGAATAATATTTACTTTTATTGCTTAGATTAGGCTGCATCTCATATAGTTTGATTTCAGCAATATCCTGATTCTAAGATTCATATATCTCATTTTGCAAAATCACCATGGATGTACATGAATGGCACGTGCACCAACTCTTAGAGAGTTGATGAACTCGGTGGAGTCCATATTTACGGCCCTAGTCGGAATATGGACGAGACCCAGATCCATCATCTTTCTACCAGTCACATTGAGCCTACACTCTTAGGCTACCTTCTAAAATGCACATCATATTTCCAAATTTTCAAAATCTCGTGAATTAATTCAAATGAACTCTGAACATATTCATGGCCATAGTCAGAATATGTGAAGGATTTACTTTGGCTTAATACACATTTTCCAACAAATTTCTTAGAAAATCTTTTCAAAGTGCATTCATGCAATCATATCATTTGCATCAAGAAATCCTTGGTTTTCTCATGATTTTCTTAAGAAAATTTCATTCTCAAGAAATCGATTTCTCGAGAAACTCTGATAAATTTTTTCAAAAACGATTTTCCCAAGTCAAGTTTTTCCACAGTTTTCCATGGAAATCAGTTTCTCAAGTAACTTCTAAAATTTTCAAAAGTCAGATTTACCAAATCAAAGTCTTCCCGTGATTTTCCCTGAAAATGTCATTTTCTTAAAATTCGTTTTCAAAAAGGAATTTCTCATCTTTCTCAAGAATCAAAGTTGATTTGCAGATATTTCAAGGACAATGTTTTCAGGATTTCAATTTCCTAAGTTTGAATTTCCTTCTCCAATGAGTTTTCCTATAAATTTTCCATCATTTTCCTAAGAAAATTCTCAAAGTCTAAGTTTTCCTGACAAATGTTTTCCTCTTCAAGTGTTCATCTTTTCTCAAGAATTCTTTCCATTTCTCGAGATTCTCATTTCTTCATGATTTTCCCACATCTTTATGAACTTTGTCATGATCTCAAAACCCTTTTCCTCTGAGTTTCCTGAGAAATTGACTTTCACCTTTTTCCTGAGAAATGTTTTTTAACTCCAAACGTTTTCTAAGCATACATCATATTTTCCAACTGGCATTTTACAAAATTTCATAGCACATGCCTGAACTCTCTGTGCATTTAGGATAGAACACGATTTCGATGATGTAACTAAGTCAAGCACAATTTTGGTCCTTGGTTCGATTACCCCTGTTAAAGGCGACAGGAACGATCGAACCTCGTACCGACAGGTCAAGCCCCATCCCATGAATTTTCCCACAAATTTTCAAAACGGAGGCGAGTATTTCAAAACCATTTCCAAAAATACGGTCAAGTTTGAATCGCGAAAGCGTTTCCCTCTCTCTTCCGCAGGGAAGGGAAGACGGGAAAAATTTTGCGACAACAACAGGTTTGGCGACCGTGATGGGACCTGTCCTTGTCTGATCAAAATTGTGCTTGACTTAGTTCTATTTTCGAAACTGTGTTCACAAAATGTCAGCTCTTGTTACTTTTCATATCATGCAAACCTAGGAGCCTAGATTCTGACCTAGCTGACATTGATTGCATATAGCTTAAGCATGGTTTGGTAGGACTATATTGAGGAGATATTTTCATGCTCACATAGACTTAGGTCTCAATACAACTCTCCTCAATTTAGGATCTAAATGCAAACAATGTATGCTTCTTCAAAGATTTTCAAAGATCTATCTCTCTAGGACTTAGAGCCCTCTATTTCTTGCATGTGATCATTTTTTTCAAACCTCCCTTACCTACTATTACCCGGTCTTCATGTTGCTGGGCTCTCTTCCAGAACCCTAGTTCGGGACAGAGCCTCACAACTGGGCCAATTATTTGGGTTAACACCCCCCTACCACGTACCGCGGGCCACAGTCCGAAGTATATCGGTAGGCGCTCAAGGATGTTGGAAAACCTTACCTTAGAACCGGAGTTAGAATTATATGCCACGTACCTCGAATTTCGATTCAGGTATATCGACATAACTGGATTGGACAAAGATGATCTGAACCTAGAGTTAGGATTAGGGTCCTACAACTGTTTTCAAAATGATGCATCTAGAGTCAGCCTTTTAGGGAGTGCTGAATGTGCATAAATGTTTGTGCAGGATGTGATTGTTTGTATGCTACCTTTATTTCCTTCATATTTTTCACCAAAACTATTTTCAAATATCCATATTTTTACCTTTTCCTTTATTTTCTCAAACCCTGGATGATTTTTCCCAAATATCCCATTTCTTTCAAAACTCCAGGTGATTTTTCATTCTACCTTTCTACTGGATCTCGAATTTTTAGCTACATATTATATCATGCCTGCAAAAAATTTCCAAAATTTCCCACATTTTTTTTAAAGTCTCATTCTGAGTCTTTCTCTATTTTCAGTTCGATGGCATCCAGTCAAGTCAATCCTATCTTTCCTGAAGGTCACATCTCCTACGAGGTGCGACAAGGTCGTCCTGAACATCGAGCCCTTAGCACCAGAACCTTCATTCCCCGGTGGTACTATTCTTGGCTCAAAAGCTTTTCTCGAATGTTCCCGGACCATTTAAGCGAGTGTGGATTATAATTAGCGTCAGCAGTCGGAAAGCAGACCATCAATGGCAACCTGATTCATGCAATGGCGGAACGATGGAATCCACGGACATGTACATTCTGGTTCCCATGTGTTATCGTCGCGAAATTTTTCCCGTCTTCCCCTTCCTTGCGGAAGAGAAAGAGGGAAACGCTTTCGCGCTTTAAACTTGACCGGACTTTGGAAATTGTTTTGAAATACTCGCCTGCGTTTTGAAAATTTCAGGAAAATCCATGGGGTGGGCTCGACCTGTCGGTACGAGGTTCGACCGTTCCTGCCGCCTTTAACAGGGGTAATCGAACCAAGGACCAAAATTGTGCTTGACTTAGCTAAATCATCGAAATTATGTTCTATCCTAAATGCACGGAGAATTCAGGCATGTGCTATGAGATTTTGGAAAATGCAACTTGGGAAAAACATGATGTATGTTTAGAAAATATTTGAAGTTGAAAAGAATCTCTCAGGAAAAAGATGAAAGTCAATTTCTCAGGAAACTCAGAAGAAAAGGGTTTTTGAAATCACGGGAAAGTTCATAAAGATGTAGGAAAATCATGAATAGTTGAAAATCCTGGGAAAATAGAGGTGATTCTTGAGAAAAGGGTGAACCTTTGAAAAGGGAAACACTTCTTAGGAAGACTTGGACTTTGAGAGTTTTCTTAGGAAAATGATGGAAATTCATTGAAAATCCCTTGTGGAAAAGGAAAATTGAAACTTGAGAAGTTGAAAACCTGAGAATCTTAACCTTGAAATACTTGGAAATCGATTTTGACTTTGAGAAAGGTGAGAGACTTCTCTTGAAAATCTTGGGAAAATGATATTTTCCCATGGAAAACTGTGGAAAAACTTGACTTGAGAAAATCGATTTTGAAAAATTCTCAGAGTTTCTTGAGAAATTGATTTCTTGAGAATGAAGTTTTCTTAAGAAAATCATGGGAAAACCAAGGATTTCATGATGCAAATGAATGAATAAATGCACTTTGAAAAGATTTTCTAAGGAATTTGTTTGAAAAATGTGTATTAAGTCAAAATAAATCCTTCACATATCCTGACTGTGGCCATGAATATGTTCAGAGTTTAATTGATTTAATACACAAGATTTTGAAAATTTTGGAAATATGATGTGCATTTTCAAGATAGCCTAAGAGTGTAGGCTCAATGTGACTAGTAGAAAGATGATGGATCTGGGTTTCGTCCATATTCCGACTAGGGCCGTAAATATAGATCCCACCGAGTCCATCAACTCCCTAAGAGTTGGTGCACGTGCCATTCGTGTACATCCATAGTGCTTTTGAAATAAATGAGATATATGAATCATAACATCAGGATATTACTGAAATCAAACTATATGAGATGCAGCCTAATCTAAGCAGTAAAAGTAAATATTATTCCAAGTTTGATTGTTACATCTCTGACATAAGTCAAAATAAAGGAAAAAAAAAAAACATAATGTAAAGAATTAGCATCCTCCAGATTTTCCTGCAAATGGGAGTTGGCACAAGAGATTCCAAATACAATAGAGGAATTGAAGATTTGACAATAACCCCAATGCCCAACTACTTATGCTCAATTTACATTGAAAGGACATCTACTAATGAAATATAATGTCGGCAGCACGAACAAGATGCATATGAAAATACCTAGATGCTATGCTCAAATGAAATGAGAAATGTACTAATGGATGCCTAAAAGCTTAAACTCCTATTAAATGAAATATACATCTAGAAATACATCTACTTGAATGTATATGGAAGGATTTCTACCTGAATGTTCAAGAAAAAAAAAAGGAATGTGTACATAAAGATATATATATATATATATACATCAAATTCTCACCCGTACTATGTGAATATAAGCTATGGCAATATCCGGGAACACATATAACAAGAAGCATACTACTGTGCTGTAGGATGTGTGGGTGACCATATAAATGCTGGAATGAACATATCTAAGTTATGGGAGAAGGTGCAACAAACAGTTAAGGCACAAGTGTATCTACATGATTGATATTTTCATGAGTCGGCTAAACGAGAAGCAAGGGCAGGCGCAAAGGACCGTCCCATCATACAGAAAATGATGTTAAAACAGGTAAATATGTCAATAGACAGGTTATAGACAGAATGCTCAAAAGGAAATGCCTATGGCTGGGTATTGAGATATGATGCTGGCACAACTATAACCAACATTGCAGCTATTATGACTGCACCTAAATGCTGAGCTTTAGGAGGAACCTCAACTCCCTTCCTCTCAAAGTTGCTGGAAAGACAAAATTTTCCAAAAAAAAAAAAAAGAATTTACTAACTCTGGAAATGACAATTTCAGAGCCACCGATAACCATTCTCTCCTTTGTCCGCCGGCCTTTTTTCTTGCAGCGTCCCATCAACTGAGACCTTGGCAGCTGCTGCAGTATCTTCTACCCAGAATTTTAATTCTTCAATTCGGCTAAAGGCTCATCTTATCCAAATGACCGGCATGCACATGATAATCGATAACCAAAATCAAAGAAATAGTGCAGGACCACAATATTCTTACAACACAACCCCTACTTGTTATCATTTACAGCATGCTATAATCATTACTCAACTTAAGCTTTTATTCCTATGTTACTCTGTTCATGACACATGAACTTTGTGAAGCTAGTTTATAAGTACCCTGCTAAAATATATAATGTATAGGAGAACAAGGATTGCTAAATACAGAATACATAGAAGAACAAATGGCTAAAAACTTAATAGAACAGATATATATTCATAGACCATCGGCGGGGATGAGCAAAGCTGTCATTTCAGTGAGATGATCAAGTAGTCTCAGCTAATTAAGTTTAATCAATGCTTGAAATCATAGATGAACAAAATTTAATGGAATATCAAATAAATTTAATCCAACGTGTACAGCCAACTAAGATCGTGAATTAGAATGGCTCCCAAAATCAATGCCATGGATCGAGCATTTGAATCTGATAGTAGATAGATCTCACATGTTTCATTAGGACAAGACGCCCAATTCATTTGGTCATGACAGACTGATTCTGCTAATTGATCATATATAGCACAGTGAGAAAAAAAAATAGCAAGTTTTACAAACAAAAAAAAAAGAGAAAGCTTATGACTATTCAGCATATTTCGGTTTCACAAGATCTCTCAAAGGGGTTTCACCATAACTCAGAATAACCTCCTCCTATAGCAACAAAGTAATAATAAGTTGACAATGGATTCCCCAATACAGAATGTCAACAGCTAGGATGCAGGTGTAAGCTATCAACTTGTGATAATGGGGAATAGCATAAAATAATTCTCTTGCTGTAACACCAGAGGGGATAGAATGCCATAAGGAAAAGAATGATGAAAAGAAAATTTATGCCCGATGTAGTGCCTATGTCAAGGGCACTCTTTGTTGTACGATGAACCCCTTTGGGTCTCGTTGGATGCCATGATATGCCAAAAATTCTTTGTTCTGCATAAAAAAAAAAAAACTGTCCCAGGCCGAGATATTTTCCAGTGAAATGAAAATGAACCTCTTAAAGGGGTTAATGTGCAAGGTAAGGTCTTGAGGTTGTGCCAATTACAGGGTTTAGGAGGAATAGACCCTGAAGTCGATTTATTGAAATATCAAGAGACCTCAGCTCGCTGCCATTCCTGTGAGTCGATGGCAGCACCCATATGGACTACTCTAAGAAACATCTACCACTTCTGATTTGAGGCCAAATCCTCAATGAAACCAGGAAAATCACACTGAAAATCTGATTTGGACATTTTTTTGATGGAAAACAAGGATCGTTTCGTGGGGGTTTAAAATCTTTTTAAAATAAATCAGACCCCAAATACAGCTAACCTACTTTTGGAGAGGTCGATGGTGCCATTGAGAGGCGTCCTCGAGCCTCAATGCATGACCCATTGTGAAGGTAAACCACATCCACTCAAAGAAAATGGATTTACCGTATATATCACCTGAACACCAGGCCTAATTAGCAGAGTGTAGATATAAGATGGTTTCTCACCTGCTGTCTTCAATTGTTTGCCTTCAGGAAGCCACCCTTTTGAGACTGGTTTATTGGATGGAAGAGGCGCAACGCTCGGGACCGACTGCAGGAAAAAGAAACTTCTTATGTATACTTTGTCAATCCAGTGAAGTCCTTTGGTTCTTCGTGAAAGGGGAAACCAACGAGAGAAGGGGAGTTCCTCTTGGTCTATTCGGTTAATAGGGGAATGAAGGCAGGCCTTGTGAAAAGGGGGGGGCTGGAATCGCCGATGGGGTTCGCCTCCTGCTGATCGAGAGGGAAAGAGATTTCCTGGGGCGATGCTGGAGAGTTAGGGGAAAAAGGAAAAAAAAGTCCTCTCTTTTTGGGTGGCTTCAGCCCTCTTTTTTAAAAAGAGGTTCCGCCCTTTCAGCCCAAAGTTCGGGGCCCCTCGTGAAAGATTTTGATAAGCTTAAAAAAAAAAACTAACTTTTGAAAGTTTTCAAAATGTCGCCATTTGAAAAGGGCGGCTTCTTTCTTCCAGCAGATTTTTGAAACTTAGGTAAAATGGGGTCTTGGGTAGGGTTTCACGGTGGCTCTATCTTGGGGCTAAAAAGTAATAAGGTAAAAAAAAATTGAATTTTGTTGTGGTGGTGCCACCTCAGCTGACTTTGAAAACCTTTAAAAAAAAAAAATCTGCTTTTCTTGGCAAGAAGCCTTAGTGGGGTGCCACCTACGTGGGCCCACTAAATATTTTATTAAAAATTAAATCAAATAAAGGAATTCCACTTCCAGATGGGCACTGTTTTGAAAATAAAAGAGATATTTGAAAATGCTAGTGTGACACCACCTTGAGGTGGGTCCCACGTCACTTATTTGAAATAAGAGCCAAGTGAATTTTTTTTTTTTTGGAAATTTCATAATAGTAGGCTAGTTTTGGAAAAACATAAGCAAAATTTGGCTTGATTTCAAAACTTTGGAGGAAAATGGTTCTTCAGGGCGAAATTTTGAAAGAATTCGGAGTCTTTTTGTAAAAATTTGAAATAAGATCTTACAAATTTTGAAATTGTGTCCCCCTCTTTCCAACTGGCGAGATTTTGAAATGTCAAAACCATCCAGATTGTTTTCTTGAGAAAACTTTTCGTAATTCGGGGTCCTGGGGGTAAAATGTGAAGAATTGGTAATTTTAAAACCCAGGGTTTGGAAATCAATTTTGAAAAGTTTTAAAATCAAATCTGGATTGACAATTTCGAAAAATCAGGAGTTCTGGATCTCAAAATGACATGTTGTGCAGTGAAATGATATGAAATGCTCGTGCAATGCTATGCAAACGACCTGTCCTACAAAGTTGCCATTCTGAACTTGCATTTGAAAATTCTGATTTTCGGTTAAGCATGAGATTTTTGAGAATTTGCAATTTGAGGGTGTCTCTGAGTCTAAATGGAGAAGTCTTGAGACTCGAGAATGGAATTTAGGACTCTCTGTAAGGTTCCATCTTGGAAAATGACTATTTTGCCCTTCCTTGGTTCTGGAGAACCGAAATGTGATGTTTGGTGGAAATGTCAAGAAGGTGAGTGAAAATTTGGGGTGTTTACACCATGGGGAGAAATGACCGTCTTAATGGATGAATTTTCAGAAATCATAGGATTACCAGAACCAGCCGGTCAACCAGGAGATCCATTAGAACATCAATTCCTGATCAATGTCAAGGGTTTGGACCCCCGAGATTCATTACTTGTATGACAGGCCGCCGATCCTGGCCCCTGATCCAGTTGGACAGAAATGAATATGTTAACCTGCTCGAGTTGTACCGCCAGTATGAAACCTTCATTGAAGTCAGCTCGTTATCAAGGACAGCTAGAGAAAGGATTCAGAATGTAATGGTTTTGTGCACTGTAGGATTATCCCTCTTTCCAGATGGACAAAACTACATGGACATCAGAATAATCCAGCTTATGAGAAGATGGGGAAGTCGGCAAACCAATCGTCTCTCTATAGCCATGGCAGCGCTCACCTTCTTATATCGTGGTCTGACCCGTTTCTCACTCGGAGAATCTATTTTAGTTGAAGGTTGCATCTACGCACTTTAATCCTGGTTCCTCTAACACATTCCAGCCTAAGCCAACTCTTTTAGATACAATGGACAAGAACTTCTCCCAGTGGTGCAGTACCGATCCATGATCAACAACCTTCAAGAAGATGACGTTGTCTGGGACTATTTTGATCGGCAACTGTCTCCTCTCAGATATACATACGCTTATGGCAAGCGGTTCAAGTTGTTGGGACCTTTCTTCTGCACTTACTACCAACCAGAGAGATATGTTCGACAGTTCTCCCAGAGGCAGCAGTACGTCGAAGCCCGACTGTTATCAGGAGCTATGGCAGAATTCGATCTCACTTCCGCATAATGGTCTGGGGCATATCATTCTGCCCGCTACAGCTGAGATTCTTTTGTTTCTCTTAAAATCTTTCCTGGTCCTAGAGTGTCTGCCGACTATCGTGAATGGTGGCAAATTGTTTGTCCTCCACCTCTCTGTCAAGATCAATAAAATCGTATTTTTCTCATTTCAATAAAATTCTCTCTCTTTCTATTGTGGTTTGACGACCTCGCCTAGGTAACAAGGCATATTTTCGTTGTTTATTTCTCTTGCAAAAAGAATGACAACACAATTGTCGTGATTCTCGCGACGACTCAGTCCCTAGTAATGGGATATCTTTTTCAAATTGTCTACCATATTTTCAGCAAATATTTCTTCCAAAAACCAATTCCTACATAATCTAATCAGGTCTTTGCATTGCAGAGAGCATCCATAACATTTGATGGTTCGGACAAGATCAGGCAAAAGAACAACGACCTTTCAGTACTCGTCGGCCTCAGAAGAAGAGATGGGCTCCCCCCAGTCCGAGAGGAGTCAAGAGCAGCAACAAGAGGATGATGGCATAGACCCGCAAATGTATGCCATGTTTCGAAAAATGATGAATAAGATGATGAATGAACAGCCCGGGACCAGCTCAGAAAGAAACGCATTCAGAGAGAAGTTCCATAGTCACAGAGATAAGAAGGCTTCCAAAAGGCAAGTTCAGCCGAAAGAGATCTCAGACGGAACAGACTCAATTGAGGATACAGATGAAGAATATGAAGTGCCTCCAGTATTTCAAAAGCGGGGCCAAGAACAAAGAAAAGGCCGCAAATCAAAGAGTCAGGATGTAGAAAAGCCCTTGCAAGCGCAGTTCAGGGAAATGACCCGAGTTGTTAAGGATCTCCAAGCCCGCGACAAGGGCAGGAAAGTCTTCAACAGTGAAGACTTCTATGATGGCTTAGAAGGGGATGATGATATGGAGAATCTTCCCCGTAAATTCATCAAGTTCGACGGTTCTAGCGACCCAAAAGCTCATCTCGCCACTTTCTTCGCTGAATGCTCGAGGTTCAAGAGGGACAACCGAGCACTGTTTCTATGTTTCCCCTGCAGCTTGGAACGAGTTGTAGCTAAGTGGTATGCTGAGCATATCAACCCCATCGAGCTCAAGGAGTTCGATAAAGTGGTAAACTTGTTTATTGAACGCTTCTTGTTCAACACAGAGGCACTTCCTACATTGAGTCATCTCTGCAATCTAAGGCAGAATGAGAATGAAAAGGCGCGGGACTTTATTCACAGATGGAGGTCAGTCTGTAACAAAATGAGAGATCCTATCTCGGAAAAACACTCACTGTCCCTAATCCTCAACAATTTTTCACAGTCGTTAAGAGGATTGATCTCTACTGCATTGTCACGTACCTTTATTGAGTTAACTGAACGAGCCAAATGGCTCGAGCTGAGTGTGGAGAATGGAGTCTACGAAGGCTTCACATTTTCCAAGAACAACCCCTAAGGTGAGCAGAAGAAGAAAGCTCACTTCACCTATTCTGCCAACAACAACAACAACAGCAGTCAGAATCAGTATAAAGGGCAGAAGAAAGATTATTGCTACGGCGCAGGAAGTTCAAACAACAAAGGAGATCAGAAAGGAAAGCCTGCTCCTCAATACAGCAAGCCTCCTCAGCAGGATCAAGGGCCGAAACTGCGCGAGAAGACCAAACATGAAGGATGGAGTTACGATAGAAAGTTTACTCCTTTAGACCAATCACTCGAAGATGTGCTTGAGTATATGCTGTCAAAAGAGATGGTCAAGTTGCCTAGATTGGCCGATCCCCCTGTGCCCATGGGGAAGTAGAAAGATCAGTTTTGCAAGTTCTACAGGACAGTGGACACAACACCGAGAACTGCTTTGTTCTCAAAAACATCGTGCAAGATCTCATTGAAAAAAATCTTTTAGTGGAAGGAGAAGAAGAAGAGAAAATGGATATTCTACAACATCCCTTTCCTTCACACACCACGGCAGTAGTGTCCGCACAGTCATTCCTGCCTCACGAACACATCAAGCTGTGTTCTGCACAAGATCTCCGAGTTCAGCACCAGGTTTCAGTGCTACGACAAGCAGCTCCAGCCACCAAGAAGGTGGACATAATTTCAGCTTTCGATAAGCTAAAAGTATCAGCGAAACCAGCCGAAGTATTTCCTATAGCAGCTAGTAAAATTCCAGGGTTCCCAAAGCATTTTCTCAAATCCAACCCAAAAAAGGGAGAAACTTCCAGTCAAAAGCCTCTAACTGCTCTGTCCAATGTTTCAATTTTGGACTTGGCTAAGAATTCTCGCAAGCATCAGCAAGTACTGGATGATTTACTCAAAAAGATCAAAGTTAAGCCCAGTACCACACCCGAAGACATGGCACAGATTGTGAACTCCGCCATGACCAATGCACCAATCACCTTCTCAGATGAGGACCTTCAAAAGCCTCATTCCTTTCATAATAATGCTTTGTACATCGTTGTTCAAGTGAGAGGAATGACAGTACCACACGTGCTAGTTGATGGAGGCAGCAACCTCAATATTTGTCCTGAGATGACAGCAAAAGCATTAGGGATCAAAGATGAAGAATATATTCCAGATCCCATCACTATCTACGGATTTGACAACCATGGTCAAACGGCCAAGGGCAAAATATTTCTGGAAGTAATCATCAACTATTCGGTGCACTCCGTCCTCTTTCATGTGGTTAATGTACCACCTACCTACAACATGCTGCTCGGAAGAACATGGATTCATAATGCAAACGCAGTGCCTTCCACCCTCCATCAATGCGTGAAATGGTCAAAAGGTGGAATGATTACAACAGTGCTGGGAGAAGACCGAGAGGAAAGGCTCCCGCAGCCTATGATTCCCCGGTTGTCATTCACTGCGGATATTCCCAGCATCAGGGAAAGTGAAGAGATTAATCTCGGAGAAAATTGAGAAATACTCCAGGCATCCTCAGAACTATCTCTGCACACGGTAGCCATGACCCGATGGAGAGGTCCCGAATTCTTCAAGATTGGAGGTCGGATCAACTACAGCACCATCAAAGATCACCCGTTGTTTCCGCAATTCATGAAAGCGAGAAAGGGATTTGATTTGCTCCTGAAACATGGTTATCAACCCTTCAAAGGACTCGGCAAGAATGAAGACGGCCGCATCGAGCCAGTGATCCAGAAGCATCGTCCCCACAAAGCAGGACTGGGATTCTCCGACGGAAGCTCGCCAAGGAAGACTGTTTTCGTCAAAGGGGCACAATGAAGACCACTTGTTATTTTCTTTATATTCTTTCCCAAATAAACATCTCATTTTATCAATGTCTTTGATCAATTCAAAATCAATAAAATTCCAAGTTTCTTTGTCTATCTGGATGCCATCTGTCTCCTTTCCGTCTATCTCTTCATTTTATAATTTCAATGCCATTTTATGCATAGTTCTCTTCAATTGATTGCTTGTCTTACGATGGGCAAGTTTATCTGAACCAAATTTCTTATCCAAAATTTCAGAATGACTTCTCGGACAATCAAGAAGCTCATTTTCAATCCCAAGGCTTTTCAAAAGTCGGCAACAATTCACAGAGTCAAAGCAAGCGCCAAAGATGGCAAGAGTGCAAGGCAGTCAGATGATTATATAGAATATGATCAGTCTCTTTAGGAATTACCAGAGTTCGCCGCAGTTCATAAGCAGGACGAACCATCTCCTCTAGTATAAGATCCGACTGAAGATGTCAATATCGGTTTAGAGAAAGATTCCAAAATTCTCCATATCGGAACCAGCCTGAGTCCGGAAGAAAAGAAAAGGCTTTGGTTTGAAAATTATACATAAGTAATAGTTGTCATTATTTTCCAACCATTAG
Source organism: Nuphar pumila (assembly GCF_984573655.1). NCBI lineage: Eukaryota > Viridiplantae > Streptophyta > Magnoliopsida > Nymphaeales > Nymphaeaceae > Nuphar > Nuphar pumila. Next base: position 94,695,802 of record NC_143253.1, read on the forward strand.
GATCGTACTGCCCTATTTTATTGGGTGCCTATCTATAGACACCCAATTTTGGACCAATATATTTTTCATACCAAGAATCCAGTGTTTATGGCATATTTAAAAGTTATGTTAAATTCAACTATATTTTTGGTCTCTAAAATGACATTCTCAAGATTTTTGTCCAAAATAAAAATTAAACTAGAAATTTCTAGCTTTCCATCAAGCCAAAAATCATATCAAATAAATATCAAAGTAAAAAGTTATAACCAAAACAAAGTAACTTGTTTAGCAAGAACTTATTTTTCATGTTGGTCCCAATTTGAGCATATTTTTTTCATCAAAACCATCCAATTTAATTTTTCACTCAAATGATGAATTAAAGTTGAGGATGTTAGCTTTTCAACGCATCAAAATTCACCTCAAATTGACATTGGGACATAAAGTTATGACCAAAACAAGTTAACATATCGGGCTTGTTTTGTTTTATTTTCTAACGATAATTAATGTGTCATTATAACTTTTTTCCAACATGTGTCGTTATATCTAGATATAACGATAAATCATTTGCCGTTAGTAGAGTTATAACGAGAAATCATTTGTCATTATAATTCACCCAATTGCCATTAAAACTTTTTTGAAATGTTACACGTTATTTCATGTCGGTAGCCTTCAAAAATGTAAGTCTCAACCCATCATAGAGCATTTTTGACAGCCCAAGTTGTCTTCCTCACTTAATGACCCTCTTAAAACCAAGATTTTATCCTCTAATCTCCTCCCGAAGATCAAATCTCAACCTTTTATTTAATTTCTTTTTATCACAACCCTAGATTTACCTTTGGACCTCGGACATATAAAAAACATATTCGGATCCACTCAAATCCTATAAATAAGGGGCCTTCTCCCTATTTCAAAAGGATCTAGAATAAAAAAAAAACTTAAGCAACCTTACTCTAGAAGAATTCTTCTATGGCCTAGCCTAGTGTAGCCTATCTAGCTTAGCCTAGGGTCCAGATCATCCAACTTACCTCCTTTTGGAGTTTGAACTAAGCCAAAATGTCGTATGTGTTCTCCCACACTCGACCATCGTAGAAAGGGCTACCTAAGCTCATGGTAAGTTTGGCTATATTTTTTCTATTATTTTAATTATTTTATACATTTTTATAATCTTAGATTTTTCTAATGTTATTATATTTGTTGTTTTCTTGTTTTTCTCGAGTTTTGATGGTTTTCACCACCAAACTCACTTTTTTTAGGTTTTCGTGTTTGAAGTACGCTCTCTCTTTGCAATGAAGCTCCTACAACAATGATTTGACGTCCCTGATCCGGATGATCCTTGCTCAATGGAGAAGAAAATGTGAAAGATCTTGAATAATGGTTCTCAAATCCATTTTTTAAATAATTTTTGGTGGGAAATTGTGTTTTTAGTTTTTAAAAACTCAGGATCCATAGAATGGCAATCATAGTGGGACCGTTTGCCTGATCTGAGAATCGAAGTTGTCAGGATAGAGTTCCAAGGATGGTACTCATTTGTGTGTTTTTTACTTCTGGATCCACCTCGGATCCAAATATGCATATTATGTTTTTTTTGTTTCCTGTTTCTATTTCTGGCACTGGCACGATGATAGAGGCATATCTCTGCGCTCGTAGCTCTCTTTTTTGCGCACTTAGGATCATCAAAAAGTTGACTAGTGTGGCTATGTTTCACATGTTTGGATCATATTCAGATTTCGTCTCTACAAGCTCTGAAAAATAGTATAAACATTAAGAAACAATCATTTTGATGACTTTTTTTTTACCAAAAATAATTGTTTTATTTGTATTTCAGCGATCCCTTAACAGAAACTCGCATTTTTAGGTTCGTTGGAAAGTTGAGACTCAGATATAAGTTTGTCTAGTTTTGAGCCAGAGCCAAAAACTCTTCTGATGTGCTCATTTTCCTAATTCAAAATCAGGTATTGGTATTTTTCCTGGGTTGTGATGTTTAGAGTTTATTTGAGTTAATTCATAATATTTTGAAAAATTGGAAACATTATGTGCATTTTTAAGATAGCCTAAGAGTGTAGGCTCAGTGTGACTAATGGAAAGATGATGGATCTGGGTATCGTCCATATTCCGACTAGGGCCGTAAATATGGACTCCACCAAGTTCATCAACTCTCTACGAGTTGGTGCGCGTGCCATTCGTGTACATCCATGGTGATTTTGCAAAATGAGATATATGAATCATAGAATCAGGATATTGTAGGAATCAAACTACATAGATGCATCCTAATCTAAGCAGTAAAAGTAAATATTATTCCAAGTTTGATTATTACATCTCTGACATGAATCAAAATAAATGAAATAAATAAAAAAAATACATAGTGTAAAAGAATCAACATCCTCCAAATTCTCCTGCAAAATGAGAATTAGCACAAGGAATGGATATACAAGATACCCAAGGAAATGGGCATACATAGAACATGTACAACGAAGAGGTATATATATATATATATCTAAATGCTAAAATTTGTGCTAAATGACATATAACAATGGAGGTGTATTTACATGAGAAAATAGCTACATGAATGCTCATATATGGAAACAAGTATACATGAAGGGGTCCATATATATATATATATATATATATATATATATATATATATATATATATATATAGATAGATAGATAGATAGATATATACATAGGTATGTGTACATATAATGAGAAAATATACTTAGTAATTGAAATTCCATATATAATGGGTAAATATATAAATAAATAAAAAATACAGGGTATATACAATTTCTGTACATGATTTCACAAAGCCGTAATTCCCAAATTATAACATATTTCTCAGTAAAATTGGGTATGGAGTTTCCCTGTATATCAATAACAAAGCATGCCAAAGATGGTCCAGAAATCATGAATGGATATTGACATATCCATCCATGAATATGACTAATTATCAAGACTGGGTACCTGCAGAAAAGGGAATGGGTAACAAGGTAGGTAAATATACAAGTGAGGTATAAACTTTATTGAATTAAACCATATTCTTGTCTTACTATTGACTTTCAGCAATTTGAGGGTCACAATGCCAAGCAAAACACGTCCTCTTGCTTTTACCAATTTGGTAACAACAGGTGATGTGTACGATGCTTTTAATACATATTGAACATAGCTATATAACATAGTAATGAGTTAAATACAAAGGTGATGATATTAATGGCTGAAACAGATGGCCTCTAAATATATTACATGGGAACACATTAGACTGCTACAACTATGCAAATGATGGGTAGATGTTAAAATAGTGTTACAGGAAAGGGAACAAACGTTCGTGATAAAGAAAATCAGATTACAAGATGCTATGATGCATGAATTAGTAAACAGAGGTTGTGTGGTAAAGTGAAATACATACAGTGGAAGAGCATAAGATACAAATATAAGTGGGCGTAAATAACAGGAAATTACACAAACAAATGTGGGATGCTAACAGATGTAATATTCTATGAAATGGGAATATATGCAATGAAAAGACAAGTGCAAGTAAGTTATAAATGTTGAAATGCAAGTGCTGAGATGGAGGGATGTGAGGGTGAGATCGCAGCGAAACAAGTCTGATTCTAGAATAGGTAACACTTCAGGATTCAGAGACTCAGTTGGATCGGCATATCAAACAGATCTTTTATTAGTGCCTATCATCTTTGTTAAGACCTTGATGTCATAGAGCTAAGAAATAGCTCAACTCACAGGGGACTGCTCTGGTCCTTTTGTTCATAGAATTTATAGTTAGTTAGATACCATATCCATTGAGATATAACGATATACCAAGAACCCAAATCTCGCCTGACAGAATACAGGCCCACAGGATAGATCCATGTCGATTTTAGCAAACATCAAGAAAAGTCAATGGTTAGTTACCAAGAAATGGGATGTTACAGTAATAACATTGCATGTCATCTCTGTTGTAGCGGAGATTTCATGCAAAACCAAGCAGAAATCCAGATATGGGTTTTACAGATGATAACTATGAATCAAATGTTTAAACAGATGGTTATACTTCTTGAATTGCAATATCCTTTATAAGAGGAAAAGAGGTAAGAAATGAAGCAACAGACAGGAAATTTTCTAATGTTGAGCCTGCTGAGGAAAATTTGTAGACTAACATATCAATTAGATTAAGGGATTTGATGATCATCAAGACAGTACCCTGGATATGAGTTTACCGAAAAACAAAGAAACTTAAAGCACAAATAACAACAGCAACTATTGCAATATGTAAATGAAACATTATAACAAATTGAGATGAGGACTTATGTCAAACTCCGATGTTGCACCTGGGTCCAGGGTGCTATTTTTTGTACGATAGCTCCACAAGAGTATCGCTTGGGGTCATGACATGCATATGCTTTCCTAAAAAAAAAACTGTATGGATGGAAAAAAAATTGAGATACAGGAGAGTTATAGTAAACGTCACTATGTGGGGAAACATGGGGAATAACAGGGCTGCCTAAAGGATGGTGAGAATGATACCAGCTGGTATCACCTTCACTGAATTTGCAAAAATTGGAACGTTAACAGACTAGAAATCAATTGCAAAACGACCCTCAATAGCATGAATGGAGTTATATAATATGGTATGATGCGAATATGATTTTGAAAATTCATCGGCTAAAACCAAATATCATCCTATGTCAAGATAAACAAAAAGAAAAAGAAAAAAATTTGCAGACTTTAGAAAATATGATCTTCAAAGGGGGGAGCTGATGATGCCATTGCGAGGCATCATCGCTCATCAATGCATGAGACCATCATGTATGCATGCCACTTCAACCGATGAACCGAGTTTATGACCCCCACTAAATGAATACAATGCCTATTTGCCCAGTTTCGCAGTCATAGGTAATGAGGCAAACCTATGCTGCTGTAAAACCTTAAGGTTTAATAAAATGCTTAAGTGAACAGGGTTGGGCGCATGTCTGCCTCAATGAAAACGATGGGATATAACTTCTCAGGAGGCCTGCCAATAAAGAAAGGAGATGATTCCCTACCTGATTATGCATTGCACACCTCTCGGATGTTGACTCCAGGAAACTGGAGTGCTGAGATGGATCCCTTTGTGCAGAACCAGCAACCCAAAAAGGGGGTCCTTCTTCCTTAGGTCTAGCAGGCTCTTTAGAACTTCCTTGAAGGAGGGTGGAAGCCGACGGCCTCCTGTTAGCCGAGATGGGAGGAGGTCCTCTGCTAGAAGAGGGGAATCGACCGTGGTGTCCAAAAAAAAAGGGGTGATAGGTTAAGGAAGAAGGAAGAGGGGTTTTGAGAGATGGGAGAAGTCGGGCCTCCGGAAATCGCAGATTGGGTCCCTTTTTAAAGATTTTTAGTAGTTTTTATCCGAAATATCAGCGTTTTTGAAACTTTTCCACCAAATTTTTGAAAGCAATTGAAAGTCTTTTAAACAAGTTTTTGAAAATTTTTGAAAAAATCGTCAATCTTTGAGAAGGGGACGACTGGCTTGTTCGGAAATCTCGGTTCATTTACCTACAACTTAGGTAAAGTGAACCCCTTTTGTGGGTAGGGCTTCACGGTGGCGCCCTTTGAGGGGCTGAAAACTAATAGATAAAACAAAATAAAAAAAGGTGATAAAAACGAATTTTGTTTTTCTTTTTTTTTCTTTTTTTTTCTTTTTTTTTTAAGGTGGTGCCACCTCACTGGATTTGAAAACTTTTTGAAAAAGTTTGTTTTTCTTTGCAGAGGGCTCTAGTGGGGTGCCATCTAAGTGGGCCCACTAATTATTTTATTAAATCAAATGAAAGAGTTTTATAAGTCGGTGCCACTCCCAATTGGGCACTGTTTTGAAAATAAGAGAAATTTTTTAGAATTTGAGTGTGACACCACCTCAAGGTGGGTCCCACGTCACTTATTTGAAATAAAAGCCCAAGTGAGATTTTTGGAATTTTCATAATAGTAAGCTAAGTTTAGAAAACACGAAGTAAACTTTGGTTCGGTTTCAAAACTTAGAAGAAAATGGTTCTTCAGGGCAAAATTTTGAAAGATGCGGAGAAATTCGGAGCCCTTTTTGTAAAAGTTTGAAATAAGGTCTTCTGAATTTGAAATTGTGTCCCCCTTCTTTTCAACTGACGAAATTTTGAAAATCAATATAAAAAACTATCCAGATTGTTTTCTTGAGAAAACTTTTATAACTCGGGGTCCTGGGGGTAAAATGGGAAGAATTGGTAATTTTGAAGGCCTAGGGTTTTGAAAATCAATTTTGAAAAGTTTAGTAATCAAATCTGGAATGACAATTTTGAAAATCAGGAGTTCTGGATCTCAAAATGGCATGTTGTGCAGTGAAATGATATGAAATGTTCATGCAATGCTATGCAAAGTCATGTTTCAAGAAATGCTACTCTGAGCCAAGACTTGAAAATTCTAGCCTTTTTTTTTGTCAAGAATAGGATTTTGAAAATTTGCAGTTTTGAAGATGTTTCTGAACCTAAATATAGAGATTTTGAGGCTCAAGAATGAAATTTTAGACTTTCTGCAAGGTTCAATTTCAGAAAATAACCATTTTGCCCTTCATTGTTTCTGGAGAATTGAAATGTGATGGTTGAGGGAGATGTCAGGGAAGTGAGTGAAAATTTGGGGTGTTTACAGTTACCTACGAAACGAGAGATCGAATTTTGCATCGAGTTGTTGCCTGGAACTACCCCTATTTCCAAGGCACCTTATCGTATGGCTCCGACAGAGCTTGAGGAATTGAAGCGGCAGTTAGAAGAACTTTTAGAACAAGGTTTCATTCGACCCAGTGCTTCTCCATGGGGAGCACCAGTGTTGTTCATGAAGAAGAAAGACAGATCTCTAAGGTTGTGCATTGACTACCGGATGCTCAACCAAGCGACGATTAAGAATAAATACCCGTTACCCAGGATCGAAAACCTTTTTTATCAGTTGTAGAGAGCAAAGATTTTCTCAAAGATTGACCTCAGGTCGGGTTATCATCATCTTCGTATTAGAGAGGAAGTGTGAACATCCCAAATTTTCCAAAAATTCCCTTTTTGTCCCTAACTCACATTTTCTGAATAATCGGGTCACTTTTTAACCAAAAATTCCATTCATTTCTCGGATTTGCTGGAATCCAGACTCAAAGTTTCACTTCTGACCCAATTTCTAATCCAAATTGGATCCAATTCTGATCCTAAATCTTTTCCTTCTCAAAAAGATCAAGAAAAATCAATTTCTTCCTTTTTTCTTGAGGTTTTTCTCAAATCAGGGTCCATACTCAATCCAAAATCCGAAATTCTAAAGCTTTATTAAAAAAACTCTGGATCCAGACCCATTTAAAAAAAAAAAAAAACAAATTTCCGAAGTTAACACTGTATTTTCTTAAAAAAAACCTCAGTACAGAAAATATTAAAATTTTAAAACAAATACTTTACAAAAATATCTTTAAAAATCTGGATCCTAAAATCTCTCTTTTCCTCATATTTTTTAAGTTCTTTCCTCAAAAACATAAAAAGGAATTTTGAAAATATCCCCCTTTTTCTGAAAAGCTTTGTGAATATAACCTTTTATTTTTAAAATTTTAAAACTATGAGGATCACCTTTGAAAAAATCTCTAATGGCCTTCTACTATAAGAAGAGCCGCAGGGGTCTCGCTCTTCTCACCGCTTTTCACCCCTCCATGTGCTCTTCTCCTCCACGCTTTCTTTTTCCTTCATTACTTCTTCTTCTTCTTCTTCTTATTTCCCTGACCTTCTTCCTCATCGATGGAAGAAAGTCCATCCAGTTACAGAAATTTCAAGCAACCAGTAAGAGTTTTTTTTTTCTTTTCTTTTCTTGTACTTTTGATTTCCTTATTTTCTTTAGTGTTTCTGGTTAATTATCCCCGTTAAAGCATCCATACAGCATCGATCTTGTATATAGCAAGTATCGATCTGTGTAAATATGCAAGATTAAGAGGAATGCATGCGTTCCAACAAATTTTTTTTCTTTTCTTTTCCTGTTTTCATTTCGATTTTTGTTTGTGTTATGTTTTGATCTGTTCCTATTTTTTTTACCTCAATTCTCGTTTTATTTCCAGTTGCTTCGATTCTTGCTTGATTTCTCAATTTTAATTTCGTTTTGATTCCCTGTTTTGATCCCCATTTCCTTCTTTATTATCCTTGCACGAGAGTGTTATTATCGGTATTGTTGTTTTCTTGGTTTTATATTCCAAGTTATATCAGATTTGCTTGAATACACGAAATCCGCTATCGATGCCAGTGGGTTTGCACTTGTTTTTTTTTTCACATAGGTTTGGTTTCCACCACCATGTTCTGATTTAGCATGGCGTCACCAGTCTTTGATCTGTTATTGGCTTCATAAGGCTCGTTTAAATTCAATAGACTGAATCAGCATTATCTGTACATTGAGTCTTATTTTCTTCATCTTTATCATATCTTAGTTTTATATACTACATAATGAATAAATCCCTTAGTTGAACATCGATTCGTTGCTGTCTTCTCCAGCTCCTGGTGTATTCTGAGTTATGCTTATTTTCTGTGTTGTTCATTATTATCTCATATCACCTCTGTTCATCAGTGTAGTTTCATCGTTATATTATATCAGTTTCTGATGTTCTCTCCATCGGCGTCATTTTGTCATTGTATTATATTTGATTTTGATGCTCTCTGATTTATCATACGTTTTGATCCTCTGCACTTTATTGAGATATTAAGCATTTTGGGTATGTTGGTTTCTGTATATTGGATTGTATCTACACATCACGTCTGGGAAATGGTAAGAATCTGAGTCTTTGAGCTCTGATATAAATTGATCATTCCTTATTTGTTCTGCATGTGATGATGAAATCAAACAATTAGTTAGCTAAGCACAAATGTGACGGTGTTGCCTAGAGTTACTAGATTAGGTGGAAAATTATCAGGAGAATTTGAATAGCTCTATTGTTTTGCAGTCATCCGCACATCACCATGTTTGTGACATTTACCCTCTTGTACTATATGGCATTTGCATACTCACTGTAGGCATTCCATGATGATTGAATACAGTATCTGTACATCCCTAATCATCATGCCATTTTCACAGCATCATACATTCAATATTTTACCTGCGTCTTTATTTCCCACTAATCACCACCTGCCACAACCTCACCTACATAGCTTCATATCGCTGCACCTGTTATCACTTGTCAACTTCCAGCACCGTGCTTCAATGTATCCCATTTTCATTTCTTGCATTTTTTTTTGCACTTTATTTTGTCATTGTGCTGCTCATCTCATGCATGTTCTGTACCTGGGAGCCTTTAGTAGTGTTAGTACAATATCTCTGTCATGCATGTTTGCCTTCTCTATCTAGCATTGGTTATCAGTTACAGCAATCCCTCCATCCTCTGTGTCAATCACTCAACCACCTCCGGCTGAGATAAGATTTCAGTATCTCAGCAATATGGATCATATTCCAGTCAACGTCATATGCTTGAACCAGGGTGGGCAAGAGGCTTTTGTAAATACAGAATATGGTATAGGTATGCCCATCATAAGGTTTGATTCTACCTCTTGAGGATGGTGGATGGTCATTCCCCAAGGAAAGACTCTTGCAGATACTCACTAGTGATACAGATTTAATTTGTATTTGCCATGAAAATAATTCTGGATCTCTGCAATTATCATTTCTTGTGTTTAAGTGAGTTCAATCAATTAATCTACATCTTCGGTAAGTGGTTTGATTGTTATATTGGTCATTGTTTATTCTTTGTATCAAATCTCTCTGTTTGAATTTAGATACATCCTCACATTGGATTTGTCTTTCATAGGGAGCAGAAGTCAGGTGTCCTGTGGGTTCATAACCAGAGCTTCTGATTATGATAGAAACCTGAGGTCTGTCGGATTGAAATCAGCCTTCTTCACTACCCTCTACAATGTTAAAGCCAAAGGGTGCCATAGATCCAGAGAGACCGGCAGGTAAGTATAAGAAGCCTCAATCATATCTTGCTAGATTAGGTCTTAAATGGAATTATGGTTGGCCAGGCACTCTAGGTATTTAACCAACTCTAATCAATGAACAACCCAGATCATTTGGTGATTCTTAAAGCATCTCTGTGACACAAATGCAAGATTACTCATATATTTTCATTATGTTCAGGCGTGTGATGGTTTAATTGCCTTAAAAGTCATCATTGTATCTTGCAATATTTGTGACAGTGAGCAGACCTAACTCTAAAGGCTAGAAATTTGTAAAGTGATAGTGAAAACTATGCTTCTGCAAGCAGTCCAAGATCAGATATCCATGAGTTGGCTGAAGCTCTGCCTCAGGATTCTGTCAACTTGGCCCGAAGATTGATAGCTTGATTCAAAACCATAGTTGCAGTAAGACATTGGGATTAAAACTTGCGTAGCCTTCATGGTCTGAAGCCATTTCGTTTACATCCCTTACTGGGTCGATCCAAGCAACTTGACCTAATGATGCCATCAATCCTGAGATAAGTCCTAGACTCTCAACAAACTCATACTAGTTCATTTATTGATTGAGAGAATCAAACAGGACTTAAACTACAGAAGTTTAGAGCGTTACTGACGCAGAATCTATCACAGGTGCTTTTTAGCCCATGAATATCATCGACTCTAGAGAAACAAACAGATAAAGGCTCGACTGGGCCTTAGTCTCCTTCCTCCAGACATTGGCAATACTTATTTCATTTCCCTGCACATCAATCAATGTGGTTCCCACTCCAAACATCTTCCCTCTTGGTGCGAATTCTGCTAATTCTGTTCCCACACTTGCTGGTCCACTTGGTTAAGTCGTATCACGTTCATTTACATATCAGAGCCTCAGCAACTCTAGCTTTGTCGCTGGCTAGTACAAGGGTTACAAGGGAGCATCCTGTGCTAAAATCCAAAATTCATAATAAATGAATACAAAACTAACCAGCTCTTCTATCACCTCTTCAGTGTCATCCTCTGTCGCATCACCTTCATCTTCCTTTGCATTTCACTATGCACATTTCTCCACCTACACACACGTTCCTACGCTGCCATCTGCATTATATCCCCCACCAGCTATCTTCCACCACATTCCAACACAGTAATAACACCTCACTGCTTCCATTTCAGATCTTTACCATCCTTGATGTAAACAAGGGATACCAAAGATCAAAAATCTGAGGAAACTCGAAAAAGAAGCCAAAAACCTTTGTACTATTCATGCATAACATGAGTAGTTTACAAAAACCCAGCAATGCTGGTACATACGCAGAACGTGTCAAGCCACTTAGCTCAATAATGCTAAAAACATCTATAAAGCAAGAAAAATTGTACACTCACAGCGCGATGCGTATTCTCAATGGTCAAGAATCCTTACTTCCCTTAGCTCTGATACCAAGTTGTAACGCCCCAAATTTCAAACTTGTGAATCTTTTAAGAAAAACAGGTAAGAGACTAGAAATATCTCTTTCCTTCTGAGTTTGTTTATGAAATCAACGAAAGATTTTTCTTTTGTTAAATCAGAAGGCAAGCTAACAACTTTGGGCACGTAAGCTAAAAGAACAAAAACTTACAAAATTCGGGTATCCTAAGGAAAATCCGATACAAACCCAAAGCATCCAAGACGCGAGCTAAGAGCAGGAAGAATAAGTCTTGAAGCCATCTTACAATCGCGCCATCGCCTGTACTGTACCTAATCATCACCTGTACCCATAGAATGGGTTAGTTTCACGAAAAACTAGTAGGTGCACAAGAGAGACTACATGAAACTGAATTAAGTACATTTAATTCAGTATGTTACGCAATTTAAAGTAGATATGCAGTTAAACAGGTAAGCAATACAAGTAGGTGAATAGTGCAAACGCGTAAGTAGTACAAGCGAGTAAGTAGTGCAAGCGAGTAAGTAGTGCAAGCGAGTCAGCAATGCAAGTGAGTCAGCAGTGCAAATGCATAAGTAGTGCAAACAGTAAGCAATTCAAAGCAAGTAAGCAGTGCAACTGACAAACGCAACATACGATTCAATTGATTGTAGGCTGTGAACCACCACGCAACTAGCTTGTTCTCGTTCCTAGAACAAGATCTCTGCACTGAATCAGTATCAGGACATCGTTTGTCGCTCTCACGACTTCTAACAAATGCTTTGTTCTGAACAACCTTAAACTATTTCCATCTCTAAAGGCCTTACGCGGCCACCTGTCACCGGTTATGACTCACTAAGGCGTCATACTTTCTCAGAAAAGCCTACCCTTCCGTAGAAGGTCCAAAACATGATCACTATCTTAAATCGCTAATGATCTGATTCTCACATCTGAGTCATGCATGTAATCAGGCTAAAACAGAAAGCTGAAACTATGTATTCATAGTTGGTTATCACAAACAATCTTAGAAGATCATCACAGCTCACCAAAACTTTTTATGGTAAGCAAAAACACAAGATCCACGTCTGATCGCTCGGTCCAGGAGATATATGACCTGACAAGGAATTACCGCCCTCGAGGGTAATAACTGGTCTTGGACCATACACTTCCTCACAGGAGTTCACCGACTTCGCGGCTACCCATTCGTGGACAGTGTACATCCTCACAGAGATTCTACCGCTCTAGCCGGATTACCCGATCTGAGAAATGTACAACCTCACAAGGAATTACCGCTGTAGATGGTATACCTGATCTTGGTCATACATACCCTCATAACGAGACCTTTGGGAAATCGGTCCCTAACAAACGCCATATCCAATGAAAATCATTGGATACTCGCATCAACACAAATGACCGCTCTCAGGGTCGATAGCTACTATTACAATCAACAAGATCAACGCCGGATCACCTGGTCTGGGAAATGTATAACCTCACAAGGAATTCCGCCCTAGATGGTATACCTAGTCTTGGACCATACACTTCCTCACAGGAGTTCACCGACTTTGCGGCTACCCGTTATTGGACAGTGTACATCTTCATAGAAAATCTACCACTCTAGTCGGGTACCTGGTCTTGATCATACACGCCCTCGCAGATAATCCTTTGGAGATCAGGTCCTCGACAGACACCCCACTCAGTAATACATGCATCATTAATCGACTGCTCCGAACCAGTGACCGTCTCGGGGTCAGTAGCCATAATATGGGCACAAGCATGTATATCAGCAATACGCATCGTATCACTCCACACAGAAGCATATAATCCTACGCATCATATTATTGCCACAAGGAATATTGCAATCCTCAAATAGAACCTCAAAGCATGCGTAAATGACACATGAGAACACGCAGATATGGCAATCCAGTTGATTCTATAGGCGAAGAGTAACTAACTCTATCTGACACCGCAAGCCACCCCAAGACACACGAATTACCAAAGTAAAGAATAAAGAACAAACCCTCTATTTAAACCACTAGAAAAACTTATTTCTCTTAGATATGGGACTAAACTTATTAAAGCATTTTTGGTGGGAACCAAATCACCAATTTTAAAACTTTTCTAACAGAAATGAGACGATCCAAGAGTTGATTCTTATAAAATCAAGCATGTAGATCACATCTATATGGTCAAATTTTAGAAAAAAAAATTTGTCAAAGCTTGATAGGCTGACCATAGGCTAGAAAAGTGGTAGGCAGCTACCACCTACTCTCTCTCTCTCTCTCTCTCTCTCTCTCTCTCTCTCTCTCTCTCTCTCTCTATATATATATATATATATATATATATATATATATATATATATATATATATATATATATATATATATATATATATATATATATATATATATTAGACAATATGAGATGCTTTCTTTGAAAAAAAAAAGAACTATCAGATGCCAACTTGTAGCATACTCTTGGATCATATTCCATATTATGAAGCAAGAATTGCGTGACCAAAAAAATATTCTCTTTAAACAATGTTCAGAATTGTCGTCATGCACATGGAACCCTTAAAATTTTATATATATAGGTAACAATCACTAAAAACTAAAACCATGAAATTCAGACATCAATAGAGGAGGGAGGAGAGTCATACCAGTATAGATATGCTTAGATATAGATATTAAAACATTTAACTGACTAAGATGCAACCTCATTTGCTGAGTGAATGCACACATCAGCTTAAGTAGTAGATTTCAGGTATAGATTTTTTTTTATTCAATCTGTGGTTAGGCAGACCCCTCCCAGTTATACAACGATACCATTGGGATTCGAACCTGCAACTTACCAATATAAGGTGACATAAACTAGCTGATCCTACGAGTGCAAGCGAAACCCCCGTTGGTAGATTTCAGATATAGATATTATTAAAACATAACAATTAGTTTTGATACTCTAAATCAATAGTTTTTGCTGACTGATTTGGTAATATTTTTGAACCGCATACAAACAACTGCACAGAACTTGCTTGAGCTCATGAGCTCAAAAATAGAAACAGATATGACCATTTTTTGGAAAATCCCATCGTTGACTGCAATAATTGGGTTCATTGATATTTCTGCTACAGTAGATGTTATTACATATACAATCATACTCAGTTCTTGATCTTAAAGGAAATCTTTATAATTTTGCACGTCAAGGGTTATTTCTTTGTTTCGTCCAATCATTAATAACTTGAGATGTGGATGGGCGGACGACAAGAATTGAACCCGCGCATAATGGATCCACAATCCATGGCTTGGGACGCATTTTATTTGGCAGTTTTCTGTATGTTAAATAGCATTGGATAGGTTACCTTTTATTGGCATTGGAAGCATATCACATTATGGCAGGCTAATGTTTCACAATTTAATAAATCTTTCACTTACTTGATGAGATGGTTAAGAGATTATCTATGGTTAAACTCTTCATAACTTATCAAGGGATATAATCCTTTTGGTATGAATAGTTTATCTAGGTTTTGATCCCGTTACTTAGAGGTTCAAATCCTTATGTCTCAAATCAATTCCATCTTAACTTAACAAATATTATTTATTTTCTTTACTTTAATAATCTCAATAATCTTCTATTTAATTAAGAGGTTCATGTTGGAAAAAACATAATCATAATTCATTCAACGTAATCATATTATTTCTAACTTTTCATTTCTAGTTTGATTTTTAATGGTTCTTAGGGAGAGAATTCAAATAGCTGCACAAGCCGACACTATCCCGCGCTTGAAAGAAGGAGTAGAAAAAGAAATAAATATAGTGATATTTTTATTCTTCGTCACCATAAATATTATCATGAGATCTTTAAAAACCGATACCATCACACCAAAAACTTAATATTTTCAAAATATTGCCTACTTTAAAAATATCATATCTTTATGCCAAAAATATCATATTATTAACATGATATTTATATTTTTAGTTTTTTATTTTTAAGTTTTTTTAACATTTAAATATAGTGACATTTTCCCATGATTTTGCCAAAATTTTAATTTATGCAAGATTTTCATTTGCCAAGAAAATCCCAATAATGAGAACTGTAACTATGACATGAAATACCAATTTGGAATAAGGAAAAACCTTGTTTTACCGTCATTTTGATGGTCCCCTAAGAAGGCAATGTTGGAGTTCATGTAAAACCATAACCGGAATATAACAAATAAATAACACATACCAGTATTCACCATGGAAGAAACGAGCGTTGGCATAGGCGCACAACATTCTCCTCAACCTATCGATGCCCATGATGAGCCCAAGTCGTCAAGTAGATGGTGAGCGGGACCCTAAACCCAATGAAAAAATAGGACACCTTGGTTGCTCTCATCAAGTAGGCATGTCTCAATTTATAGTGGGAGGAGAGTGGGGGGTTAGATACATTGAATTAATGTACGTAAACCCTTTCACATTCACGTAACCCCTTCCCCACTAATTCTCACCAATGCCCCACTAATACCTTCATTACTGTCAAACCTGGTCACACATAGGGTTGGACTCGATCCGAAATATCCAACATTCTCTCACTTGACCCATTGACACGGAAATGTACAAAATCAAAGTTCATACTGTTATCTCAACTTAATTCTTCATGTGAGTTCACATGCTATCCGGTATCACAAGAATGAATCATATGAGTCATGGAGATGAATACCTCTTTATGAAATATCATATTTTCATGTACTACAATACAATTTATTTTCAATATTTTAGCATGTTAAGATTACCTATATGAATAGGTTGGTCTTTAACCCATTCTATTGATTATTGTTATTCTCTCTAACCAAATGAGAAATCTTTTATGCATAATTAACAATACACAAAGCCATAGAGAATCAATTCAGTTTCACAAATATGATCACATATAATCATAATGTATTGTCATACATCAAAAGGAATCAAACAAACTCATTCCCTTTACATATTTGAAATATAATCCCGGTGCTAACCCTTTAGTAAGGGGATCCACAGTTATTTTCTTTGTACCAATTGTATAAATACATGCCATATGATTCTCAGTCATTTCTTTAAGAATAAAGTACTTTAACTCCATGTGTCGACATGAGGTTGAGCTCTTGTTGTTATTTGAGAAGGACAAAGCTGCTTCATTATCATAAAAGATCTTTAGTGGTCTCTCAATAGAGTTTACAATCTCACGACCCATAATAAAGTTTCTTATCCAAATGGTCAGAGATAAAGTTTCATATAGATTAATAAATTTTGCCTTCATGGTATGATCAACAGTTGTAGACTGTTTTTCACTTCTCCATGAAATGACACCACCTTCTAGTCGAAAGATGTATCCAATAGTGAACTTTCTACTGTCATGACATCCTCCAAAGTTCACATCAAAGTATCCAACGACCTCTAGGTGGTCAACCTTTCTGTAGGTCAATATATAGTCCTTCGTTCCTTGCAAATAGTGAATGACCATCTTCTCTGCCTTTTAGTGTGCAATGCCTGATTAGACTGATATCTACCAAACATTCCTACAGCAAATGTGATATCTGGTCGTGTGTAGGTCTGCGCATACTGCATACTCTCAACCACCGAAGCATATGAGATAATTACCATCTAAGCATTTTTATTATAATCCTAAAGACAGTCTTTTAGGCTTAATTTATTCCCTTTCACTATAGGTGTTGAACCAAGAGAACAATTCTCCATCCCATATTTTTTAAAAACCTTAAGGATATAGAATTTCTAAGAGAGGCCAATGATACCCTTAGTTCTATCATGACGGATCTCAATTCCAAGGACATATGCGGTCTCACCGATGTTCTTAATATCAAAATGAGAGGAAAAAAATCTTTTGTCTCATGTAGTTGTGAACACCCCAAATTTTCCAAAAAATCCAAAAATTCCCTTTTTTTCCCCTGACATCACATCTTCTGAATAATTGGATCAACTTCTTATAAAAAATCCATTCATTTCTCGGATTCACTGGAATCCATATTCAATTTTTATTTCTAACCCAATTTCTGATCCAAATCGGATATCCGGATCCAATTCTGATCCTGGATCTCTTATGGTTCAAAAAATAAGAAAAAAATCAATTCTTTGAATTTTATCGAATGTTTTATCTGGATCCAATCTCAATTCGAGATCCAAAATCCATATTTTCTCAAAATCTTGGATCCAAATCCATTTCGAGGGTCATTTTCTGAAATAAATCATGTATTTTATAAAAAAAACCCTATTTCAGAAAAACTTACAATTTCAAAAAGAATATTTTATAAAAATCCTTTTAAAACTTCCTTTGGGTCCCGCTTGTTAAAAGTTCTTATATTTCCCTTATGCTTTAGGGGTTTTTCTTTCAAAATTAGAAAAAAAAATAGCTTATTCCCTTTTCTTAACCAAAAACCCCTTTTGAAAAACTCTTTTTTTTTTTAAAACTTTC
This sequence comes from Nuphar pumila, assembly GCF_984573655.1. Classification (NCBI taxonomy): domain Eukaryota; kingdom Viridiplantae; phylum Streptophyta; class Magnoliopsida; order Nymphaeales; family Nymphaeaceae; genus Nuphar; species Nuphar pumila. The sequence continues at coordinate 94,713,543 of NC_143253.1, forward strand.
TTTTGAAATTTCTAAAAAATATAGGGGACCCCTATTGTAAAAGCCATAACGGTTTCCTGTTATAAAAATGAGCTGAAGGCTCCCTTCATTCTCATCGCCTCTTCACCCCCGCACCCTTCTCTCTCCTTCACGACCGCTTTTCACCCCCGCATGTTCTCGACTCTTCTCCTTCACGATCCTTCTTCCCTTTGAGAGATCGCCTCTTCACCCCTCCACTCTTCTGGCTTCACGATCTCTTCCTCTCGATCCCCTTTCCTCCTTCTTTCTCTCTTACCTCTTCAATAACCCTTTTTTGGTGTTTTTCCTTTCAAGCAAATAAAGGTCGACTGCATCTACAACCGTCTTCTTCTTCACTCTTGCTGAAAGGAGTCTCACAGCAGAGCTCCAGCCCCTTTGTTGCTCGGAATTAACCGGAGAAAGGAGATTGTCAACCACAGCAGGGCCCCGGTGAGTCTTCCCTTCCCTCTTCTCTCTGTTGTTTTTTTTATTTTTTTATTTTTTTATTTTTATTTACATTTTCTTTGGATTCTTTTTCTTTACTTTGTCCCCTTAACACATCCTCCATAATTTCGATTTGCATATAGCAAATTTGGCTCATGGATACACAACATTAACAAAATCATTGTATTCCAACAATTTTTCTTTTATTTCTGCAATTCATTTTCTTTTTTTTTTCCTTTTTTGTCTTTCTTTTCTTGCTTTTATTTTGTTTGTAATTTATCTTGATCTTCTTCAGTTTACATGAATTTAAATGTGTATTTATGCTATTTGAATCCAATGTAGCTCATCTGAACCCCGATCTGATGTCTGTTCACGCTCTTCGTTATAATATTTAATTCTTCTTCTTCTTTTTTCCTTTAAAAAAATCCTATCAGTTTGATTCTAGCAGCATCATGTCTCATGGTGTATTACATTAGCTTTGCATAGATTCTACTGAGAATCGATTCAGTATCACATTCAAATCTATTGCAAATTCCTTGTCTCCATTCCGCATTTTCATCATCGTTGCCATGTCAATGTCGCATAAGCATTTATCATATCGTATTGTATTTCCAATGTCCCCTGTAGCAAACAATCGATTTATTAGTTTCGATCCCTGCTACTCCCTTTTTCTTCTTCTTTCTTCTTTTTCATTGTTGTTTTTCAATTCGTTTTGGTTACCATGTTTACATATGATTCTACATTCTTCTTTTTCTCTGTAGCATAAGAGCATCACATAGTTTTTCATCTGAGCATTCATATGCATCGTTTGTGTTTTCCTGACATTTTCCTTCTCACCTGCATTTGATATGCTCCATTTCATTATAGAACATATCCCACACATTGTAAGTCATTTTGTGCACTTGTTCGCTTCATCATCGTTTTGAGTATTGCAATGTCCCCCCCCCCCCCTTGCTATACAATGCAATACACAACCCTTATCATTTCTTACCACTGTGCACACCCACCATCAACATCATCTTCTTCCTTGCTTAATGAATATGGTTCTTTACAGTCAAATGGTCCTATAGATAGGCAACAATCTTTTGGTCATATGCAGCTTACATCTAGTAGTGCTCCATCTCATTTTCCTCAACGAGATCCCTCTTGGAATGGTGGAAATATCCTTCCTAATTTTCACTCTCAATATTCTCAACCTCGTAGACCCAACACTATAATTCCAATGCCACACTCGTTCTCAATAGGAAATCTTTATCAACCAAATTCTTCTGCTTTGAGCTCTCACCATTATCCTTCCAAATCTGACGAGCCTTATTCTCCTCTAGATCCTGTTACAGACATAGTGAATATTGACAGGTTGAATCTCTCTGAAGTTGGTAAGTAAAATGCTCCAACTTTTCACCAAAATACATTATCAGGTATGAAGCCTAATTCGGAGGAGTCTTTTAACCCAATTGGCATACCTAATCCACATAGCGAGCAAGCTTTTCATCATGACAGTGTACACGTCAAGCACCTATCTTTTGGGCCATCAGTTGCAGCCTCCAACTCTTGTTCAGAAACAGACTTCTGAAATCATCCTTTATCATATAGGGGTTCTTCTACGTGTGATGCAGACTCTTAAGAATGAGAAAATAACCCCCTGTTGTCTACCGTGAAGTTCACCATCTTCAATATCATTACAACAATTGTTGTATCATTTGATCATTAAACTATGCATTTGTTACCTTCATTGCATTCAGGTATACATGTACTCATGTTCTCATTCCCACTTATGTTTGGCATCCATTGCATCTATACCATGGCGTCACCTTGCATTATCTTTTCTATGGCATTTTTCTCTGTTTCGCTGTACTGTACCCATTTTTGCCTTCGCCTCTCATTCATTTGATGGATATAGCACCTGAGATTAGCAATGAAAGTGATCAAATGGAAGTGAATATAAACCTGTATTGTCGGAGTTTACAGGCAAAAACCTTGTCTGGTTTAAAATGCAATATAAGTACAGTCCAGAACCCCTTTCATCTGAAGAATACAGTGGAACTTTCATCTGGTTTACAAATGGGGCATTACAGAAAATTTAAATCAGGTATGGGCTTCTGAATTTAAGTTCTAAGTGTAATTTTTTTCGATACCTGTTGCTATGGAGTTTGGCTTGATTGGTTCAAGTTTTGATTTCAACAATCTCCTGTTGATTTATTTCTTTTTAGCTAATAATAAGCCTGCAGTGATTCTCGTTACAGCTTGTTAGGCATATCCCCACCACTGTGGAAATGCTAAACTGCTGCAAATACAATAGTCATATCATCTGTTGTTGCGCTGCTGCCATAGCTTCACTCAACACATTTCAGCACGACGTTTCACTGTCTCATGCCCATGCATATATCACAACACAACATCCCTTTTCATACCATCATGTAGCTTCAACACATCATTCCATGCATAAGGTTCATTTCCTGCATAGTGCTTCGCTCTCCCCTGTATATTTCTTGCAACTGTATTCACATTACATCATACCTCATTAATAACACTCACACAGTAATACTTACCACTTCTCACAACACTTACTTTACCTGTTGTGACCCTTGCACCACTCTGCACCTTCCAACACACAACAACACACTTATCCCTTGTATATACCTTATACATGTTACCTTTATCTCCCAACATCCCTTTGTTTCCTGTATTCACTATAGCTATCACCACACTAGTACCACCTCCTTTACCTGATGCAATTACAATAGTATCCACATTCATCCCTGCATCTGTAGTCTCACTTACAAACAGCACCCATCGTCCACTTGTAGTATATGTCAACACAGCAACCTCATCTTCATTCATCATCATCCACTTCACTACCTAGTTGTTGTCACCATCTTCATGGCATGGAAATTACTTCATTATATAGTTGTTGTCTACATTTCCATTAGCATCTTCATCACTGCTTTGCACAACTACATTCATGTCCATCTAAAACCCCACAACACCTCATTCCCACCTATATAGCCTACACCTACAACATATTACCTCCACTTTCAACATTCATTATCCCATACATTCTTAATTATGCATACCATGTGTATTTACTGATCTAGTTTAGGTGTAATACTTAGGTCCTACACATCCTTCATCTAGCTTAAGTATCACCTCTAGCTAAAGGCATATACATCTCCATGTCACTGCTCACCATCTTGCACATACTTTCACTGCATTATAATAGTGTTCATTCCTTGCCACTTTCATAGTACATTAATTGTTCATCATGCATTGTATATAGCATATATATCATCTTGCATCTTAAACATGATATAACATTTCTTTTTGCTTCTTTTACCTTGTGCTGACTTGGATTTTCAAGAATTAGGTAGAAAATGTATCTTTCCTTCTTAGTTTAGGAATTTTTGATTTCAATTCAATTCAAAAGTTTGTAATAACTAGATATTAATGAGAACTTTACATTTCCAGTCTTAGATTAGAATGTATGAGCATGCAAATATCATGAATTATTTGTTTCATATCATTTTCTTTTTATTTTCAAAAATTCATGAATGGGAACACGAATGGCACACACACCATACTAATAAGAGGTAATTAATCCTAAGCAAATGACCCACATTGATGGCCATAGTCAAAATGTGGACAATGCTTAGGATTTTTATCTTCTATGGAATAACATTAGATCCACACTAGGTCTCCTTAAAAAGTCATCATATTTTCCTAAATTTTTCTTCCTTTATCAGAGTTTGACTTGTGAATTAACTTAATATATATATCAATGGCCATAGTCAAGATATATTGAAAGTTAATTTCATTTCAAACTCTATAAAGGCACCAAAATGTGTTTTATTCTTTATTTGAATTTGAAAATAGATTATTTTATAATACATTTGTGACCATAGTCATGAATGTATTATATCTTTAATCTTATTTCAATTCTCCTAAAAGAATAAAATATGCTTTTCAAACCCAATTTTTTAAATTCTTTTAATTCATTCATCATTTAAGATAGAATTACATCATTTTTTTTAAATCATTTCAATTTTTTTTCAAAAAACCCAAGTGATTTTGTGATAATTCTTCAAATATCTTCTCATTTCTCAGATCAATCTTCAATTCTTATTTATAAATTCAAATTCATCTTTCTATTCTCAAATCTGTCTTATTTCAAAAATTCAAACTTTAATTTCAAAAGTCCAATTCGACTTTGAAATTTCAAATTCATTTCTAGATTTAAAAATCAATTTCCAATTCAAATCAAATTTCAAAGTTCAATTCAACTTTGAAATTCCAAATTCATTTTAGAAATTTAATTTCCAATTCAATTCAATATTTAGATCAAATTTCAAAGTTCAATTCAATATTCAAATCAAATTTCAAAGTTCAATTCAACTTTGAAATCCCATATTCATCACCTGATTTAAAAAATTCAAGTTTAAAATCAAAGTGTATTCTCTATTCTTCACTTTAAATTTTCAAATCCTCAAGTTCTTTTGAAATCTTCTGAGTTTTAATCTTCAAATCACTTTGAAATTAAGGATCAAAATTCTAAGATTAGTGCTAAATTCAAGTCCACTTTCAAATTCAATCAGGATTTCTCAAATCCAAATCCATCTTCAAGTTCTATCTGGATTTCTTGAATCCAATTCCAAGTTCTATCTAGATTCCCAAAATCCAAGTTCATTCTCAAATCTCATCTAGATTTTCAAGGCCCAGACCCATCTTTGAATCTCATCTAGATTTTCAAAATCCAAATCCATCTTCTAATTCCATATTGGATTTCAAATTTTCTAAATTTCATCTAGGATTTCAGATTTCGAAATCAATTCCATCTTGGACTCCAGATTTCAAATCCAATTCCATCTTGAATTCAAAATTTTAAATCTGATTCCATCTTGGATCCAGATTTTCAAATCCAGTTCCATTTTCCAATTTGATTTCTAAATTCAAACTCAACCATTTTCAAATCTCATCTGGATTTCAAGATTCCAATTTCTATTTTCCAAAATCACTTTCAAATCTATTCTCCAAGTCTAAATTCAATTTCCAAGTCAAAAATTCCTATTTCAGGTTCTGAATTCAAAAACTCAAGACCAAAGATCCCTTTTCAAAATTGATTCTTGAAAATTGATCCAAATTCAAAGTTCATCTTGACATTGAAATTTCATTCTTACTTCAAAATTTCAAAATTCTAAAATTCTAATTCTCCTTTTCTCTTCATCCAAGATTTATTTTCAAAATCTTTGATTATTCCAAAAAACTTGAAAATTCAAGTCTCTTTCATAATCTTAAGTTAGATTCAAAATCTAACTTTTCCAAGTTAATCTTCAACTTTCAAAGAACCATTTCTTCACCCTATTCCCAAACTTATTTCAAATCAGTTGGATAAATTCAAAAGTTCTAAAATTCTTCTTCTTAAAAACATACATCTTTTTCTTGGCATTGCACAAGCACGATTCTCTATGCATTTTAGACTTAGAATAAATTCTTAGACAATATTTAGGCAAAGCAAAAGGCATAAGTTCAATCATTGGTTCGATTACCCCTGGTAAAGGCACTAGGAACGGTTGAACCTCGTATCGACGAGCGAATCTTGTCTCTCCATTTTCTCATAAATTTTAAAAAACAAAGATGAGTAAATTTCAAAACATTTTTAAAGGTTGTGAACACCCCAAATTTTTCAAAGTTTTGTAAAAATGACCCTTTTGCCCCTAACCCCGTTTTCTGAGAAAATCAAGTCATTTCTTCAGATTCTCTGAATTAAAATCCATATTGATATATTCAAAATCAATTCCGGATCCGAATCCAGTGCTTTAAGTCCATATTTCTTCAAAATCCGGATCCAAATGTATTTTCTGAAGAAATTTTCTCAAAATAGCTTTTAAATTCTCAGAAAAATTCTCTTTTGTAAATATTTTTGCAAAAACACAAAAAAAAATAGTTTTAACCTTTGTTTTCTCACAAACTTTAGGATTTTATTCTAAAAATACAAAAAATTAAAAAATAAAACAAAAACCAAAAAAATGGAAAATTTCAAGAAAAATGAATGAGTTTAAACTTTTTAAAGTCAATTTTGCTAAAAATTCGTTTTTTTAACCATTTTTATGAAATTTTTTTGTTAAGGGAGCCTCTTTTTGGAAAAACCAAAAATTTTCACAAATAAACCCTTCTAAACCCTCCCTTTTTCCTCTCTCGCCCGATTTCTCTCAGGGTTTTCCTCAGAAACCCTAATCTCGGATGGCCTCCAGCCGCAACAACCTCCATTTCTCTCTTCACCCTCAATCCTCTCCATTCTCGTCGCCCAACCGCTCATCTCCAACGATCTTCTTCCTGAATCCTCTTCCCCTCCCTTAAAAGAGCACGCAAGGCTCTCTCCTCACCATCCGTTTTCACTTCCTTATTGCCCTCCTCTTCATGTATCGATCCGTTTTCACCCTACCACTGCAACTCCTTCTTTCTTCTTCCACTTCTTCTTCCTCTTCTGTCTTTTCTTTTGATCTTCTCCCAATCGGCTGAAGGAGAAGGTCAATCTCACCTTGCAGCAGCAGACAAAAGTCACACCTTCTTCCTCTCGATCGAACAAGCTGAAGGAGGTCAGCTACCCCTGCAGGAGTCTCAAGCAGCTGGTAAGAGTTTCGCCATTTGCCCTCTATGATTTTGATTTTCCCTATTTTCTTTTGGTTTTTCTGGTTGGTTACCCCCTTTTCTATTATATCGCATTCTTGTGACTTTCCGCAGGCTTTCTTTCCAATTTTTTTTATGATTATCCTTGTTTTATCATATTCCTTTGCTTTAATTTGTTTTTTTTTTTTTTTTAAAAAAAAGGAAGCATCGAGGAAGGGGATCGACCTGCATATAGCAGGATCGATCCACCCTGTGCCATAACGAAGGAACTTCCCAATTTCGATAATCATTTCTTGCCCTTTTAGAAATTTACGGTGATTTTCTCCTGATTTGTTTTATTCGCTTCCTCTTCTCCTTTCATAGTTCTATGTAAATTGCCATAGGTTATTTGCCCTCTCTCTTTTTTTTTTCTCTTTTCTTTCTTTTTTTTCTTTCTTTCTCTCTTCTTCTTCTTCCATTTCATTATCGGTTAATGGCGTTACTCTTTTATTAATTTGGTCTCCATCTCTCCTTTATTTCTAGTTTTCTTATCTGTCTCGATTTTCTGTTGTGATCTTGATCTCTTGTTATCGCCCCTTTTATCTTACATACTATTTGATTCCCGTTGTCTTTAACATTTGAATTTATGGTAAATTGGGTTCTTGACTGGTAGCCATAGTGGTAGACTGTGATCTGGGCTTTGTCCCATGGCGCTAGTGTCCAAAGTTTGTTGAGAAACAATATGCAGACCCTCCCTTTGATTTCATCTCAAAGAGCCAGAAACTTTGTCCACACCAGTTGGTATTAAGCATAACCCTACTGAATCCATCATGAACAAGGTTAAATCCATTATAAATTCTGATTAAGGGACAGTATTGGGAGCATTACAGATTACCCATAAGTCAATAGGGGTCGAGCTTTGGAAATCCCCATCTCCAGGTATCGTTCCTTCAGTGACAGATCAACCCTCTGAGACTACCCTACTGAATAGCAATGAAGGAAATATTGTGTGCCACTTTGCTGTTTAAAAAAAAAAGGAAAAAATTTTTTGTCAATAGAGCTAATTGTTGATAAGGAGGGGTCCCTATGAAGATAATCATGCTCTCATCAAAGGAAACGACATGAGCAAACCAGCAAGAACTCGGATCCCTGGAGGTCGCCCGATGGTCCTTACGATTCAGATTAAGAAGCTTTCGTATATTTAAAGGTTTGTTGCTGAATGAATTGACAAAAATAAAGGATATTTCTAAGTGTCAAGGTAATTCATTTCTTTTTAAGCTTGCAAGATTTCTCAAATGTCAATGAAGTTTTGACAGTTTGATTATGCATGGTACAGATGTCCTCATGGGTGGTCTTATGGATTACTCGATATAGAGAGTTTTGTTGGATAAAATTGCCATGTGGCAAAGCATATGCTGTTCATCTTTTTTTTTTTTATGGACAAATGCAGGTTCGGAGAGGAAAAGAGGCAATGATTAAGGATCCCTCTGTTTAAAGACAATTTTTTTTTTGTTGCAGCAGTATATCATCATCTGTTAAATTCTGAGCAAAAAATGATTTCATTAGCTGAAGTATTCTTCAATGAAATGACTTATGCCAAGTTGAGGTAACAACAGCGAGTCACGTGCCTTGGTTAGGTTTTCTCTTATTTTCGTTTTGAATCAATATGTATAATCGCATGTTATAATATTATTTTCGTTTATTTCTAAGCATCTACAGCTCCTTTTACCTTTCCTGACCCATCTGTATATTTCACTGATTCACATGTTGATTGATCATCCTATGAATCAAACACCAACTGGACTTTCTGCAAAAGATAAAAGATCAATCTATAAATCAGACATATGATTTCTGATTTCATTCTGAATGTTTGCTTTACATTCTGAATCCTCTTTTGAGTTCTGGTTTGTACCTTCGTGGAATTTCCAATCCCCTGCACACTTAGCATGTGCACCAGCATGTAGCTCTCAAAACATATTCTCCAGCTTGCCTAATGAACAAGAACGATCTGCCAAGGAATCCACAAATGCTGGAAGCTTTCCTTCAAGCCAGGTAAGTATCGGTTCAGCAGATTTTGTTGGAGTATAAAAAGATCATATCTGGAGGTAATGTCAAAAAAAAGAAAAAAAGGGGTTCAAGCAACCAGAATTCGTTAAAGATGAGCGATGGGTTAAGTTGTTGGAGGCCTGAGATGTCCGAAACCAGGCAGTTATTGGACTTAGTTGAGACAATCCTAAGTTCAAAGCACAGAAGTGCTCATGAATTGATGCTTTTTGCAGAAGTATCTGTGTTAAATTCAAAATCTCACAACATGTGCGCATTGTTCCCACTGCTCTGCAATACACCCTGCACCTGTGTCATCATCATTACTGCCCCTATCAGTTTCATAACCTTCATCCATCACTACCATTTAGATCCACCAAGCATCTACTGTGCCTTCCATTTTATTTGCCCAATCCTAATTCCCACACCCATCCATCATAGGAGATTCACAGGTTCTAAGAACAAGGGATAAGGTTTGGGTATTCCCAACCTTAGATGTTCTGGCAAGTGCTGGGGATCTAAATGATCCCAAAACTGAAACCAGCGACCCATATGGTCCTGAGAAAAGGGCGTTACAGGTTCAGGGGAATCAATCTTGTACCACAGTAGAAGGACCATGAGTACTAAGGGACATGATCTAACAAGGGGAAGGAAGAGATACTGCTGTGAGCTTTGCAAATTCATATCAGTCACGTCTGGGAGTAAGAGGTTCAGACCTCACATCATGTGTATGTTCGTTGGCAAGATATAGGAAAAATTGAGTATCTCTGGAAGGATCTGTGTGTAGAGAGGTTTTGGCTGCGGATCCTTTCAATCCTAAGATGGTTTCACTGGTATCTCAGTTACAGCAACAGGTACAGCCTATGTTCAAAAGGAGTCATCCTGATCGCATAGGTACTTTGACACTTTTTCCTGTAATAGCAATACCTCACTGCTGAATATTTGCACTAATCACCACAAGTAAGTTAGCATCCTTGCATCCATATACATTTTTTTTATTTCCTACATACAGTAACATCATATCATTGTCAACTGTACTTTTATTTATATTTCATAATATCTTTACATGGTTGTCACTACCAATCTCAATTATCATCCCAGGTCATCTGTATGCATCTTGCTTGTATTGTCCAGCATTCCCTGCACTCCCTGCTGCACTGTTATAAACGTCATCTTAGGAAACTCATACATCATTTCCCTGCCATGTCTTAACCATTTAATTGCACCATATGTCTGATTGGCATATTTCACATGCATTGCATATAGGCCATACATATATATATTATATACATATGCATATATACATATATATACATATATATATATATATATATGTGTGTGTGTGTGTGTGGGCATATATCATTTTTTTCATCTGTCCACATGAGCATCTCATTTTGCATCTTTAAAAACAAAGTGATATTTTTTTCATACTAACTAAGTGTTTTGCAGGGAACATATGGAAAATATCATTATTTGGGAGTTGTAAATTCGATTTCATATGTTGTAATAGTTAGAGTTTGAATGAGAATTTACATTTCTTGTTTTAGATAGAATGAATGAGCATTGTAAATATCATGAATTACTTATTCTTTATGCACTTTTTCTTTATTTCTCAAATTCTCACAAATGGCTACACGAATGGCACGTGCACCATTTTGTAAAAGGTAAATTAATCCTAAGTTGATGATTTACATCAATGGCCATAGTCAGGATGTAAACAAAACTTAGGATTTTTATCTTTTATAAAATAACACTGATCCACACTGGATCCTCTTCAAAAATCATCATATTTTCAAACGTTTCTTTCTTTTATTAGGGTTTAACTTAGAATTAATTCAATATATATACCAATGGCCATAGTCAGGGTATATTGAGAGTTAATTCCATTATAAACTCTATAAAAGCACCAAAATGTATTTTATTCTTCACTTGAATCTAAATATAGATTATTATATAATACATCCAATGACCATAGTCAAGGATGTATTATATCTTCAATCTTATTTTAATTCATTCAAAGAATGGAATAGCTTTTCAAAATCCAATTTCAAATTCTTTAAATTCATTCATCATTTAGGATAGAACTGCATCATATTTTCAAAACTCCTTTTCAAAAACTCCAAGTAATGTAAATATCTTCCTCAATCTATTCTTATAAAATCCAATTCATCCTCTCATTTTCAAATTCAAATTCATTTTTCAATCTCAAAGTTCAAATTAACTTTGAGATTTCAAAGTCATTTTTTTTCAGATTTCAAAGTTCAAATTCCAAATTCATTTTGTATTCAAAACTCTAATCAAACTCAAAGTTCAATTGTAGCTTTGAGACTCTTGATTCATCTTCCAAATTCAAAAATAAAAAAATTCAAGGTCTAATTTGACTTTGAAATTTGTTTGTATATTCAAATTCTAAATTTCATTTTTCAAGTTCAATTTAAACTTGGAAGTTCTTGATTCATCTTCTGAATGTAACTCCAAATCCATTTTAGAATCCAGGATTCAACACTCATATTGGATCTCAGACTTCAGATCCAATTCTTCTTTAGGATCCAGGCTCCAATTTCACTTTGGATCTTAGACTTCAGATCAAATTTCCTTATAGGATCCAGAATCCAATTTCACTTTGGATCTTAGACTTCAGATCCAATTCCTCTTTAGGATCCAGGCTCCAATTTCACTTTGGATCTTAGACTTCAGATCCAATTTCCTTATAGGATCCAGAATCCAATTTCACTTTGGATCTTAGACTTCAGATCCAATTTCCTTATAGGATCCAGGCTCCAATTTCACCTTGGATCTCAGACTTCAGATCCAAATCCATCTTAGGATCCGGAACCCAATTCTACCTCGGATCTTAGACTTCAGATCCAGTTCCATTTTAGGATCCAAAATTCAATCACATGTTGGATCTTAGACTTCTGATCTAAATCCATCTTAGGATCCAGAACCCAATTTTATCTCGGATCTCAGATCTCAGATCTTAAATCCATCTTTAGATCCAACTCCATTCCCAATTCTAGATTTCAAATCCAATTCCATTTTCAGATCTCATCTGAACTCCCTAAATCCATTTCTATTCTTAAATACCATTTGATTATCTCAGATCCATTCCAAACTTCAGAAATCCAAATTCAATTCCATCTCAAGTATTCATTTCCTTTCCTAAATTCAAAATCAAATTCAAAGTCCCTTTTCCGACTTCGAAACTTCATTTCCTTTCATTTTCAAAACTTCAAATCATTCTTTCTCAAAATCAAGATTTATTCCTCCAACTCTAAATTACTTCAAAGACTTAGAACCTCTCTGATCTATCTCAAGTTCTAAGTTAAATTCGATTATTTAGAAAATCATTTCTTCATCAAGTCTATCTCAGAATACTTGGAAATTTCTAAATCAATTTTTCAAAAGAGCATACATCCTTGCATTGCACAAGTATGATTCTTTGTGCATTTAGAGTTAGGATAAATTCTTAGATTATATTTAGGCAAAGCAAAAAGGCATAGATTCGATCCTTGGTTTGATTACCCCTGGTAAAGGCGCTAGGAACGGTCGAACCTCGTACCGACGAGCGAATCCCGTCTCTCCATCCTTTTCCCGCAAATTTTCAAAACGGAGGCGAGTTATTTGCTAAATACTTTTCAAATTAAGGTCAAGTGAGACTGCGCAAAAGAGTTCCTCTTCTCTCCCTCTTTATTTCTTTTCTCTTCTCTCTTTCTTTTCTTTCTTTTATTTTTCTCCCTTCAAAAAGGAGGAAAATAGAGGTTAGAAAAGGAAAAGAGAAGGAAGAGAGAGAAACCACAAGAGAGGAAAAATTTTGCGATGATCACAAAGGTCAAGTGAGACCCTTGCAAAATAGTTCCTCTCTTCTTTCTTTCTCTTTCTCTCTTCTTTTCTATCTTTTATTACCCTTCAAAAAGGGAATAGAGGTTAGAAAAAAAATTGAAGGAAAAAAGGAATACGAGAGAAATTTTTTTGCAATGATCACAGTAGTATGCTCAAATCATTTGTTGCAAGAAGAATGTCATTAACATATAAAACCAAAATTATGAATTTACTATCACTAGCGTTAAAGTATATGCATTGATCAACAATGTTTTCAGTGAATCTAAAGTTTAGAATTACCTAATTGAACATTTTATACCACTAGTGGGAGGCTTGTTTAAGTCCATAAATTGACTTCTTCAATTTGCAAACTAAATTATTCGAATCATCTACACTGAGACCAGAAGGTTGTTGCATGTATACCTCATCTTCCATATCCTTATTTAGAAAACAATTTTCACATCCATTTGATGTAACACTAAATTAAAATGAGCTATGAGGGTCATAATTATCCTCAACTATTCCTTAGTTGAGATAGGAGAAAAAGTCTCATTATAATTAATGCCCTCCATCTGTGTGAAACTCTTTACAATGAGCCTAGTCTTTTACCTCTCTATATGACTTTTGGAGTTTATCTTGGTCTTAAAGACCCACTTACAACCAACAGGTCTTACTCCATCAAGTCAAGGTATGAGATCACACACTTAGTTCTTTGCCATAGAGTCAAGCTCTTCTTTTATGACATTGATCAAATGTGTTGATCTTTCACTTTCAATGACTTCTGCAAAGGTGAAGGGATCATCATCAATGTCTATGAAATCATTGAGCTCTTGCAAATACACCACACAATCTAAATGAATAGCAGATTTTTTGGTCCTCGTAGACCTCCATACATGTGCTACAGGTGGTTCAAAATAAACCTCTACATCTTGTTGTTATTATATATCCTCATCAACAACTTGTTCTATTTGAGATTGTTGTTTATTGATCAAATTTTTCTTGGAATTATCCAAAGGGACAATGATAGAAAAAACTAGGTCTTTATCTTTTACAGGTGTGGAACTTGAATCATGTAATTCCTCAAATTCAATACTTTGAGATGCATCTATCGTAATAGAATAATTTTCAAGAAATCTTGCTTTATCTGTTTCCACTATCTGTGACGTATAAGATGGATAATAAAACCTAAAGCCCTTTAATCTTTCTGGATAACCAAAGAAAAATCCACTAGTCGTCCTAGGATCAAAGGCTTTTATATATGGGTTATGCAATTTAACTTTAATTGGACATCTCCATATGTGCATATATGACAAAAAAAGTTTCCTACCAGATCATAACTTTTAAGGAGTCTTTTGGATAACCTTTATAGCAACCTTATTCAAAATTTACATTATTGTCCTAAGAGCTTCACCCCATAAGGTCAAGAAAATGTTTGAGTGATTCAACATCGCTTAAACCGTTTCTTTAAGTGTATGATTTCTTCTTTCAGCTATACCATTCTGGTAGGCACTAGCAGACATGATATATTAATGTACAATACCTTTTTCTTTTAAAAATTATGTTAATGGCCCTTTCTTTTGTCCCATCTCAGTGAAACGATCATAATGTTTGCCACCTCTATCAGCCCTAACCATTTTAATAATTTCACTGATTTGTTTCTCTACTTCTTTCTTGAAGACCTTAAAAACTTGAAAGACTTTTAATTTTTTAAATAATAAGTAAAGATACATATACTGTAAGTAATCATCTATAAATGTGACAAAGTATTTTTCACCCATATAACACGGAGAAAAAGGCTTGTAAACATCTGTATGCATGATCTCTAATTTTTTATTGCTACGTTTGGCATCTTTCTTATATGTGTTAAACTGCTTAGCCTTTATGCAGTCAACACATGGTTCTGTATGTATGAAATCAAGGGATCCAAGAATTCCTTCTTTCACAAGTCTTTGGACTCTCTCTTTTGAGATGTGTCCTGACCTTCGATGCCAAAACAAATAGGATTGATCTTCTTTTAGGTCACGTTTATTGTCAATCATAGTGTTCTCAACGGAGTGAGATTCCTGAATTTAGAATTTGGTTTTCAAGCGATACAAACCATCACATACATATGCAAAACCTACAGAAATAAATTTTTTAACAATAATAAGCTTGGAGTTTTCAAATTTAAAAATAAATCATGACTTTAACACAACTCTATAGTTTCCAACGTTTTTGACATGCGAACACATTTTATTTTCTGAGAAGATGTTTTTTTCAGGCTCTATTGGTTTCCTTTTATTCAGAAATGCTTGTAAAGAGTTGGCAATGTACACCGTAGCACCAAAATCAATCCACCAACTATGCAATGGAACATGGATCAAATTATACTAATAAGAAACAAATGACTTTTTACCTGTATTCTCTTAACCATTTTTTATGCTTCAGGCAGTCCACCTTCTTATGTCCTTCTTACAAAAAAACACTTTATAGAAGAACTGTCTGCTTCAAATTTGGCTTTTGCCTGAGAGTTTGAACTCTCCTCACAGGGTTTCTTCTTCTTCTTCTTGAAGGAACTTTTCTTTGCCTCCGGCCTATGTTTTTCTTTATGAGAGTCCATATGTGCACTTGACACCCTCTCACCCTTCAATCTTTTTTCGTGTTCAACATACTTGGTTAAGAGGTCATTAAAAAGCCATTCATTATTATGTGTGTTCTAGGAGATCTTAAAGGGTTCATATTCACTAGGCAACGAGGTCAAAATCAAATGGACCAAAAAGAAATCAGAAATGACAAACTTCATGCCATTCAGCTGAGAGACAATGTTTCTCATCTTCAAGATGAGTTGTCGGTTGTGACTCTCACCAAAATATTTCATAGACACTAACTTGGAAATCAGTATACTAGCCCTAGCCTTATTAGAACTAACAAATTAAGCCTCAATGGCTCCCAAAAATTCCTTCCCTGTCCTGCAGTGAGGGATGATGCCTTGAATATTCTTAGTCACTTGATATTGCAAAAACAACATGCTAAGTCTATTCGAACGCTCTCACTTCTCAAAGGTAGCTTTCTATTCAGTTGTACTCTGCTCTATAAGAGTAAGAGGTTCGTAAATCCTAAGGGCCAAATCTAGGTCCATATAACTAAAAGTGAATAACACTATTTTTTTTTCAATATAAGAAATTGGATTCATCTAACAAGGGGATGTTACTAGAATTGTCAATAATGAAAGAACCTGATACAACAAGAAACGAAAGAAAATGCCTTATTATTGCTCAAACAACACTCATGTTGAAAAGGTAAACACTGAGATCCTTTATTATTTATCGTTTATGAGACAAACATAATTAGGTCATTATTGTTCCACTTTGGTAAAAATGGTAATACTCATAATTGTTTCATCTCCTAAATTCACAAGGAATTGACTTCAATTAGAAAAACTAGCAGATCATATAACCATATGTAATTCAGCATTGTACCTTTAGGTACGAGCATGCTTCATGGGCTGATATACACATCTACTATTACACTCTGTGTGAATTTGGAATACAATGGCCTACCTTTGGGTAGAATCATTATTTCATAAAGTGACACACAATCATAATACTAAATCTTAACACGGTCCAAAGAATTCACAATCAACATAACTCAGATCACTTTGGTGATTGCATGAGTTAGTTAATCAAGATTTTTTACCGCAAACATATTCGTATTATTGAAGTATGCTCATGCACACATGATAATGCATGTATATTCAAGACGAAACATGTATTATATCATCAAAAATATAAATTCATAATTCAACTTATATATATAAATAAATTTTGATAAAAACACATCACAAATATTATGAATTTAGTCATAATTCATGCTTAAAATATTATGCATAACTTAAATAACATAAAACACATGTATTAAACATACATAAGTCATGCTTTCTTAACAATAAACACTTATAAATAATGAAAAATAACAAAAACATATTCTTATGGGTAAAACTCGGGGTCCTCAAGTTGGAATCAGTCTTATAATACTTTGAATCAGTCTGAAATAGCCCCAAACCGGTCAACCAAAGACCTGAACCGGTTTTTGAACAGCCGAATCAGTCTAAAACATGTACAAATGCTTATAAACTTTTAAAACAAAAAAAGCCTTGTTCCTTTATAGATTCGTGAAAACAAGGTTTCTACATTCAGGAACTGGTGAAAATAGATAAGAACCGATCAAAAATAGCTCTGAATCGGTCTTGACACTCCTCGTATCGGTCTCAGAACCAATTCTATTTTAAATGAGTTTAAATAGTACATGAACCTTATTTTAGACTTGATATGATTCAATATGGATCTAGATCCAATTCTAATGGATCCTGGGTCAAATTCTTCTAGTGTGAATCTAGTATGGATTCAGACCCATGTATGATCGGGTCTTGGGTTGAATCCAATTATTCATACCCGATCCAGATCCATGATCCAGCGCAACAAGGATTTGGGTCAGATCTGAATCTATGACTAGATCCATATCCGAACCTAGTCCAAAAAAAGAATACAAGTCGGATCCAGACACTGGGTCTAGGTCTGGACCTGACCCACATCGACCAGGGTAGGCATTTTAAAGAAAAAGGGGTCATTCAGTTTCTTCAAAACCGAAAGGCACACTGACAGTGCCTGAGAAACCTCAGCCCTCTGTTTCTGTAAATGACAGCCACCGCCCCCTCCCCCTGTAATATCCGTGAATTTTATCAGATAAGGAAACCTAAAATTTATGTACTTAAGCTGGAACAGGGATATTTTTGTTATTTGATTTATTTATTCATGTTCAGATCTCAGATATTTTGTTGGGATCTTCAATATCGGATCCATAATATCTTATGCGGGTCTTTGATATTCTATTTGGATCTTAGATATCGGATCATTAATAATAGATTGCGGTCAAATGGATCAGATCTCTAGTATTGGATCCTCCATATCATGGTCAAATTTGATATTGGATTCAGGTCGAATTGAGTGGATCCATGAAGTTTTAATCAGATTCTTAATAAGAAATTTCACTACAAGAAACCTGTGGATTAGCGACAACCTAAATCCGTCGCTAATTCGACGCTAATTCGTCGCTAAACTGTTTAGCGATGGATTAACATCGGATTAGCGACGAATAACTTTCATCATGATTTTTTCGACGCTAAGTAGTGCCACAACTTATCTGCCGCTAATTCCGTCGCTAATTTGCGATGGATTAGCGACGGATATGATCCATCGCGAGTCCTTCGCTATTTTAAATTAGCGATGGATAATATCCGTCGTTAAATTTAAAAAAAAAATTTAAAACTTGCTCGCTGCCGGCGCGTTCTCCGGTAGGGAGCAATTTTTTTTTTTACAGAACCGGCGTCGGGACGCTCTTCCGCAGCGAGCCAGTCACGGCTGGAGACGGGATCCGGCGAGGGTCATAGTGGAGACGGGATCCGGCGAGGGAGAGGCGGGACAGGCGGTGGAGACTACCGAGGGGCACCGCCGGGAGGAGCGGTCAAGGCAGGTGACGTAGCCAGGGTTCACGGGGGAGAACTTGTAGGAAGCGTCGGGCTGGACGACGACGTGGAGGATGGAGGTGCCATTGGTGCCCAAGCAGTCTCCACCGAGAGGTGTCTGAGAATGGAGGATGGAGGTGCCGTCGGGCTGGACGACGAGACGGGGACGGAGGGATCGCTGCAGAAGTTGCGCGTGGTGCGAGAGGTGCCATCGGGCTGGACGATGAGACGGGGACAGAAGGATCGCTGCAGAAGCTGCACGTGGTGCGAGAGGTGCCTGAGAAGGTCGACCTCCGTTGTGCGAGAGGTCGTTGCGCATCGTCAAAGGAAGGTGGGGATGGTTTAAATCGAACAGGAGGAGGGAAAAACAGAGGGAAGAAATTTTTCGAACGGGGGGGAGGGAAAATTTCGCGCCTCAGGCGAGACGGTTTTAAATCGAAAATTAGCGACGGAATTAGCGAGGAAATTTTTCTGTCCCTAATCCATCGCTAATTAGCGATGGATTAGGGACGGAAAAATTCCCTCGCTAATTATCATTTTTTGTAGTGTTTTGGCGACGGAAAAACGTTGTCGCTAATCCGTCGCTAATTAGCGACGAATTTAGCGACGAAAATATATCCGTCGCTAATTTTGCAAATATTTCAAATGTTAGCGACAAATAGTTTTCGCTCGCTGATCCGTCGCAAATTTGCGACGAAAAAAATCCGTCGCTAATTAGCATTTTTCTTGTAGTGTTTTTTATATCGGACTTATAACACCTTATGGGGATTTGTAATACCCTATGCAATGTTTGGAATCCACATTACTTCACATGGATCCTGAACATCAGAGATTTAAGTATAGTAAGGATCCAATTAAAATTCAATTGGATCTGGGATCCATATTAACCTATGAAAGACCCATAAGATCGTATCGAAGAATAAATCAAATGTATTAAGAATATAATATTTTAAAGCTTAAGAAAGAGATCTGGGTCCATGAATGAATCTGGATAAGCCGAGTAAAGAACCACTAGAAATTTGGGTCGTGAGTTATACGAGAGACCAAACCCAAACCCGTATTCAAGGAATGGTTATAATATATATATATATATATATATATACATATATATATATATATATATATATATATATTGTTGGATCCACAGTTGGAACCATATGGATCCAACCTGCGGATCCATATCCCAAGCGAGTCGTGAATCCAACTCGCGGTTGGATCCCGGGTCTCGGATCCGGACCCGGGCCGCACCCCTTGTAAAGAGTACGTTAAAAGAAAAAAAAAACAAAAAATACAACACTAAAGTTGTGTTGGCCCGATAAAAAGGGCATTAGGGTTATGAGAGAACCCTAACGCAGCCGAAAAGGGAAAAAGGGGAGGGGGTTATGTGTGCAGCTGCCGGGTGAAGGGAGGGAGTGTGATCATTGCAAAAAATTTCCCTCTTGTGTTCCCTCTTTTCCTTCTCTTTGCCTTTCTAGCCTCTATTCCCTTTTTAAAGCGAAATAAAAGATAGAAAAGAAAAGAAAGGAGTAGAACTTTTTTGCAAAGGTCTCACTTGATCTTAATTTTGAAAATATTTTGAAATTACTCGCCTCTATTTTTGAAAAATTATGAGAAAATAGAGAGATGGGATTCGCTCATCGGTACGAGGTTCGACCTTTCTTGGTGCCTTCATTAGGGGTAATTGAACCAAGAATCGAACTTATGCCTTTTACTTTGCCTAAATATTGTCTAAGAATTTATTCTAAATCTAGAATGCATAAAGAATCATGCTTGTGCAAATGCAAAGATGTATGCTCTTTTGAGAAGAATAATCCAGATTTTTTTTGGGATTTTTCAAGTAATTTTTGAAATAAATTTGAGAATATAGTGAAGAAATGATTTTTGAAAGTTTTGAAGACTGACTTGAAAAAGTTAGATTTTTGAATCTAACTTAAGACTTGAAATGGACCATGGAAGATTTGAAATTCTAAGTCTTGGAATAGTCAAAGATTTGAAAATAGCTCTTAGATTTGAGAAAATGAAGAGAAAAAGAGGAATTTGGAACTTGAGATAGAATTTTTGAAGAAAATGAAGTCTCAAAGTCAAAATGGACTTTGAATTTGAATGGATTGATTCTGAAAAAGGAATTCTTAATTTCAGAACCTGAAACATGAATTGAATTGATTTCAGACTCAGAAAATAGGTTTGAAAAAAATGGTTTTGGAAATAGGAATTGAAATTTGAATCTTGAAATCCAGATGAGATTTGAAAAATGGAATTGAGTTTGGAATTGGAAATCGAATTGAAAAATGACATTGGATTTGAAAATCTGAATCCAGGATGGAATTGGATTTGAAATCTAGAATTCAAGATGGAATTGTATTTGAAATCTGGAACCCAAGATGGAATTGGATTTAAAAATCTAGAATCCAAGATGGAATTGGATCCGAAATCTGGAATTCAAGATGGAATGAGATTTGAAATCTAGAATCCAAGATGGAATTGGATCCAAAATCCGAAATCCAAGATGGAATTGGGTTTAAATCTGGAATCCAAGATGGAATTGGATTTGAAATCTGGAATCAAATATGGAATTAGAAGATGGATCTGGATTTTGGAAATCCAGATGAGATTTGAAGATGGATCTGAATCATGGAAATCCAGATGGGATTTGAAGATAGATCTGGATTTTGGAAATCCAGATGGAATTTGGAATTGGATTCAAGAAATCCAGATAGAACTTGAAGATGGATTTGGGTTTAGCACTAATCTTTAGAATTTTGATCCTTAATTTCAAAGTGATTTTGAAGATTAGAAACTCAAAAGGTTTTAAAAGAACTTGGGGATTTGAGAACTTGAAGTGAAGAATAGAAAATAAACTTGGTTTAAAACTTGAATTTTTGAAATCAGGTGATGAATCTAGGATTTCAAAGTTGAACTGAACTTTGAAATTCAATCTGGAATATTGAATTGAATTTGAAATTGAATCCTGAAAATGAATTTGGAATTTCAAGGTTGAATTGAACTTTGAAATTTGATTTGAATTGGAATTTGAATTTTGAATTTTGAATTTTGAATTTAGAGATGAATTTGAAATTTCAAAGTTAAATTGAACTTTGAAATTGGAATATTGAATTTTGAAGTAAGATAGAATTGAGAATAGAAAGATGAATTTGAAAATAAAAATTGGAGATTGATTTGAGAAATGAGGAAAATATCTTGAGAATTTATCTCAAATCACTTGGATTTTTGAAGAAAACTTGAAATAATTTGAAAATATGATATAATTCTATCCTAAATGATGAATGAATTAAAGAATTTTGAAAATTGGATATTGAAAAGCATATTTCATTCTTTAAATGAATTAAAATAAGATTAAAGATATAATACATTCCTGACTATGGTCATAAAATGTATTATAAAATAATCTATGTTTAAATTCAGATAAAGAATAAAACACATTTTGGTGCTTTCATAGAGTTTAAAATGAAATTAACTCTCAATATATCCTGACTATGGCCATTGATATATATTTTGAGTTAATTTCAAGTTAAACTCTGATAAAGGAAGACAAATTCAAAAAATATAATGATTTTTTAAAGAGATTCAGTGTGGATCCGATGTTATTCCATAAAAGATGAAAACCCTAAGTTTTGTTCACATTTTGACTATGGCCATAAATGCAAATCATCAACTTGGGGTTTAATCACCTTTTATTAGAATGGTGCATGTGCCATTCGTGTTTCCATTCATGAAATTTTGAAATAAATGGAAAAATTATATGAAACAAGCATTTTTAGAAAATATGCATGCTCATACATTTTAATCTAATACGGGAAATGTAAATATTCTCATTGATCTAGCTATTACAAGTTTTGAAATGAAATTGAGATTCAAACTCCTAAACTAAGAAGAAGAATAGCCTTTTCTGCCTAATTCCTGCAAAATTCAAATTAGCGCAGGATAAAAAAATGAATATAGAAAGAAATATTATATCTGAAGTTTAAGATACCAATGATGGAATGCTCATATCCATGCTCTAAGCTAAACGAAACTTTAATGCACCATGGATGAGAAAATGTACACTTGGGAGAGGAAATGAATATCTAAAATGTATATATGATATGTTATGAGAAATGTGAATGTAAAGATAATGTATGTATGATGTGATGGTGAAGATGGACATAAATATAGGTATATTTTGAAGACTCCATCTAGCATACCGATTTCAGCAATATTGGATAGTGAATTATCAGCTCAAGAACATACTCAATGAAATGAGACCATGGATCAATCATTATAACAACACTTTGATTTCAGCAAGGTGAGATTAGTGATATAACAACATATGGATTTCATATATCATAACAATACATCGGATTTAGCAAAATGAGATCCACCACACAACAACATATTTATTCTCAACAAAGTAAAACAATGACCATTGTAGCAATACAATGATTTCGGCAAGATGAAGGCAGTGGGTGCAGTGGGATGGTGTGCCGAAGGTAGACTATGAGTTTATACAGGGGTGGCTGTGATAATGCTGGAGCTAATAGGAGACTTGTGCAGCAGGAAATGGAGTTGGGTTTTATGAGGAAATCACAGCAGGATGGTGTTGTGTGGCAGGTGAGAAGTGAAGAGTGAAGTAACAGGGTGATGGGAAGTGCTGCATACATAGGTGCAGGGCAAGCAAGTGCCAGATATACATACTATATACAATGAAACATAGTGGTATTAGCCAAGTACCTGCTGATGATTTCTATTGATAAAGTGCTATTATTGAGAATTCACCGACAAAAGACCACTTCAAGCCTGGAGGATAAGTGATTGAATGTTTTCAAATGGAGGGCAATTAGTCATATTGGTAGCAGTCAGCAGGGGTGATGAGGCAGCTAGAGAAGAATGTTGTGAATGACTGCATAGGTTGCAGTGAAGTGGGGATGGTGAACAGTGGTGAAAGTGGATACAACAATGATGGAACATATGCTGTAATATGTGGAATTGATTGTAATTTAGCAAAATGCAGTCAGAGTGAATAAAACACAGTAAGCATTGATGAATAAAATACCATCCAACGCTGTTAAGGTGTGAAATTAGATAAAGAGAAGGAAACCAGATGACCAAAACAGAAGAGAAATCAAAATACAAAACGATTATCCAGAATGGGATCAGAAATCAGATGAAAATAGGAAAATTAAGAAGAGGAAATCGGTAATAGAACAAATCATGGGTTGGACTCATGATGATAAAACACAATTAACAAATAAAAAATGAAAATGTAACAGATAATACAGTATATTGCCATTGAACCAGACATTATGAATGGAAGAAAACGAGATGCAATCTAACACTATCAAAGCAAGAAAACAAGTATAAAGCGTGTAACCAGAATAAAATGGGAAAAACAGGGAGATCTAAGACAATGTCAGAATGAGCATTCCATTAATATAGCAATAGACGAGTTGATCCTGCTATATGCAGGACGATTCCATCATTTATGTTGTGAATTTAAAAAATATATATATAAAGATGGAAAAAAAAAGAAAGAAAGAAAAAATAGAATAAAGGATGAAATTAAAACCAAGACGATTAAATGAAGAAAAGATTCATGGAAGATCAAGAAAAGGGGGAAGAAGATGATTACTTACCTGAAGTTACGGGGCGTTCGACCTCCAGCCGCTTGAAAGGGAAGCCTCAGGGAAGAAAGAGAGGGGAGATTGAGAAAATAAAAAGGGAAAATACAAGAATGATGGATGCCTCTCGACACCCCCTGCGGTCTCTCTTTATAGTGAGAGACCGTTGGAAATTTTTCTAATTGGGTTCAAGAAGTTTTGATTTTTTTTGAAAAAAGGGGCTCCTTTCAAGAGTTTTTCTCAAAAGCGGCCTTAATAAAAACGACTTTCACAAGAAACAGTTTTTTCACTATTCTTTTTCGTATTTTTCTTTTTTTTGTTCTTTTTCTTTGTATTTTCTATTTTTTTGTATTTTTTAAATAAAAACTTTGAAAACTAAACGATTTTAAACTAATTTTGTGAAATTCAGAAATATTTATAAAAAAAGGGTTTTTTGAGAATTCGGGTTAGAATTTTGAAAATTCCCTCAGAAGATGGGTTTGGATCCGAGTTTTTAGGAAATATTCGAGTTTTGGACCTCGAATCAAAAAATATAAGACAAAGGATCCAAATGGATACCGGATGGACTGTCTGAGGCTTTCAGAAATTATTTTTTGTATTTTTGTAATTTTAATTTGAAAATTGGATAACGAGGCTCAGATTTGGGTTTTGACACTGGATCCGGATCCCAAAATTGAGTCAGATATAGAAAATGAATTTTGATTCTAGTGAATTCGAGAAATAATTGGAATTTTAGCTCAAAATCGACTCAATTATTCAAAAAATGGGGGCCAGGGGCAAAAGGAGAATATTTATAAAAAATTGAAAAATTGGGGGTGTTCACAGGGAGGTAACCGACCTCCTATCGTTACGGGGCACCCTCCTACAAAGACTCCTCCCACACCCCTCTTCCTCACACACTCTCTCTTTCCCTCTCTGTTTCCCGAATCTTCCCTCCCCCATTCTCTTTCTTTCCCTCTCGTGCGACGTGATGAAGAAGAACAATGGTGGTTTGGCAAAGCCTCAAAAAATAGGGAAAAGCCCGAGAGAAGGTAGGGGTTACTGTTTCTTTTCTTTGTTTGGGTGTTCCAGGTGTTCGAGCATTGATGTGGGTTATAGTGAGGCCCAAATTCGAAAAAAGGGGGTTTTTGATTTATGAAAAAGGGGTTTTTGAATAATGAAAGGGGGGTTTCAATTTACGCTAAAGGGGTTTTCGAATAATAAAAGGGGTTTTCGGTTTATGCAAAAAAGGGTTTTCGATTTATGCAAAAGGGTTTTTGATTTATGATAAAGGGTTTTGGATTTCTGTTAAAAAGTTTGTTTTTGGATTTTCGAAAAAGGGCTTTCGGATCTCTAATAGGGGCAAATGCCCTGAAATCGTGAAACAAGGATTTTCCTGTTTTCATTTCTCTGAGCGGTTGTTTTCGGATGAATACTTTATATATATTTTTTATGACAGGCCTTATGGTAACCGATCTGCCTTGTTGATTCTTTCATTTTATGCAGGCTGTTAGTGATGTCTATGCATTTAAGTTTTGTTTATAGTAAAGTTTTGTTCTGCATAATACAGCCTACGTAATTTAGCTTCTGTTAGATGAAGGTTAATTAATGAATTTGCTGGTTCCTAGAAATTTCAAGCTAGCCCTTGTACATTGATGTGTTAGGTTGCTGAAATTCCACTCTGCGTGTTTTGACAAATCTGATCTGCATGCTTCTTTTAATCAGATATGCTTTGCTTTATTTGACATGCCTTCTCATCATATCTTATGGTCAGATATGCTATGTTTTTTTTATGATATATTGCCAAAATTCTGTAAATGTATTTTGGGTTCTTTCATTTGATTAATCATTATTAAATGCATGCTTAAACCCTATGTTTTTTGTTTGAATTGCATGTGATAAATCAAGATACTGATCATGTCTAAATTTTGTAAATATATTTTGGTTTCTTTCATTTGATTAATCGATGTCTGAGCATGCTTAAGTTTTGAGTAATTCTTTTAATTTTCAACAGATTCATCGATGTCTGAGCATGCTTAAGTTCTGGGTAATTCTTTTGATTTTCATCAGATTCATCGATGTCTGAGCATACTTAAGTTTTGTTTATCTCTTTTGATATTCCTCAGATTAACCGATGTTTAGAGACTTCCCTGTCAGGCATATATCTTGAGTTTGCTTGGGTTTGACAATTCTGGTAATCAGCATATGGTTGTACTTTAGGATAAAAATTGGAACTTGGATCATAGTTAACATATCCATATTCAAATGTTAATGTGATAAACCCAACTTTATATCCAAATCCAATTCAATTATTGAATACAGATTGGATATTGACTGGGCAACATCCAACCCCATAAAATAGATTTATGTATGAATTGTACCTAAAGCTTTTAAATAGAAAAAAAAAACAAATGTTGATTAAACCTTCTCATGACCAAATAGCACATGCTGATCTAGATTTAATGAAGTCCAAAATGACCATCTTGAGTAATAGAGATTGCACTTGTTCTGGTCTTTGGCTTACCCTCTTCTAGAATGTTGATTTCATTTTGAGAGATCAACTTTATAGCTCATAGACAAATTTGTTGGAATCGGACAATATGATGCACGTAGGTTTAGGGAATGATAAAGAAAGTGTAAAAAGATGCACAATGACTCCAAATATTCTCTTTTAAGTTCTGTTTATTTCTTTTGATATTCATCTGATTAATCGACGTCTGAGTATGCTTAAATTATTTTCTTCTGATTAGTTCTACAATTACATCATCATAAAATATGAATTTGAAATACTCAGACTATGGTAATGTTTGGATCAGTCTATGCTTAATTTATTGTCTTCTGATTTGTTTCTAGGTTTACATTATCACAAAATCTGAATTTGAAATACTCAGACTAGGATAATGTATTGACTAACTTATGCTTGAATCTACCATAAATCCTAATTTAAAACACTCAGATTATCACATGTTTCACATGGAGGGGTTGGCACGTGACGATTTATGATAACATAGTAGCATGAACAAAATGTATAGTGGGCTAATTAAAATGTAATAAGCAGGTGTTGGTGTCTGTAGTTGTAAATTCAGATTACATGTATGCATCCTTTGTATCTTCATACATAATGAAAATTGATGGTTGTGAAACTACGATAGCTAAAATGCCTGCATATATGAATAATGTTAGAGCCTAACTGGTTAAATAATATTACGGTATCCAAAATGGGTAATTTACTAAGTTGGTTATTGTTGGGAATCTTGTTTAATGGGCAATGTGTGTGGGTACCTGATGCGGGTACTTGGGTTGATGAGCTTGCACTCAATGTCAACAACACGGGTGAAAAACTTAAATTTAAATTTTGTGCTCCTGACTGGTTTAAAGGTTGTGGCGCCCCAAACCCCGACCTTGGAAAACCTTAGATTTTCTATAAAAAAATTTTTTGTGAAATGGTTTTACTGAAAACAATGGAAACAAAGGGTAAAGAAGGTAGCAAAGCCGCAAGTCTAAACGACCACAGGTAAGTAAAACATACATGACTATGAAACAAATTAAAGGTACAATCACAAGTATTGAGGGGTATACAACCCAACAGTTTTAAGGTTACAAAATGTGACAGTACAACAAGTCTCAAAATAAAGGGGAGTGTATCCCTACAAAACCCAAAACCAACAGAAGCAAGATCTGCAGCTAAGTGTGGGTCCCCAAGCCTCCACCGTGTGTCGTCGCATCAACATCGTACCTATTCATCACCTACATCCCCATAAAATGGGGTCAGTTCTCTTGCGAGGTGGTGAAGAAACAATAATGATATATATATATATATATATATATATATATATATATATATATATATATATATATATATATATATATATATATCACTTCTATGAGGAAAAACAGGAAGCAGTAACAGGAAATAACAAGTATATGTATCAGTGTTAGGTGAGTGCATATATGACAAGTGCTAACCAAGTGAAACATGTAACAGAACTAGAGTAACTGCAAAATAAGTAACTAAGGGCAGTAAGAAACGTAACAAGAACTGAAACAAGAGAGCAAGTAAGGTAACATCTACAGTACGTCAGTTGTGATTGGTTAGTCTTTAAGTTCTTCTTATTACTCCTTCGGGTACGCGAAGGAACCTCGCATTCTGTGAGACATACACCCGGCGTCTGTTATTCAATTTCTAGTGTGGTAACCGGGGATGCTACAGACCGAGTAAACCTTATGCGAGCAACACGCGGCTGAGAGAAACTCTCGCATAGGTAAGGATTGCAATCCATACTACTGCAGTAGTGCGGTCCTAAAAAGGTAACCTGGACCTCCCTGACTCTGAGTGACTGGAGGTCAAAGGATGCTACAACTTCTGTCAAAACACGTGTCGTAGTAACGACAAGTCACTCAGGGTTATACCATCCACCCTCTCTAAGGTGAACCGTCTTGTGAATGGGGCGAAGCAAGTTTATCTTTCTTAGGCTCATTATTCAGTCACACCTCCTGACGAGGAATTTATGCCTCGTGGTCCCCGTGGGGTACGCAAACGAGGAGTTAGCCTGCCCATCCACGTGCTCAGCCTCACACGGCTAACAAGAGCACATCGCTCGTGAAAGTGATCATAACACCATATTATTTCTTTCATCATTTGGGTATAGTCATAATTAAGTTTGCTTACGAACAAGGGTCATCGCCCAGAGACTCCAACAGAGTCCAAACTACAACAGTACTACTCATACCTTATGGTGTTCAAGTTTTGTGTATCAATCTTTTCATTTCATGAAGTAGGTACACTTCATGCACTCATCAATGCCTCAAGCAATGTACCAGTCGAGGTACGCACTACTCAGTACGAGTGTCAGGATATGCTGCGTGCAAATTGCAACTAGGTACCACATGATTTTTCGTCAATTGCACAACATAAAGAACAGAGGCATGATACAACTGCATAACTGAGAAACATGATGCAATTACATGATAATGTGCATGTGAGTGTACAATTCTTCAATTTCAAGAGGCATGCATAAGCTATGAACATATTTGCAAATTCATTAGGTCTGTAAGTAGATGTCGCCATTCTTTAATTCATCTACGAAGCTCAACGCACTTACGTGTCAAGAGTGGAATTTAGGACATTCTCAACTTATGGGAATAACATTAGCATTTCCATGGTTTGGGTATCGCGCCTGCGGACCCGATAAAAAGATACTAAAACGGAAACCAAGGAAAGTATGAGGTCCACTACGGACCTATAGACAAGATTTTTGGGCCATCCGACTGGACGGTCACAAGGTAAAACACTTATGTGACTCGTACTCACACTGGAGTGTAAAGGTCATTGTGGGAGCACTTGGACAAAGCACGAGGATGCCATGTGTCCGACTAGTTCCCATAGGTAGTTGACCTAAATCGTCCTACCCTGTGTGTATATATATATATATATATATATATATATATATATATATATATATATATATATATATATATATATATATATATATATATATATATATATGTTTGAACATCTCATTTACACATTAGACAAATGTTATAGGGGCTGAGGCTTTGGGTCGCCTCAAGACCACCTGGTTCAGCCTAGTGCACCACTTGGTGCGAGGGGCACACTAACCTAGCGAGCTGCTCGGGGTGCACCATCTCGCGGTACCCCAGACTAACCAACACAACCAAAGGGGTTGTGGTCTGGTCTTTTAGACCAGACCCCCCCCCCAAAAAAAAAAAAAAATCTAATACACAACAGGACACTCGAGAGCAAGTGCGCTCGGGTGGGTGCAACACCCTGCAGCACTTCACCAAGGCCAACGAGCAAAGCAAATAGCCCAGGTCTGGTCCTCCGGACCAGACCTTAGAGGCTGATAACACAACTGGTTTGAACCGCGGTTCAGACCAGTCACTCAGTTATAAAACAATGGTGCTAAAGGGGCTATCCGGGTGCGGTTAGTATCCGACGACCATCATGGCGCCAAGGCCAAACTGTAATGAAAGCCAAAGAAGACAAACGGGTCTGGTCCTCTGGACCAGACCGAACAAGTCTGAAAATGCTCTGCGCTTTACCCCTGGGTCTGTCCATACAGGTGGGACAAAAGGGACAATGGTCCCGATACAAGGTGACCCGGGTGCGCCTAGCACCCGATGGTTCACCTTGTGCTAAAGCCCGAATATGGAAAGGCGGGTCTGGTCCTCTGGACCAGACCGCACACGTTCGATTAGGTTCTGGATTGAACCCATGGTTCAGTCCAAATGTGTAAAACAAATGGACAGTAGTCCGGGAAGAAGGTTGTCCGGGTGCACTTAGCACCCGACGTCCACGATGCCTTAAGGTCAAAGCGCACAGGGTTTGGCCACGGGTCTGGTCCTTTGGACCAGACCACTTGATCTGATAGACTCCCTGGTCTGAACCCATGGTTCAGACCAGGCTCCGTCATAGAACAGATATCTGGACTTAAAGCCTCGGCTGGCCAGGCTACCCGAGGGCCTTCGGTACCCGGTGGCCTGCCGCACACGCCAAGAGGGAAAAAGAAGCCTCATGGCCAAGGCAGCTAAGTGCGTCTGGCTGAGCCCAGCTTGGACCCAAGTGCACCCAGCTGGGTCTGTCCCAGTAGGGGATAGACCAACCAAACACGTCACCATGCATATAAAAAAAAACATAAACTGCTAACAAGGGAATTGGATAAAATGAAAGGGATTGAGAAAAATGGGTGGCCATGGCTGGACTAGACTACACCCACGTCCAAACCGGTGCCTCCGCCATCAAGGGAATCCAAAAGATGGTCCCAGCCACCTCATGACAGTGAGAGGGACCGAGGACACACCGGCTCACACACACTTATGAAACCTTTGGGCAAAAAATCCACAAAATGCCATGCAACTACACATTTCCATGCATGCAATAGCGAAAGACGAAACCCCTAATATTATTGAATGGTAATGACAAGAGCAAGCTCAAGGTGCCTCCCAACCAAAATATCTTATGAAGCAAGAAGGCATAACGCATATAAACTTTGTATACAGATTTTTTTTTTTGCAACAAAATATAACGAAACAAAACCTTCAAAACGAATGCAAAGTCGATAGACTTGAGCCCCCTTCTCTTCCATGAAACGAAAGAGAGGTTGCGTTCACACCCACAACCCCCCAATAGGGTGGCTAATCCGCCAAGAGTCACGCATCCATCGATGCATCCGACTTCATGGCTTCATGATCGAAAAGTCTCTAAAGGAAAAGTAAAGCGAGAAACATGTATTGAACCCTCACCTTAGAAGTTTGGAAGAGGAATGGATGTCACAGCTGCAATGGTTTTCCTCCAACGAAAATGGTGGAGGTACACTCCACGGCTGGGAGAAAGAGAAGAGAGAATGGGAGAGAGAGAGAGAGAGAGAGAGAGCAAAGTGAAAATCGCCCCTTTGGAATTCTCGATTTTTCTCCAAAGGGGTCTTAAATGTTGGTAGGTGAGATGGACGGTGGGGATTCACCTACTAGGATGGAGGGATGAGAATGGGTCACGACTTCCCATAGCCGCCCAACTCTCCCACTAAAAAAATGGAATTTGAAAAGTGTTTTAAAAGTTTACAAGGGTGCCATGGGGCTGCCGCCCCATGCACCCAATGAGGTAAGTTCAACTCATTATGGCCTTCCCCTTGGAAAATGACGTGGGGATTCTCTTGAATCCCAAGGGAAGAGGTTCCCCCAACGTCTTCATGGCCTCCACGCACCTTCCAAGGAGGAAAAGTGTGATCGTCGCGAAATTTTTCCCCGTCTTCCCTTCCTTGCGGAAGAGAGAAAGAGGAAATGCTTCCGCGCTTCAAACTTGACCGGATTTTAAAAATTGTTTTGAAATACTCGCCTCCATTTTGAAAATTGCGGGAAAATCCATGGGATGGGGCTCGACCTGTCGGTACGAGGTTCGATCGTTCCTGCCGCCTTTAACAGGGGTAATCGAACCAAGGACCAAAACTATGCTTGACTTAGTTAAATCATCAAAATCGTGTTCTATCCTAGATGCACAGAGAATTCAGGCATGTGCTATGAGGTTTTGGAAAAATGCAGCTTGGGAAAACATGATGTATGCTTGGAAAATATTTGGAGTTGAAAAGATTCTCTCAGGAAAAAGATGAAAGTCAATTTCTCAGGAAAACTCATGTGAAAAAGGGTTTTTGAAATCACGGGCAAGTTCATGAAGTTGTGGGAAAATCATGAATGGTTGAAGATCCTGGGAAAATGGAAGTGATTCTTGAGAAAAGGGTGAACCTTTGAAAAGGGAAACACTTCTTAGGAAAACTTTGGACTTTGAGAGTTTTCTTAGGAAAATGATGGAAAATTTATAGGAAAACCCATTGGAGAAGGAAATTCAAAACTTGGGGAATTGAAATCCTGGGAATTTTACCTTTGAAATACTTGGAAATCGATTTTGAATCTTGGAGAAAGATTGGAAAAACTCTTTTGAATCTCTTAAGGAAATATCATTTTCCAGGGAAAATTGTGAAAAACTTGACTTGGGAAAACCGATTTTGGAAAATCCATAGAGTTTCTTGAGAAATCGATTTTTTGAGAATGAAGTTTTCTTGAGAAAATGATTTCATGATGCAAATGACATGAGTGAATGAATGCCCTTTTGAAAAGATTTTCTGAGGAATTGGTTGGAAAATGTGCATTAAGCCCAAATAAATCCTTCACATATTCTGACTGTGGCCATGAATATGTTCAGAACTTAGTTGATTTGATGCACATGATTTTGAAAACTTTGGAAATATGATGTGCATTTTAAGATAGCCTAAGAGTGTAGGCTCAATGTGACTAGTAGAAAGATGACGGATCTGGGTCTCGTCCATATTCCGACTAGGGCCGTAAATATGGATCCCACCGAGTCCATCAACTCCCTAAGAGTTGGTGCATGTGCCATTCGTGAACATCCATAGTGCTTTTGAAATAAGATGTATGCATCACATAAGCAGGATATTTGCATAAATTCAAACTATATGATATGCATCCTAGTCTAAGCAGAAAATTAAATCTCTTATTCCAAAATTTACATTATTACATCACTAAATAAAGGAAGTAAAAGAAATTTGCAGACTTCAGCTCCTTCTTTTGATTGTTCCTGCCAAACTTGAAATAGGGTTAGCTCAACTATGTGGGTTTTTCCAAGATTTTCCAATAATATTATGAAATTATTGGATTTAATTGGATATAAACCCTATTTTCATGCTTCCTTGATATTTTGAAATGATGAAATGCAGGAAATTCAGTAGAAAATAGTTTGAAATTCGGAAGTGGTGGTCAAAATGACCGAAATACCCCTAAAATAAAAGTTACACCTTTAAAATCAGGGTTTTTTGAAGGAAAACTTGGTAAAATTGAGATTTCGAAATTCAAATTGAATCAAATGATGATGAGATGCAGTAAGGGACATGATGACATGCTGCTAAACACATTAGGACTGTAAAATCAGAATTTGGCATTTTGCAATTTATCCAAAATAATGAATTTCGCTTGTTTTTCGCTTGGATCTAGGTCCTGCGGGACCCTGTTTTGGTATTATGGATGATCCGAACCTCAAATGGATTCCAAATTGCACCAAATTCGGTATGGAGCATCTACATACTCTGATAAACATCCTAGAATTCTAAAAATCACGAAATGATATGATTTAAATGCTAAGATTCAAAGAAAGTCCTAAAATGGTGGATTTTGCCTATGGATCCGAACCAAATGCAATGCCTAATATGATAATGCAAGATTTACACAATGGAAACTTCTGATATTTTGCAGACTGCTAAAAGACCCTAAATGGAACATTTTTGGTTTTTACAGCCTCGGGATTTGAGCTATGGTGAGTTCAGAAACAGGGATTTAGTTCTGACAAAGGTAAAAATCACACTAATCTGATGAAAAATGCTAAAGAAATACAAAACGGCCATGAAAATATATGAAATTAATCAGAGCTATGTACGACACCTACATGAACAACTTTCATGTTTATGACTTCGGCATTGGATCAACAGAAACACAGATAAAAATATAACTATTCCTGCCTAAACTAACAGAACAGACAAATGTAGAAAAACAGGGGACTGACAAGAAAAATCCGAAGCAGGGGTCAACACTGTTCTAAAAATTACAGGCTTTCGGATGAAAACAGAGGACACCTCGGCCACAACTTTCACTTTTTACAGTTTTGGATTTGGAGCAACACACAAAGAGAAACCACATCCCTAAGTCGATCCAAGATCTCAGAGGCCCAAATTAGGCTCTGACACGTGTCCCGAACTCTCGGATTTTTGTCAGACATTAAAAAAAATCATAAAATCTGAAAAACTCATATTAAAAACTAGACATTCTCCCGAGTTCAGAACATCTTTAGGATCGAAAATCGGATCTCCCATGAGGGATATATTGATTTTACAAGTCGGCAAATGATTTTCAAAACGCATCCCGGGTAAGAAAACCCGACTTGCCATTTTGAATGTTTACCACAGTAAACAAATTCAAATGCCTCCGAATTTTTGGCAAAATTTCAGGGACACCTAAGGGCGCATTTCATGATTTTTTTGGGATTTTTAATAAAAAATAAATACATGAAATGACGTGTGTACTGACTGACAAAAATAGAGGCCTACCGAAAATGAGCAGAGTTGAAATAAATGCTAAATTAATCCTAATTAATTCATAAAATGTGCTAAATGAATGAAATAAAATGCGAATTAAACCTAGCTAACTACATGCATGTTAAAATCAGCAAGGAAGCATAATTAAACATTTTTATATATGTCGTTTTATGAGAATAGCTCAATCCATCTCTCGGATGAGCTCTTTCTTCAAACGACTCCCGAATCGAATCATGGCATCAAATCAAGGGGAAAAGAAGTGCACCTTTCTTCGTTACGCAGCGTAGAAGCTCTTGAAAGGGGCGGCTATCACGAGCTTACTTCGCCCTTCGCTCCGGGCTTCGGATGGTTCACCCAAATTGACCTCCGCTTGAATCGAATTGGCCACCGCACGAGCTTTACTCCACCTTCTCCAATGAGCCAAAGGGGGCACGATTTCCAAGGTTCAAAATCAGATGTTAGGAAGGCTAAGTCGGATTCTCCAGTTCACAAAATGGTCTCCAAAAAAAAAAAGATCCCTTCTCTTGGGCGTGGAGCCTTGTTTTTATAAATTTTCTAAAGAAATTTGAAATTCAAACAGGCTTAATCTGAGCCCTCCATGTGGCACCATCTCAGGGGGTGCCATCTGGGGGTTTGAAATTCGAATTTGGCTTTTTGTAGGGAGCCCTCAGGTGGCGCCACCTCAAAAGGTGTTTTGATTTTTGAGAAAAATAAAAAAAATGGAAATTTTGTGGGTGAGACACCTCAGCAA
Organism: Nuphar pumila; assembly: GCF_984573655.1. Lineage (NCBI taxonomy): Eukaryota > Viridiplantae > Streptophyta > Magnoliopsida > Nymphaeales > Nymphaeaceae > Nuphar > Nuphar pumila. The sequence continues at coordinate 94,748,907 of NC_143253.1, forward strand.
GGGGAATTTGGAATTTTTCAAAAGTTTGCTTGATTCTCTCTGCAGGGAACTCCCAGAAGGCGCCACCTCAGAGGGTGTTTTCTTGGAATTTGAAATTCAAACTCACCTTTTGTAGGGAGTCCTCAGGTGGCGCCACCTCATGGTGGGCTACCTTTATTAAAAATAAAATAAAAATCAAAATGGAGCCAAGTGGGGTCCTGGAATGGTGCCACCTCAACAGGTGTTTGACACATGTCAGAAGGACAGAGCAGTGGGCTCAGAAGGCGCCACCTCAGAGGAATTTGAATTTTGCTTTTTCTGGTGAAAGGAGATCTGGACATGTGGCAGTCCAGGATGGTTCCAAGTGTCAGCCTGCTGGAGAGGTTCTTCAGATGGTGCCACCTCAGAGGGGAATTCGAATTTCAAATGGAGGTTGGCCCTGGAGGAATGGAGGATGGACATGTGGCGCCACCTCAGGGTGGCTCCTACAATGCCATGTGGCAAGAGGGAGGAAAAGGAGGGAAGTGACATGTGGCGCCCTCATAGGCCATCTGGAAAAATCATGGCTCAGGATTTGTGCCACCTAGGCCCTGTTTGAACATTTGAATGGTTTGCTTTTTCTGAAGAAAGCCAGGAGTGACATGTGTCTCCTACTTTTCTGAAAGAAAGTAGGGAGAGGACATGTGTCCTCTACTTTTTCTGAATGAGGCAGAAGGAGACATGTGTCACCTGCTTTTTCTGAAAGAAGCAGAGAATGAGACGTGGCAGAGGGGAGAGAAGGAGGCTCAAGCCATGTGGCGCCATCTCAGACAAGATGAAAAAGGTAGGAGTTCAGGATCTGCGCCACCTATGAGGAGATTTGAATGTTTAAATTCTAGCTTTTCTGAAGAGAGCAGGAAATGACACATGGCATTTGCTTTTTCTAAGGGAATGAGAGCTTGACACGTGTCGTCTGCAGGAGACACACTCCAGATGGCGCCACCTCAGAGGAGACAAGCCTACCTTTTCTGTAGGAATTTAGGAGTGACATGTGTCTCCTACTTTTCTGAGAAAAGTAGGGAGAGACATGTGTCAGGCTACTTTTCTAGGAGGAGGGAGAGGTTGACACGTGTCCTTTGCAGGAGACACACTTCAAGTGGCGCCACCTCAGAGGAGACAAGCTCCACTTTTCTAGACAGGACAACCTATGACACTTGGCATCTCCTGGTAGTCTTGGAATGACACATGGCGCAGGATGGATAGGGTGACACATGGTAGATAAATGGGATGACATGTGGAGGCTTCTGAAGGTAGCCCCACACTGACACGTGTCAAAGGATGGCAGAAGAGAGAAGGTGACACGTGGCGCCAACTCTAGGTGAACCCTATGCTGACACATGGCAGGTAAATGGGAGGAGAGAGAAAGGACAAGTGGCACCAATCCAAGGGACAAGGCTCCTATATTTTTGGGTTTTTTAAAATTCAAATTTTCAAAAGAAAAGCTTGTGTGACACCACCTCAGTGTGGGTCCCACATTGCTTCTTTACTGAAATAAGGATAAAACAACTTCTTTTTGGAATTTTCATAAAATCTGGACTAATTGGTAAAACAGGAATTCTTGGAAAGAGTTGGCCCCTGTAGGGAAATTTTGTAAAAGGAGGATATTTGAAATTGTTAAAAAGGGCAAAATCTGAGGTGAAGTGGCTGAAATCCATATTGAAAACTATCCAGATCGTTTTCCTGAGAAAATATTTTGAAATTCAGAGCCCTAGGGGTAAAATGGGAAGAATTGATAATTTTGAAGACCCAGGGTTTTGAAATCAATTTTGAAAAGAGTTGAAATTCTAATCTGGATTGAAAGTTTTGAAATCAAGAGTTCTGGACCTCGAAATGACATGTTGTGCAGTGCAGTGATATGAAATGCTCATGCAATGATATGCAATGTCATGTCTTATGCAATATAATCTTGACCCAAGACTTTGGAGATGTTTGTCTCCTGTCAAGACTAAATTTTTGAATATCTGAGTTAAAATTAGAGAAATTTTGAGAGTTTCAGATGAAATTTGGACTTTTGCAAGGTCCGGTCTCAGAAAATGACCATTTTGCCCTCCAGCGATTTCAGAGGCTGGATGATGATGCTTGGTGGAAATGTTGGGGAGGTGAGTGAAAATTTGGGGTGTTTACAAAAAGTCGACCCCTTCCTCCTTCACATCAATAGCATTTCCTTTTTCTCTTTTTTTTTTATTTGATTTGGGTAGGGCCAATCGTGGCCCTCCCTTGAAATCCGTCCTCTATCATATTATAATTCTACCACCCTCCCAGTTTGACAACGTGACCAGCTGGTCTCATGGCCAAGGTCGTCCCAAGTAGGTCCTAAGTGGACGACCATAGCCTTGGTCGACCCTTGACCAACAAGGAAAAATCAATCTTTTTTTTTTACCGGTCTTATTATTAAATAAATTTTAATTGTTCTTCACCATATATATATATATATATATATATATATATATATATGTGTGTGTGTGTGTGTGTGTGTGTGTGTTTGTGTGTGTGTGTGTGTTTATTGTATATTTTTAATGCAATTAGCATGTCAAAGCTTAACCAAGAGAAGAAATTTCCTCTACGAACGAATTGGTTCTCGTTTGGGCCCTCGCTAAGTCACTAAGCGATCTTCCGTAAATCACATGCACTGACAGGGTTTTTTCATCGTTTGAGCCTCAAATTTGGGGACAACCCGAATATACGTATTATAATCTTGCCTTAAAAATTTTGGAGGTTAATTCGTCATAGATTTCCCTCAATTGTTATTTATTGTAAACTTACGCGATTTTCGACTCGTATCTTCACGAAGGTATAATTATAAAAGAATGTAAATTAAACAAGAATTTCCCAATCACAACACAATTCACATAATATTGCCTTAAAATTTATCATGGACCTTACATCCTCCCCTCCTTGAAAATGATTTCGTCCGCTAAATCACCTAATTTAGGTTACAAAAAGATCTGGATATTTCTCTCTCATGCTTGCTTCTGGTTCCCATGTGCATTCTTCAATGCCATGGTGCTGCCAACGTACTTTAACTAGAGGAATACTCTTGGTACGCAAAACCTAATCTCGTCGATCAGATACCTCAATAGGCCGTTCCATCAAAGTCAGATCTTCCTGCACTTCCACGTTCTCGTAACGAATGATGTGCGATGGGTAAGGAATGTACTTCCTTAGCATCGACACAAGAAAAATATTATGAATGTGGGCATACTGTTGAGGTAGCTCGACACGATATGCCACTTCACCGATCCTTGCTAAAATCTCGAACGGTCCAACGTATCTAGGACTCAACTTCCCTTTCTTACCGAAACAGAACACACTCTTGGTCGGTGAAACTCTAACAAAAACCATATCACCAACTTCAAACGATAACTCACATCGTCTCTTATCGGCATAACTTTTCTGTCTATCTTGCGCTGCCTTCAAACGTTCTTGGATCTTCTGCACTTGTTGAGTGTAGTGCTGAAGAACAATCGACGATTCTCTAGATCTGTCGCTGATATCGTCCCAATAAGACGGTGATCGACAAGGTCTCCCATATAATGCTTCGTACAGGGCCATCCCAATACTAGCGTGGTAACTGTTATTGTACGCAAATTCAACCAAACACAGGTGTGAATCCCATTCACCCTTGCAATCGAGCATACAGGCTTGCAACATGTCTTCTAGCGTCTGAATAGTCCGCTCGGATTGTCCATCCGTCTGAGGGTGAAAAGTCGTACTGAACTTCAACTTTGTACCCAAAAGCAGAATGCAACTAACCCCACAGTCGCGATGTGAACCGTAGAACATGATCAGAAATAATCGATCTCGGCACACCATGTAGTTGAACAATCTCTCTGACATACAGGTCAGCTAGACTCTCAAGGGATTGACTGATCCTAATAGGTAAGAAATGGGCAGACTTGGTGAGTCTGTCCACGACTACCCAAATCGCATCATGCTTACGTCTTGTCTGCGACAAACCTACCACAAAATCCATCATAACATCTTCCCACTTCCATTGAGGAATCTCGATCCTCTGCATGAAACCACCAGGATGTTGGTGCTCCACCTTGATTTGCTGACAAGTCAAGCATCTCGCAACGTACGTTGCTATCTCGCGCTTCATACCGTTCCACCAATATTTCAGTTGCAAATCCTTAAACATCTTCGTTCCACCTGGATGAATTGTATATCTCGACATGTGTGCTTCATCAAGAATCTCTTTCTTCAGCTTAGGGTCGCTCAAAACCCAAAGTCGATCTCTCATACGAATACTGCCATCATCTGACACACTAAAGAATGTATCTGCTTGTCTTGCTAGGGCTAGAAACTTACCATATTGGTCGTCAAGCTTCTGAGCCTCCATGATTCTAGGCAAAAACTCTGATCGAATGGTCAGACTAGACAATCTGATCAATCCACCCCCAACTGAAAAAGGCTTCCATACTACGAAATCTTCAATCAGTTTCTAGCTCCACACGAGACTAGCCAGAATCCTCTCGATTTGTGACTAAGTGCATCAGCCACTACGTTCGCCTTACCAGGGTGGTAAGACAACGTAAAGTCATAATCCTTAATAAACTCGAGCCAACGTTGATGTCTCATGTTCAACTCCTTCTGAGAGAACAAATATTTGAGACTCTTGTGGTCTGAAAAGACCTCGAATGATTCTCCATACAAATAATGTCGCCACGATTTCAAAGCAAACACAACTGCTGCTAGTTCCAAATCATGTGTCGGGTAATTCCTCTCATGAGTCTTCAACTGTCTTGAAGCATAAGCAATCACCTTGCTGTGCTCTATTAGCACACAACCCAATCAGGTACCAAAGGCATTCGTGTACACCACAAAACTGCCTCTGCCTGAAGGTAAAGCTAACATCTGTGAGGTTGTCAGCCTTGACTTTAAGATCTAAAAACTATCTTTATAAGCACTATCCCACTCGAACTTGATGCCTTTGCGCAAAAGCTTTGTCAACGGTAAGGCAATCCTCAAAAAATCTTGGATGAATCATCGGTAATATTCTGCCAACCCGAGAAAACTGCAAATCTCGGAAATATTCTGAGGTTGTTTCCAGCCTAAAACTGCTTCAACCTTCGCTGGATCGACTGACACTTCATCCTTGGATATCACGTGACCAAGAAATATAACTCTCTTAAACCAAAACTCGCACTTGGAGAACTTGGCAAACAAACGATGCTCACGAAGTATACCCAAAACAATACGCAAGTATTCTTGATGTTGCTTAGGACTCTCTGAGTAGATCAAGATGTCGTCAATAAACATGATCATGAACGTATCCACGAATGGACGAAAAATCCGGTTCATCAAATCCATGAATGCAGCTGGTGCATTCGTGAGGCCAAAAGGCATCACCACAAACTCATATAAACCATACCTCGTTCGAAAAGCTGTCTTCGCAATGTCTTCTTGTGATCATCGCAAAATTTTTCCTCTTGTGTTTCTCTCTCTTCCTTCTCTTTTCCTTTCTAGCATCTATTTTCCCTTTTTGAAGGGGAAAATAAAAGACAGAAAAGAAGAAAGAAGAGAAAAGAAAAGAAGAGAGAGTGGAACTCTTTTGCAAAGGTCTCACTTGACCTTAACTTTGAAAAGATTTAAAAGATTACTCGCCTCCATTTTTGAAATATTTGCGGGAAAAATTGGGAGACGGGGCTCGCTCGTCGGTACGAGGTTCGACCGTTCCTGGCGCCTTTACCAGAGGTAATCAAACCAAGGATCGAATTTATGCCTTTTTGCTTTGCCTTAATATTATCTAAGAATTTATTCTAAGTCTAAAGATGCACAAGGAATCATGCTTGTGTAAATGCAAAAGATGTACGCTCTTTTGAGAAGAATTTGGAAATTTTATCCAAGTGATTTTGAAATTATGAAGAAAATGATGGAGAAATGGTTTTTGAAAGTTGAAGATGAACTTGGAAAAGTTAGATTTTCTAACCTTAAGATTTAGAATAGATCTTGAGTTTTGAAAAAATCAAAGATTGAGATGAACCTAAATTTTGAAAAAGGAAGTTTAGGAAACAAGAATTGAAAGTTGAATATGGACTTCAAAATGGATCCATAATTGAGAGTCAAGATGGAATTTGAAGATAGAGTGAAACTCTAGTTTTAAAATTTGAAATCAGAATGAAAGGTGAGAGAAATCTAGATGGGATTTGGAATTTAGAATTGGGTGTGAAATCTGGAATCCACGATGAAATTGGATCCGAAATCCAGAATCTGAGATGGAATTGGATCCAGAATCCAAGATGGGATTTGAAAAGTAGAATTGGATCTAAAATCTAGAGTCCTAGATGGAGTTGAATCCTAAATCAGGAATCCTAAATGGAGTTGGATCCGAATTATGGATTTTGAACATGTATTTGGTCTTCGAGGTCTAAATTGGATTTGGATTAGGATCTTTAAAATATCCAAATTGAAAAAGTGGAAAATCAGATTTTGAGAAATCCGAAATTGAATTTGAGAATCCATATTGAATCTGAAGTAGATTTGAGAAATTCCCATGGAATTTGAAGATAAGATTGGATTTCGGAAATCCAGATAAAACCTGGAATTGGATCTAAGAGATCCAAATTATCTTTTGAATTTTGAAAGTAAGGACGGAGAATGAAACTTGAATCAAGACATGAATCTGAAATTTGCAAAGTTTAAATTGAACTTTGAATTTTGATCTGAATGTTGAATTGAATTTGAATTCTGAAGATGAATTTGGAATTTCAAAGTTGAATTGAACTTTGAAATTTGATTTGAATTGGAAATTGAATTATGAATATAGAAATGAATTTGAATTTTCAAAGTCAAATTGGACTTTGAAATTGAAGTTAGAATCTGAGAATAGAATTTGAATTTACAGGAGTTGAAAAATTGATTTGAGAAGTGAAGAAGATATTTGAAGAATTATCACTTTGGATTTTGAAAAAGAATGGTGTAATTGTATCCTAAATGATGAATGAATTAAAGAATTTTGAAAATTGAATATTTGAAAAGCATATTTCATTCTTTAAGTGAATTAAAATGAGATTAAAGGTATAATACATCCTTAACTATGGTCATTGAATGTATTATATAATAATCATATTTAAATTCAAGTGAAGAATAAAACACATTTTTTTGTGACTTTATAGAGTTTAAAATGAAATTAACTCTCAATATATCTTGACTATGACCATTGATATACATTTTGAGTTAATTTTAAGTTAAACTCTGATAAAAGAGAAAAGTATTTAGAAAATATGATGATTTTTTAAAGAGATCCAGCGTGGATCCAGTGTTATTCCATAAAAGATAAAAATCCTAAGTTTTGTTCACACCTTGACTATGGCCATTGATGTAAATCGTCAACTTAGGATTTAATTACCTTTTATAAAATGGTGCACGTGCCATTCGTGTTTCCATTCATGAATTTTTGAAATAATGGAGAAAAATAACATGAAGCAAGCAATTCTGGAAGGTATGCATGCTTATACATTCTAATCTAGGTTGAAAATGTAAAAATTTTAGTAATATCTAGCTATTACAAACTTGAATTGAAGTTTAAATTACAAGAATCTCTAATTCTAGGAAGGAAAGTAACATTTTCCATTTATTTCTTGCAAAACGGGGTTAGTAAAAGATACATATGGAATGGAAATATCACATTGTATGTAAGATAATGAAATATCCATATGTTTACTCAATGCTAAATGAAAAATCATATTAGATGAGAAGATACATATGTAGTAGGTTTAATGCTCCAAACCAACAAGGAAATAGATGATGAAATGAAAACATTGCTAAAAGCATAGTTCTATGTTGTTAAACTGAATCATCATTTACTTATATGCCGGCTAATCAAAAGTAAACCTCTGCAAAGAATGAGGTGTCACACAATAATGAAATGCAAGCATTGAAACTCCATGACTTTATGCAGCAAAGGCCCATATATATTATATAGGAAATGTTTAAATAGGTAGACAAAAAGGAACTTACTGAAGATATATGTTGAAGTGCGCAGGGGCTATAAATTACAATGCAGAAAAAAAATGTCATGGTAGCAGCTATTGGTGGATGGTGGAGAGATACTGTGAAAGAGGCTCCAACAAATGCAGGTAGCATGCAGGTGGGGGTAGTGAAAGAAGGTAAGGTGAAATGAATGAGGTGCGGTTGTTGTGAACATATAATGAAAAAGGTGACATGGGTATAATAGTGATTAGGAGATGGCAGATGAAGCACTTTGTGAATGATGAATATAGTGCGGTAGCTAAGTGTCGGAGTGTGAGGAAAGTGGGGATGTTAGGTGTGGTGGGAAGGCGGCATGGTGCTGTAATATGTGATGGGTGATGAAAGTGAAGGTGGTTATGACATGGGTGTATTAGGTAGAGTAAAACACAACGGAGTGAATATATATGCTGAAATGGAAGCAGTGAGGTGTTATTACTGTGTTAGAATGTGGTGGAAGATAGCTGGTGGGAGATATAATGCAGATGGCAGCGTAGGAACGTGTGTGTAGGTGGAGAAATGTGCATAGTGAAATGCAAAGGAAGATGAAGGTGATGCAACAGAGGATGGCACTGAAGAGGTGATAGAAGAGCTGGTTACTTTTGTATTCATTTATTCTGAATTTTGGATTTTAGCACAGGATGCTCCCCTGTAACCCTTGTACTAGCCAGCGACAAAGCTAGAGTTGTTGAGGCTCTGATATGTAAATGAACGTGATACGACTTAACCAAGTGGACCAGCAAGTGTGGGAACAAAATTAGCAGAATTCGCACCAAGAGGGAAGATGTTTGGAGTGGGAACCACATTGATTGATGTGCAGGGAAATGAAATAAGTATTGTCAAATTCTGGAGGAAGGAGACTAAGGCCCAGTCGAGCCTTTATCTGTTTGTTTCTCTAGAGTCGATGATATTCATGGGCTAAAAAGCACATGTGATAGATTCTGCATTTGTAACTCTCTAAACTTTTGTAGTTTAAGTCTTGTTTGATTCTCTCAATCAATAAATGAACCAGTATGAGTTTGTTGAGAGTCTAGGACTTAACTCTGAATTGAAGGCATCATTAGGTCAAGTTGCTTGGATTGACCCAGTAAGGGATGTAAATGAAATGGCTTCAGACCATGAAGGCTACCCAAGTTTTAATCCCAATGTCTTACTGCAACTATGGTTTTGAATCGAGCTATCAATCTTCGGGCCAGGTTGACAGAATCCTGAGGCAGAGCTTCAGCCAACTCATGGATATCTGATCTTGGACTGCTTGCAGAAGCATAGTTTTCACTATCACTTTACAAATTTCCAGCCTTTAGAGATAGGTCTGCTCACTGTCATAAATATTTCAAGATACAATGATGACTTTTAAAGCAATTAAACCATCACACGCCTGAACATAATGAAAATATATGAGTAATCTTGCATTTGTGTCACAGAGATGCTTTAAGAATCACCAAATGATCTGGGTTGTTCATTGATTAGGGCTGGTTAAATACCCTAGAGTGCCTGGCCAACCATAATTTCATTTAAGACCTAATCTAGCAAGATATGATCGAGGCTTCTTATACTTACCTGTCGGTCTCTCTGGATCTACGACACCCTTTGGCTTTAACATTGTAGAGGGTAGTGAAGAAGGCTGATTTCAATCCGACAGACCTCAGGTTTCTATCATAATCAGAAGCTCTGGTTATGAACCCATAGGACACCTGACTTCAGCTCCCTGTGAAAGACAAATCCAATGTGAGGATGTATCTAAATTCAAACAGAGAGATTTGATACAAAGAATAAACAATGACCAATATAACAATCAAACCACTTACCGAAGATGTAGATTAATTGATTGAACTCACTTAAACACAGGAAATGATAATTGCAGAGATCCAGAATTATTTTCATGGCAAATACAAATTAAATCTGTATCACTAGTGAGTATCTGCAAGAGCCTTTCCTTGGGGAATGACTATCCACCATCCTCAAGAGGTAGAATCAAACCTTATGATGGACATACCTGTACCATATTCTGTATTTACAAAAGCCTCTTGCCCACTCTGGTTCAAGCATATGACGTTGACTGGAATCTGATCCATATTGTTGAGATACTGAAATCTTATCTCAGCCGGAGGTGGTTGAGTGATTGACACAGGGGAGGGAGGGATTGCTATAACTGATAACCAATGCTAGATAGAGAAGGCAAACATGCATGACAGAGATATTGTACTAACACTACTAAAGGCTCCCAGGTACAGAACATGCATGAGATGAGCAGCACAATGACAAAATAAAGTGCAAAAAAAAATGCAAGAAATGAAAATGGGATACATTGAAGCACGGTGCTGGAAGTTGACAAGTGATAACAGGTGCAGCGATATGAAGCTATGTAGGTGAGGTTGTGGCAGGTGGTGATTAGTGGGAAATAAAGACGCAGGTAAAATATTGAATGTATGATGCTGTGAAAATGGCATGATGATTAGGGATGTACAGATACTGTATTCAATCATCGTGGAATGCCTACAGTGAGTATGCAAATGCCATATAGTACAAGAGGGTAAATGTCACAAACATGGTGATGTGCGGATGACTGCAAAACAATAGAGCTATTCAAATTCTCCTGATAATTTTCCACCTAATCTAGTAACTCTAGGCAACACCGTCACATTTGTGCTTAGCTAACTAATTGTTTGATTTCATCATCACATGCAGAACAAATAAGGAATGATCAATTTATATCAGAGCTCAAAGACTCAGATTCTTACCATTTCCCAGACGTGATGTGTAGATACAATCCAATATACAGAAACCAACATACCCAAAATGCTTAATATCTCAATAAAGTGCAGAGGATCAAAACGTATGATAAATCGGAGAGCATCAAAATCAAATATAATACAATGACAAAATGGCGCCGATGGAGAGAACATCAGAAACTGATATAATACAATGATGAAACTACGCTGATGAACAAAGGTGATATGAGATAATAATGAACAACACAAAAAATAAGCATAACTCAGAATACACCAGGAGCTGGAGAAGACAACAACGAATCGATGTTCAACTAAGGGATTCATTCATTACGTAGTATATAAAACTAAGATATGATAAAGATGAAGAAAATAAGACTCAATGTACAGATAATGCTGATTCAGTCTATTGAATTTAAACGAGCCTTATGAAGCCAATAACAGATCAAAGACTGGTGACGCCTTGCTAAATCAGAACATGGTGGTGGAAACCAAACCTATGTGAAAAAAAAACAAGTGCAAACCCACTGGCATCGATAGCAGATTTCGGGTATTCAAGCAAATCTGATATAACTTGGAATATAAAACCAAGAAAACGAAAATGCCGATAATAACACTCCCGTGCGAGGATAATGAAGAAGGAAATGGGAATCAAAACTGGGAATCAAAACGAAATTAAAATTAAGAAATCAAGCAAGAATCGAAGCAACTGGAAATAAAACGGGAATTGAGGTAAAAAAATAGGAACAGATCAGAACATAACACAAACAGAAATCGAAATGAAAACAGGAAAAGAAAAGAAAAAAAATTTGTTGGAACGCATTCATTCCTCTTAATCTTACATATTTACACAGATCGATACTTGCTATATGCAAGATCGATGATGTGTGGATGCTTTAACGGGGATAATTAACCAGAAACACTAAAGAAAATAAGGAAATCAAAAGTACAAGAAAAGAAAAGAAAAAAAACTCTTACTGGTTGGACTTTCTTCCGTCGATGAGGAAGAAGGTCAAGGAAATAAGAAGAAGAAGAAGAAGAAGAAGTAATGAAGGAAAAAGAAAGCGTGGAGGAGAAGAGCACATGGAGGGGTGAAAAGCGGTGAGAAGAGCGAGACCCCTGCGACTCTTCTTATAGCAGAAGGCCGTTAGAGATTTTTTCAAAGGTGATCCTCATAGTTTTAAAATTTTAAAAATAAAAGGTTATATTCACAAAGCTTTTCAGATTACCTATGGGCGAGCTGATTATATTTTCCCATATGGGATGATTATATTTTCTAATAGAATCCACACACATTTAGATAGAGCTTACCTCGTAAACAATGCTGGTAAGAGACAAAAAAAAAAATCAAAAGTCTCAAGGAAATTTTTCTTCCAATAAAATTTTTTGATGCATGAAGATGAATCAGATGGCGTTGCAGGTTTGGTAAAAAAAAACCCGAGCTGGGTTCGGTGAGCTTGGTTTGAACTGGGTGCAGCTGACTTTGTAAGGTGCATGTGTAGAGAGTAGGGGTGAGTTCGGGTGAGCAAAAAGGAAGGTATAGGTGCTGTGCAGAAACAACAAGTAGATGAAGGTGGCCGGACAACCACCGAATTTGGTGGTGAGGGAGGGAAAGGTGGCTGATATGGGAGAGGGAGGAAATGAGGAAGAGAAAATTGAGTTCAAGGAGGGGGGAGATGGCCCTATAAAGTGTTGCCAAATGGCAACACCAATGAGCCACATGGCTGCCCCCCCCTCTTAAAGTGTTGGGAACACACCCAACACTTGTGAAGAGCTTACTTACCATGCCCCCCCCCCCCTCCCTCCTCTTGCTTAGTCTATGGGTTGAATCCAACCCTAGGTTCAGCTGGCCCAACCAGTTTAGTTAGTTGAACTGGTTGGTCAGCCACTTAGTTACACTAAGTGAGCACTTAGTTAATGTAACTAAGCTTAGTTAGGCTTAAGTTATATATATATGCCCTCTTTGAATTCACAAAACCTGGTTGATTGACTCAATCAACTAGGGAATGAACGAAAATGACCTTAATGGTCATAAAATGTCATGCTATATTTACAAAAATGTTCATTTTACCCTTGGCACTTGTCGAGCATGTTCCAAATGCGTTTTAACTTCGATTTCGATGAAATCAAAACCGTTCTTCTTTGTTTTTCGATATGAATGCAACCAAGTTTTCAAAACTCATAAAATAGACATTAAAATTATGATTTTTCCCTTGACATTGTCGGTCAAGTTTTGCGAGCTTACGAGCTCCAATTTTGATGAAATCACTTGCGTTCTTTTCAAAATTTCGATGTGGTCGCAATCGTGCATTCAAAAATCATAAAATAGGTTGTCAAAAAGATTCATTACCTTAGATATTTATATTTAAACAAAAATCTCTGAAAAATTGTTGAGTATTACACAAACCCTACCAGCTTCTTTTAAAGAAATAAAAAACCCTAAATCGTAAAACCCTAAACTCTAAAACCTAAATCATAAACCCTAAACCCTAAAATGCATAATCACCCCATATGTTCTAGGATATAATCCACACACATTTGGATACTATAAGAAAATATTATTATAAAATTATTATAAAAATGGCTAACATTTTTTAGGATTTTTAACTATTTTCTATATCTTTAATATAGAAAATAGCTAAAAATCCTAAAAAATCAAGATTTTGCCTAAAATGATGATTCTAAATTAGATTTCGGATATCAAACTTTCATAAAAATTTCCCAAATTTTATGGGGTGACAAAGGACATCTAGGCAAAGATTTTTGCCTTTTACATATTCTAGTTTTGACCTATGGTCGGAGATATACAGCTCCGGCAAGTCGGATCGGAATTCAGCGACTCTAGGATTTAGGGCAAACAGATATGTTTCAGGAGAAAATGTGGGAACAATAGCAGACAGATGGGAACATGGCTGGAATTATGGGAAAATGTCTCTGACAAACATAGTCAAATTTCATCTTTTTACAGCATTGGGATTCGTGTTACGGTTTGGAAATGGGCACACTGTTATCAGAGACCTGGATCTCTGGAATTTTGGATATGAAAATCTGTCAGACAGAAAAGATAATTTTGGTAAAAATACTTGGACAATCCAAAAAAATTTAAAATTTTGGGAAATGACAGAAAAATTAGTTAGGAACAACTTCATGTTAAAAGTTTTGACAGACAATTTATGGATTGAACGGACACAACACATTAGGGTCGGTCTATACCCTGAGAAAGAGAAAGTGGGATTTTCCCAGGGGTCTGAGAAAATCGATTTTTGACAGGGGTCAAAGCTACTTGGAAAACGCTAAAATTTTACTGAGAAACATTAGACTCTAATAGGAAATCATGGTATTTTTTTGAAGGAAAATTGGATCATCCATCTAGGAGATCTCGGTGGTTCTTGTCTGCTAAAACAGATATTAGAGTTTCTGAAGATGCGAAATCCCAGTTTGGGATTCGATTTATTTGAGTGGGTTTTGAAGCCCAAATTAGTCCAAGTTTTTGGCAAGAAATCAGAAACATATGATGGCATATAATAAAAAATTACCAAGATTTTTAGATGGGAATTTAAACATGCAATAACAACTATATTCTGCATAAAAATGAAACCTTAGTTAAACACTAATAAAGTAACATTAAATGTTTATGAAATAACAAAGCTATTCTAAATGCAATATTAAGAATAAAATCTACATGGCAATATATATATAAAAAAAATGAGAATAAAAATGAGGGTATGATTCATATTTGCTTTTGGCTAATGGTGCTAGGGGACCCGATCCATCCATCGGATAGATCCCTTTATCATGTATAGCCTTACTTGATGTTATAACCCCATGAAATCACCTTTGCAAGTAGGTGGGTCCAGTTTTGAACCGGATTCAAGTTGGAATCATGGAAGAAGTTGCAGTAGCAAGAGGCCTTACCTTGGGCTTGGGTAGGGATTGGATGCAATGGAAGGTCGGTAGTGACGCTGCACCAATGGAGGATTTGAAACCAAGGGACGACACCGGCTAAATGTTGGTGAAGGTTGAAGGAAGAAGGCTGCACCAATGGAGGTTGGGCATCACCAAGGAAGGGGATGCACTTGCTGTGGCTGAAAGATGGGCTGCATCAACTGTAGGTGGTGCTGTCAAGGAAAGAGATGGCTGGAAGGAGGCGTGCACTTGAGGTGGCTGGGCGTCGGCTGCAACAATGGAGTTGGAGGTGTCCAAGAGGGCTGGCGTGAAGGAGGTGTGCACTTGAGGTGGCTGGGCGCCGGCTGCAACAATGGAGTTGTGCTAAAGGGGTCTGCTGCCAATGTTGAAGGTGGCTGGAATGGCTGGTGGTTGCCAAGGAGGTGAAGAGAGAGAGAGAGAGAGAGAGAGAGAGAGAGAGAGACCCACCGTATATCTCTCTTTTTTTTGGTTTTTAACTTAGGGAAGAATAAGATTTCTTCCTAAGTTTTTAATGGAAGTAAGTTTAATGAGAAGGAAAGAAGGGTTTACGTGAATAGGCTTGAGAAGGGAAAGGAAGGAAGGGAAGGGAAGAAGAAGAAAGGAAAGAAAGAAGAAGAAAAAAAGGAAAAAAAAAAGAAAAAGAAAAGGAAAGAAAGGAAGAAGAAAGGGAAAAAGAAAAAGGAAAGAAGGGGCTGGAGGTTTGGTTGACCACCTTGGTGGGTCCCACCTCCAAAAAAATGAATGATAAAAATAAAAAGAAAATAAAAAGAAAATGATAAAATAAGGTAAAAGAAAATATTTATATTATTTTTTTTCTTTTTATTTTAAAAATAAAATGCAAGTAGATAAACCATCTCAGAGTGGGCTCTCTTTCCAAATTTAAAATTCATTTTGATAATCATAGGGGTAGAATGGTCTTTTTATAAAGATTTCTGACGAAATGAGCTATTTTTGACAGTTTTTTAAACGAACTCAAAATTTAAAGTTCAATACCCCGTTGTGAAGCAAATCCAGTATAGAATTTGAAAATTTAAGTTTGAAGAAATCCAGATTATTTTTCTCAGGAAAATATTTTCAAATTTTGAATCCTAGGGGTAAAGATGTCAATTTTGGAAACCCAGGGTTTGAAATTGATTTATGAAAACTTTTAAAACTCAATCTGGATTGAAATTTATAAAACTGGAGTTCTGGACTTCGAAAATGAAATGAAATATTATGAAATGCTAAGAAATGATATGAAATAATGAGAAATGACATGAAATGTTATGCGAAATGCAGACTCTGAATGAAGAATTTTGGATGTTAGACCCCGATTGGCAGTTGTACCAATTCAAAAAGTGTTAAAATTGATAAAATTTGCAAAATGGTTCAAGAAATGGTTTTCAGGCCCTACCAAACTAGAGTGACACTGAAAATCAGGGTTTGAGCTGAATTGAACTGAAATGGGCTGGATTGAGCTGGGTTTTAGAGTTTCAGAACTCAACTGGACTGACAATGCACTAACTCAACTGACATTTCCGACTAAGTTTTCAAGAAAAGCTATTATTTTTAGAGAAGTGGTATAGAATAGTTACTGGAGTGAAGTGAATTACAGACCAGAGCTGGGTTTGAGCTAAAACAAAGATCAGTAATATTGACATGAACAAAAATCAAAGCTCGAACACTAGCTCAATTGGCTGAACTCAGCTCAATTTCAGTTAAAAGAGCTGAAACTGGCTAAAATGGGCTCCTAGACTCTTGGAAATGGTTTTGAACTGAAATTGGAGTGCTTGAATTTCTGATGAGCTCAAGCTAGACTCTGGGGAATATGGTTAACTAGGAATGACAGACTCGAAGACAATTGGATCAGATTTGAGTGAGAAATGAGCTCATTTCTGAAGAAATGATCCCATTTTGGCAGGAATTGTCAAAAATGAAAATGGTTTGTTCATCATGAACTCAGATGAGCTTGGATAGAATAATTTTATAATATTCTATTGGGTCAAAAGTGAAAATTTGAGTCTGGATTTCAACGAATCCGAGAAATAAATGGATTTTTTGGTTAAAAATTGACCCGATTATTCAGAAAATGTGAGTTAGGGACAAAAAGGGAATTTTTGGATTTTTTGGAAAATTTGGGGTGTTCACAGATGCCCCTCTTTGCTGCAAAGCCGGTTGTAAGTCGAGATTAGCGGCAAAGAAGACACGCCAAATTTTCTAAAAAATGCCCCAGTCAGAAAGTCTGAACTGGGTGTGGAAGAATTTGTTTTTAAGCAACATTATTCTCAGGTTTGGCACTTTATCCTGAAAGGTTTTGGGAAGAAACAAAATCCTCGAAAATGAAAATAATTTGGACAGAAGAAAATGAGGAAATCGTGATGGGACTTTGGGATGACTATCCCGACATGGTGAAAAAGAAGTTTTATAGATGAGACAAAGATAAGAAATTTTGAAAAGACACAGGCTTAGCCCTTAACCTAGATGGGACAAAAATATTTGAAAAACCATGATGGGACATTTTTGAAAAATACTTAGTGAGACGAGGTTTAGGTATAATCCTTATTTGAAATGGATACACAAAGCATGGATTCCTTGATGGGGAAAAACCATGATGGGACTGGGAGAAATACCTCACCAGAATGAGGCAATTCTCTTTTAAAAAATACAGACAACGCTAGGTTGTATCAAAATAGATATTGAGCATTCATTTCATTTTGGATAACCAGAAAATTTTGTCAATAAGATGGAACTGTAATTAATTCAAATGCTTGAAAGTATGCACATATGTGCGAAAGATATTCCCCCTTTTACCTAGAGTATTTCCTCCAACGAGGTTAACTCCCCGGATTTCTGAGTCAGATTCAAATTTTAAAGCTGTTGAGTTTCTTCAAGGAAGTTATCCATTTCCTTGACATGAATAGAGAGGAAATACTCTTAATTTCATAAAAGCAAGCAGTAAAAGGACATTGATGAAAGGATTTCGCATAAGAAAAGATGATTTCTGGCAATTCTAGCAGTTTGATATCCTGAGGCTTTTCCTATAATGATCTTTCTAGCACTCTTTTTGAGACATTGAGCTTTCTTGGGTTTTTTCGGGGGAAGTTCATTACATCATCCTTCACTTTAGAGATGTCCTGGCTTTTCTCTTTTTCTTTGGGGAAGGGTACGTCACAAACTCCTTCATCTTGGAGATGCTCCGATCCTTCTTTTTCTCAGGAATTATACTGGTGATATGAGCTCATTGGTTAAAAATCTCTTGATGATAGCAACAATCAAATATCTTTTAGGGTTTTGCCGGGAGGTTCAGCGCAGTCGCCTTCATCTTGACGGTGATTTGAACATTCCCCGGAAGGATTCGTCACAAACTCCTTCATCTCGGAGATGATCTGAATCTTCTTTAGCCTCGGGGGTCAAACTTACATAATCACCTTCAACTTGACGACAATTAAGAGATCCCCTTTGCGGATATTTGATTGTGGCTTAAATGAATGAGGAGATATGGATTGAGTGGGTTCTTTTTATCGCTCAGGATATTTCCACTGCCTAATTGCCAGAAAGTCGTCTTTAAGCATGCGTCATAGCTATGATCAATATCGATTCACTTCTGGCTTTTCAACATCATTGAATATTTCTTTCGCTAATCATACCAAGGATATTTCTTACATCTTCTTGGTTGACCAACAAAGAGAAGATTTTAATTTTAATTTTTTCGCAAAAAGCTTCACCCTTTTGAAAAGAATACTAGAGGTAATCTGAGGTGATTCTTTTGTGCAGTAAAATATTGAAATCAATGCATATTTTAGCAAAATTTGGCAAAATTTTCGAGAATCCTTTGTGAAATAATTACTCAATATAAATTTTGATAGGACCTCGAGCTGACATTTTGGAAAAATAATGTAAGGATTGGAAAATTCGACCAGTAAGAACTGAATTTGGCAGGACCAACTTAAAATGAGATTAAGTAAAGAATTTTGGTAAAGGACCTTGGTAAAAGAATTTGCTAAAGGACCAGTGTTAAACTGGAATTTGAGAAGGATTTTGGTAAAGGAATTTTTGGTAAAAAGATTTTGGTAAAGGATTTTGGCAAAGGACCAGTGTTAAACTGGATTTTGAAGGACCAATTTGTGAAAAATGGAATTTTGAGAGACCAAATGTAAATATTTGGAATTTTGAAGGACTAGGGTAAAACTAAAATTTGAAGGATCAATTTTGAGAAAATTGGAATTTTGAAGGACCAATGTACACATTGGAATTTTGAAGGACTGAAATTTGAAGAATCAATTTTGAGAAAATTGGGATTTTTGAAGGACCAATTGGATTTTGAAGGACCAGTGTAAAACTGGGATTTTGAAGGACCAATTTGAGAAAAATTGGAATTTGGAAGGACCATTGTAAACTTTGAAATTTTTGAAGGACTAATTGGAATTTGAAGGACCAGTGTAAAAACTGGAATTTGAGGACCAATCTGAGAAACTTGAATTTGAAAGGACCAATGAAAACATTGAAATTTTGATGAAGGACCAATTGGAATTTGAAGGACCAGTGTAAAACTGGAATTTTGAAGGACCAATCTGAGAAATTGGAATTTGGAAGGACCAATGAAAACATTGGAATTTTGATGAAGGACCAATTGGAATTTGAAGGACCAGTGTAAAACTGGAATTTTGAAGGACCAATCTGAGAAATTAGAATTTGGAAGGACCAATGAAAACATTGGAATTTTGATGAAGGACCAATTGGAATTTGAAGGACCAGTGTAAAACTGGAATTTTGAAGGATCAATATGAGAAATTGGAATTTGGAAGGACCAATGAAAACATTGGAATTTTGATGAAGGACCAATTGGAATTTGAAAGACCAGTGAAAAACTAAAATTTTGAAGGACCAATGTAAACATTGGAATTTTGATGAAGGACCAATTGAAATTTGAAGGACCAGTGTAAAACTGGAATTTTGAAGGACCAATTTGAGAAAAATTGGAATTTTGAAGGACCAATGAAAACATTGGAATTTGATGAAGGACCAATATTAAACTGAATTTGGAAGGACTAATGTGAGAATTGGATTTGATGAAGGACCAGTGTTAGACTGGATTTGGAAGGACCAATATGAGAATTGGATTTGATGAAGGACCAATGTAAAACTGGATTTGGAAGGACCAATGTGAGAATTGGATTTGATGAAGGCCCAGTGTTAAACTGGATTTTGAAGGACCAATGTGAGGATTGGATTTGATGAAGGACCAATGTGAGAATTAGATTTGATGAAGGACCAGCATTAAACTGGATTTTGAAGGACCAATGTGAGGATTGGATTTGATGAAGAACCAATGTGAGAATTGGATTTGATGAAGGACCAGCGTTAAACTGGATTTGGAAGGACCAATGTGAGGATTGGATTTGATGAAGGACCGGTGTTA
Organism: Nuphar pumila; assembly: GCF_984573655.1. Taxonomy (NCBI): domain Eukaryota; kingdom Viridiplantae; phylum Streptophyta; class Magnoliopsida; order Nymphaeales; family Nymphaeaceae; genus Nuphar; species Nuphar pumila. The sequence continues at coordinate 94,768,950 of NC_143253.1, forward strand.
AACTGGATTTGGAAGGACCATTATAGAAGGCTGCGCTACTTCTATGAAATGGTTTCAAGATTAGCCCTTATCCTGAATGGGAAGGAAGGAATTTTAATGAGAATAAACTTGAAGCTTGAAATTTGGGATGGATTAGCTGGAAGGCTGGATTTTGGAAGAAGGTCACACCTGGCAGTTGGGTTTTTTGAAAAAGAAGAGAGTTCGAGTCGAAACTCGGATATTTAAAAAGATGGACGGACCAACCTGAGGGTTGGGTTTTTGAAAAAGAGAAGAGCCCGAGTCGGAACTCAAAAATTTAAAAAGATGGATGGACCAACTCGAGGGTTGGGTTTTTGAAAAAGAGAAGAGTCTGAGTCGGAACTCGGGTATTTAAGAAGGAAGATGGAATATATAAAGGGGAAAACCCGAGTCGGAACCCGGATCTTCAAAATAAAAGATAAAAGAGAAAATCGAGTTTGAAAAATCGAATTTTCGACGTGACGATTGGTTTCAACACGAGCATTGGATCCAAAAGGAAGTCCGAGTCGGGATTCGGAACTTCAAACGAAAGATAAAAGGGGAAAACCCGAGTCGAAACTCAGATCTTCAAAATAAAAGATAAAAGAGAAACCCGAGTTTGAAAACTCGAATTTCCGAAGCAACGATTGGCGCCAACACTAGCATTGGATCCAAAAGGAAGTCTGAGTCGGGACTCGAAACTTCAAACGAAAGATAAAAGGGGAAAACCCGAGTCGGAACTCGGATCTTCAAAATAAAAGATAAAAGAGAAAACCCGAGTTTGAAAACTCGAATTTTTTGAAGAAACAATTGGCTCCAACACAAGCATTGGATCCAAAAGGAAGTCCGAGTTGGAACTCGGAACTTCAAATGAAAGAATAAAGGGGAAAACCCGAGTTGGAACTCGGATCTTCAAAATAAAAGATAAAAGAGAAACCCAAGTTTGAAAACTCGAATTTCTGAAGAAATGATTGGTTCCAACACAAGCATTGGATCCAAAAAGGAAGCTCGAGTCGGAACTCAGGTTTTTGACAAAAAGTTTTAATCAGAAGAAAAAATTGCCAGTGCGAGGTCCAGATCTAGGATCGAGAATGACCAGTTCGAGGACTGAATTATTTGACTTGCAATGAAAAAGACCATCATAGTTAATTGTATGTGGTCTGATTTTCAGGATTAACCCCTTATCCTGAACAAGGAGTGAAATAAAAAATTGATAAAAGGTTGGTAAAGAATCAAAATAATTGATAAAGAATGATAAAGAATCAATAAAATTGATAAAATTAATAAATAATAAGAATTAATAAAGAATTGACAAAGATTGACGAAGATCTAGTAAAAATTGGTAGAATTTGGTGAAAAAATTGAGGATACTTGAAAGATGATGAAAGACTTCAGGATTATCCCTTATCCTGAAGGAAGAAGGACCTTGCAGGACGAGGTTCAGGTTTATCCCTTAACCTGAGTGGAAAAAATGAAGGAAAAAGGAATACCTCAGGGGAAAAGAGGCATCAGGTTTATCCCTAAAAGGGTAAAATAAGAATTGACAAGAAAGATTAATAAAATCGATGAAAAATCAATAAACTGATAAAATTGATAAAGATGAATAAAAAATGGTAAAATTGATAAAGATTGACAAAAGATTAGTGAAAATTGATAAAAATTAAGAAAAGAAAAGAGTTTATTTGACCCTGCCTGCAAACAGGTTTTCGAAAAATGAATTTTTATATATAAAAAAAATGACCCAGTATAACTGGAAAGGAAGAATAATATTTGACAGAATGCTATTTGAGAAAAATAAGAGAACTTTAAAAATGAAGTATTTAGAATAAAGAATTTTGAAAGAAATTTTGACAAAAGAAAGAATTAGGTCGACAAAAATGATATCCCATTACCAGGTATTGAGTCGTCACAAAATTTATGACAATTGCATTGTTACTCCATAGGGAGAATAAACAACTTAAAAATATGAAAAATGAATGTTATGTTAAAAAGGGATATCTCTTGACAAAAGGAGACTTTATTGAAAAAAAGGCAAAAGAATTTTTGGAATAGAATCAGAAGATATACTGAAAGATATGAAGAGTTTGAAAAATAGATGGCAAAGATTTAAAATTTAAAGAATTGTAGGCAGGATCAAAGAAATTGAAGAAATCAGAAGAAGAAAAGAAAAATACACTAGGTTTTGAAAACAAAGAGGAAATTTTGAATAATATACCCAGGGTTTTAGAAAATATAAGGTAATATAGAAGAAAACATAACAGAATCATAGTTGTACAAATAAGGATGCACAAACAACACTACCTAAAGCTTACTCTAAATGCAATATTTGAAATGGCTTGTAGGACCTTAATCCTAACTCTAGGGTTGAGATCATCTGATTCCAATCAAGGTACGTCGATATACTCAAGCCGAAGCTCGAAGTATGTGGCACAAAAATATTTCTCCGGTTCTAAGGTAATGGCTTCCCAACATCTTTGAGCACCTACCGATATACCTCGGACTATGGCCCTTAGATACGTGGTAGGGGGATGTTAACCCAAATAAGTGGTCCAGTTGTGAGGCTCTCTCCTGAACTATGGTTCAGTGAGACAGCCCAGCAACGTGAAGACTGGAACAATATAGGTAGGGATGTTTTCAAAAACATGTTCAACATGCAAGAAATCAGATGGCTCTAATGCAAGTCCTAAAAAGATAGAATTAAAGTGAAAGAAACATACACTTGCATACATTGTTTTGCATTCAATCCCTAGAATTGAGAAGAGTTGTATTTCAGACCTAAGTCTAAGTGAGCATGGAATAATCTCCTCAATATGGTTCTACCAAACCATACTTAGATCCTATATGCAATGATGTTAGTTAGGACAGAGTCTAGGCTCCTAAGATCTGCATGGAAATGAAGTTGACATTTGTAGAATAAAGAGTTAGACAATATCAAAGCAAAGCAAAAGGCACAAATTCGACCAGACGAAGACGAGTCTCATCACGGTTGCCAACTTCTGTGATCATCGCAAAAATTTTCCTCTTGTGTTTATCTCTCTTCCTTCTCTTTTCCTTTCTAGCCTCTATTTTTCCTTTTTGAAGGGGAAAATAAAAGACAGAAAAGAAGAGAGAAGAGAAAAGAAAAGAAGAGAGAGAGGAACTCTTTTGCGAAGGTCTCACTTGACCTTAATTTTGAAAAGATTACTCACCTTCGTTTTTGAAATATTTGCGGGAAAAATTGAGAGACGGGGCTCGCTCGTCGGTATGAGGTTTGATCGTTCCTGGCGCCTTTACCAGGGGTAATCGAACCAAGGATTGAATTTATGCCTTTTTGCTTTGCCTTAATATTATCTAAAAATTTATTCTAAGTCTAAAGATGCACAAGGAATCATGCTTGTGTAAATGCAAAAGATGTACGCTCTTTTGAGAAGAATTTGGAAATTTTATCCAAGTGATTTTAAAATTATGAAGAAAATGATGAAGAAATGGTTTTTGAAAGTTGAAGATGAACTTGCAAAAGTTAGATTTTTCTAACCTTAAAATTTAGAATAGATCTTGAGTTTTGAAATAATCAAAGATTGAGATGAACCTAAATTTTGAAGAAGGGAGTTAAGGAAATAAGAATTGAAAGTTGAATATGGACTTCAAAATGGATCTAGAATTGAGAGTCAAGATGAAATTTGAAGATAGAGTGGAACTCTAGTTTTAAAATTTGAAATCAGAATGAAAGGTGGGAGAAATCTATATGGGATTTGGAATTTAGAATTGGGTGTGAAATCTGGAATCCACGATGAAATTGGATCCGAAATCCGGAATCTGAGATGGAATTGGATCCAGAATCCAAGATGGGATTTGAAAAGCAGAATTGGATTTAAAATCTAGAGTCCTAGATGGAGTTGGATCCTAAATCGGGAATCCTAAATGGAGTTGGATCCTAATTATGGATTTTGAACATGTATTTGGTCTTCAAGGTCTAAATTGGATTTAGATTAGGATCTTTAAAATATCCAAATTGAAAAAGTGGAAAATCAGATTTTGAGAAATCCGGAATTGAATTTGAGAATCCATATTGAATCTGAAGTAGATTTGAGAAATTCCCATGGAATTTGAAGATAGGATTGGATTTCGAAAATCCAGATGAAACCTGGAATTGGATATGAGAGATCCAAATTGTCTTTTGAATTTTGAAAGTAAGGACGGAGAATGAAACTTGAATCAGGACATGAATATGAAATTTGCAAACTTTAAATTGAACTTTGAATTTTGATCTGAAATGTTGAATTGAATTTGAATTCTGAAGATGAATTTGGAATTTCAAAGTTGAATTGAACTTTGAAATTTGATTTGAATTGGAAATTAAATTTTGAATATAGAAATGAATTTGAATTTCTAAAGTCAAATTGGACTTTGAAATTGAAGTTAGAATCTGAGAATAGAATTTAAATTTACAAGAGTTGAAAAATTGATTTGAGAAGTGAAGAAGATATTTGAAGAATTATCACTTTGGATTTTGAAAAAGAATGGTGTAATTATATCCTAAATGATGAATGAATTAAAGAATTTTGAAAATTGAATATTTGAAAAGCATATTTCATTCTTTAGGTGAATTAAAATGAGATTAAAGGTATAATACATCCCTGACTATGGCCATTGAATGTATTATATAGTAATCATATTTAAATTCAAGTGAAGAATAAAACACATTTTTTGTGCCTTTATAGAGTTTAAAATGAAATTAACTCTCAATATATCTTGACTATGGCCATTGATATACATTTTGAGTTAATTTCAAGTTAAACTCTGATAAAAGAGAAAAGTATTTAGAAAATATGATGATTTTTTAAAGAGATCCAGCGTGGATCCAGTGTTATTACATAAAAGATAAAAATCCTAAGTTTTGTTCACACCTTGACTATGGCCATCAATGCAAATCGTCAACTTAGGATTTAATTACCTTTTATAAAATTGTGCACATGCCATTCGTGTTTCCATTCGTGAATTTTTGAAATAAAAGAGAAAAATAACATGAAGGAACGGATGCACCGTTCGCGTTGTGCAAGGGCGCTTGAGGCGCAATGTGGCGTTTTGATGGCGCACGCTCGCAGCGGTGCGAGGTGCGTATGAGGTGCAAAGACCCATTTTGACCTTTCAGTTTTCGGATTGTCTGGCCTTTTTAAACGGTTTTAACGTGCTTTTATGGTGCATTGTGACTTTTGGACGGTTTTGAAGGCCTTTGAGCATAGTCAAAGGTGGGTGACCGTTCAGGGACCTTTTTTGTCCTTATTTCAAATCGTCGGATTTATGGCCATTAATCTCATTTATCGCAAAACGTTTTGATATTTCTAAGAAATCTATAAATCTCTTCCTTCTTCCGTCTTTTGAAAAAAAATATAAGTATTTTCTGACTCTCCAGTCTTCTTCTTCCTTTCTTCTCGATTTGGCTTGCAGAGTTCAAGTGTGGTAGAGATCATATGTTCTTGCAAAGCAGTGACTCTCTTGAGGTTCAAGCCTAGTTGTATCCTGGGAACTCAGTCGCAACAAACCCCTTTTCGCATCTTCGGAATTCCCAGAGTGGGGCGATTGAAGTTCTAAAGATAGTGATATAATAAACGTGCCTCTAGGCTTGAGATCTCTTTTCTGAAATCCTGTTTTGTCACATGGTTGGACTAACAATTTTAGAACTTCAATATGGCCTTTGGTTCGACATCCAACTTCATCAATCTGCTCAACCGTGACCTTGAAAAACTTGATCGATTTGATGGGTCAAACTTCAAGCGGTGGCAATCAAAGGTCTCTTTCCTGTTGTCTAAGCTGCATATCGACTATGTCCTCAAAAAGGCCTGTCCCACTGTCACTGCTGGAGAAGTTGAGACAGAAGAATAGAAGAAAGAGCGAGAGAAGTGGCATACTGACAACTACTGATGTAAAGGGCATATCCTGAACACTTTAGTCGATTCTCTCTTTGACTTATATTCTCCATTGGAGTCGGCTAGAGAGTTGTGGAATGCTCTCGAGATCAAGTACAATGCAGAAGATGCTGGTAACAAAAAGTTTATAGTAGATCAGTATGTTAATTTTTCTATTGTTGATGATAAGCCTATACTTGCTCAAATTCATGAGATGCAAATTTTAGCATATATGATCAAAGGAGAAGGTATGTATCTTGATGATGACTTCCAAGTTGCTGTCATCATTGGGAAACTACTGGATTTCTGGAAAAATATAGGAATCACCTAAAACATAAAAATGAGAAAATCACTTTCGATGGTCTTTTTAAGGACATCCGAATTGAGGAGGAGACTCATTTTCGTGACAAAAAGAATTCGAGTCCTAAAGAGGGTTATCCTAAAGTGAATTTTGTTAGTAACAAGAGTGGCAAACTCATAAAACCCCATAAAATCAAAAAGAATTTTGTGAAAGGGAAAAAACCAACTGATAAAAAGAAAATTAGTTGCTATGTTTGTGGCAAGTTTGGTCATTTTGCTAGAGAATGCAGAGAAATGAAGAGGACTGGTCCTAAGCCAAATGAGTCAAAGGAGAGGCTTGTCGCTGTAATCTCTGAAACCCTTATGGTGGCTGCAAATAAGGACTAGTACCTGGATACCGGAAGCACTGTTCATGTGGTTAACGACAGAAACTTGTTCAAGTCGTATGAAGTAATGGGGGAGGGATGCAATCTCTTTATGGGAAACTCTTCTTCAACTAAAGTGCTGGAAAAAGGGAGTGTGGAAATTAAGTTCACCTCTGGGAAAATCCTAACACTTGAGAATGTCCACTATGCTCCAGAAGTTTGAAAAAAAATAATCTTTGCAGATCTACTGTCACGAAATGGTTTTAAGATTGTTATTGAGTATGGGATTGTAACTGTGACCAAAGGAAAAATCTTTGTAGGAAAATGGTTTGCCACTGGTGGTATGTTCAAGATGAGCATAAATGAATCTATCACTTCTGTTTATATGGTTGACTCCTATTTTCTTTGGTATTCATCATTAGGACATATAAATTCTTGTTGCATTCATAATATGAATAACTTTGGTCTTCTTCTTTGTCATGTTAGAATAGAAAATAATTATAAGTGTGAGACATGCATTCAAACAAAGCTAACTAGACTCATGTTTCTTAGTGTAGAAAAGAATTATAAATTGCTTGAATTAGTGCATTCTGATGTGTGTACGATGGATAATGTTTTGAGTCATGGCGGCAATAGGTACTTTATTACCTTTATAGATGACTATTCAAAATTCTGTTATGTTTATTTGATGAAATATAAATCTGAAGCATTTTCAAAAAATTTCCTTTATTTTACTGAAGTACAAAATAGATTTAAAACGAAAATTGTACATTTAAGAACAGATAAAGGAGGTGAATACTTAGGTGGAGAATTTGATAAATTCTATGGAGATAATGATATTATCCATCAAACATCAGCTCCTAGAACTCCTGAACAAAATGGAATAGCAGAAAGAAAAAACAGAACACTTGTAGAAATGATGAATGTTATGCTTCTTAATACGGGTTTACATTCCAATTTGTGGGGGAGAGGCTATACTTACTGCTTGTTATATTCTTAACCGAGTTCCTTATTCTAAATCTGAAAAATTACCGTATGAATTGTGTTTTGGTAAGAAACTTAATCTTAGTTATTTTCGTGTTTGGGGTTGTTTAGCATATGTTAAAATTCCAGAAAATAAAAGAAAAAAGGTTGGACCTAAAGCATTTAAATGTGCATTTGTTGGGTATGCTGAACATAGTAAAGCATATATATTTTTGGACATTGTTAATGATGTTATTGTAGAATCCATAGATGCATCTTTCATAGAACATAAAAATGCATTTAATTCTCTTCTTGATGGCAGTCGTATTATAGTAGATGAACATTCTGTTAATGACATGATTGAATATTCTAATGATTGTGCTGATGCACCAGAAACTGAAGTTAGACACAGCAAACGCATTAGAAAACCAACTAATTTTGGTTGACTTTTATACATTTCTAATTGAAAATGATCATGTGTCTTTTCAAGAGGCGATGTCTTCTCAAGATGCTGCCTTTTAGAGAGAAGTTGTAAATGATGAAATTGAATCAATTGTGTCTAATAATGTTTGGAAATTAGTGGATTTACCTATTGGTTTCAAAACTATTGGCTGCAAATGGATTTTCAAAAAGAAACTAAAAGTTGATGGTACAATCGATAAATTTAAAGCTCGTTTGGTTGCAAAAGGTTTTAAACAAAAAGAAGGTATTGATTATTTTGATACTTTTGCTTCTGTAACCAAAATATCTACTATTAGAATTCTGATTGCCATGGTTGTCATATATAAGCTTCAAATCCATCAAATGGACGTAAAAATAGCCTTTTTGAATAAAGAATTAGATGAAGAGATATATATGGAGCAACCTGAAGGTTTTGTAGTGCTAGGGCAAGAGCGCAAAATTTGCAAACTTGAGAAATCCTTATATGGATTAAAGCAATCCCCTAAGCAATGGCATGAAAACTTTGATAGTTCTCTGGTACATAATGGTTTTAAAATACATGATGCTGATAAATGTGTCTACAATAAAGTAGATAGTAGCTCAATTATTATTATCTGTTTATATGTTGATGATATGCTTATTTTGGGTAACAATAGTGAATGTATAAATCAAACAAAAAGATTTTTATCTTCCATGTTTTGTATGAAAGACTTGGGTGTTGCAGATGTTATTTTAAGAATCAAAATTGTAAGAAATAATAATGGCATTGCATTATGTCAATCACATTATATTGAGAAAATTCTTACAAAGTATGGATATCTTAATAGTTCATCAGCATGCACCCCATATGATCCAAATATGAAATTGACTCCTAATGTTGGTGCAAGTGTTCAACAATTAAAATATGCTAGTGTTGTAGGTAGTCTTATGTATGCAATGAATTGCACAAGGTCTAATATTGCCTATGCAATGAGTAAAGTGTGTAGATATACTAATAATCATGGTCATCAACATTGGAATGCAGTGAACAAGATTCTTAGATATCTTAAGTATACTTTAGAGTTTGGAATCCACTATACCGAGTTTCCTACTATTATTGAAGGGTATAGTGATGCAAGTTGGAATACCGACTTTGAAGATTCCAAGTCTACGAGTGGTTGGGTTTTTATCCTTGGTGGAGGAGCAGTTGCATGGGGGTCTAAGAAACAAGCCTGTATAACTCATTCTACAATAGAATATGCGTTTATTGCTTTGGCATCTGCTTGTAGAGAAGCTGAATGGCTTAAGAATATGCTAGTGGGTATTCCACTAGGTGAGAAGCCTATACCTGCTATTTCAATGTTTTGTGATAGCCAATCAGTTATATGTAAAGCAGGTAATATAAAATATAATGGAAAGTCTAGACATATTAGTCTAAGACATAGTTTTATAAGACAAATGATTTATGACAATATTATATCATTGAAATATGTGAAGTCATGCCAAAATTTGGCAGACCCATTTACGAAAAGCCTTTCAAGAGATGTCATCAATAAAACATCTAGGGGAATGGGAATTAAGCCAATTAAGTCATCACCTAAGGATACCCAACCCAGAGCGCTGGAGATCCCACATGCCTAGGTTCAATGGGAAACGAATTGGTGAATGACAGATATTGAGCATATTTATGTAAGCCTATTACTGATGTGTGATCATGAGTTGTAACCATGTGAGGGTTGAGCTAATAGCTCTTAATGAGTTTGTAGGCCTTAAGGCTAGGGTGTGTGTTACAGTACACCTAGACAAACTCACCTATGTGAGTGTAGAAGTGTGAGTCACTTCTTATGAGAATTGGCAATTCTCTAGAGCACTCATGAATCCAGGAAAGCACAAGGCTCTAAATGTGTCAACATGAAATCCACACAATTGAACTTTTGGAGACCTATGTATGATTGAAAACTTCGTTAACAATATAAGGAGCTAAGTTCAAGGTAAGTCCACTTAGCATCTTGGTTAATTTAGGTTTTCTTTCAATAAGTGGGGGTTCAAGTCTTGCAGACACTCTCACTGATGCATAAGTTTCTATGCAAGTCAAATATATTTTAAAACTAGTGGGGGATTGTTAGAAAAGTTTTAAAATTGGTGATTTGGTTCCCACCAAAAGTGTTTTAATAAGTTTAGTCCCATATCTAAGAGAAATAAGTTTTTCTAGTAGTTTAAATAGAAGGTTTGTTCTTTATTCTTTACTTTGGTAATCCATGTGTCTTGGGGTGGGTTGCGAATGTTGTTGTGCATCGTCCAAGAACGAATGCGCCGTCTGCGCACACGTGCGCGCGCGTGTGTGCGCAAGGGTGCTTGAGGCGCAATGTGGCATTTTGATGGCGCACTTCGCACACTCGCAGCGGTGCGAGGTGCGTATGAGGTGCAAAGGCCCATTTTGACCTTTCGGTTTTTGGATTGTCTGGCCTTTTTAAACGGTTTTAACATGCTTTTATGGTGCATTGTGACTGTTGGACGGTTTTGAAGGCCTTTGAGCACAGTCAAAGGTGGGTGACCGTTCAGGGACCTTTTTTGTCCTTATTTCAAACCGTCGAATTTATGGCCATTAATCTCATTTATCGCAAAACAATTTGATCTTTCTAAGAAATCTATATATCTCTTCCTTCTTTCGTCTTTTGAAAAAAAATATAAGTATTTTCTGACTCTCCAGTCTTCTTCTTTATTTCTTCTTGATTTGGCTTGCAGAGTTCAAGTGTGGTAGAGATCATCTGTTCTTGTGAAGCAGTGACTCTCTTGAGGTTCAAGCCTAGTTGTATCCTGGGAACTCAGTCACAACAAACCCCTTTTCGCATCGTCAGAATTCCCGGAGTGGGGCGATTGAAGTTCTAAAGATAGCGATCTTAAGAACGTGCCTCTAGGCTTGAGATCTCTTTTCTGAAATCTTGTTTTGTCACAAGGTTGGACTAACAATTCCAACATGCGAGTAGGTTTTTATAAGATTTAAAAATCAATGATCTACAATTTTCAAAATATTAAATACTTAAAAGTCATATTTTTATTGAAAAAACATGATCCATGTGTCATTTCTCAGCAAATCGATCATGCCAAATACATCTGCATGGTCAGAATTGCGAAAAACAACCCGAAACACCAATTTACTGGTGGTAGGCAGCTATCAGTATATATATATATATATATATATATATATATATATATATATATATATATATGCTGCAGATGTTTATAGGTATAGATGCTTTCTTTTTTTATATATGTTTTATTTTTTTATTTATTTTTCATGAAACTAAACTTATAAATAGGTTCTTAGATCGTCCGATTATGACATGTAGGTAGGTTTTTATAAGGCTCAAAAAATTAATGGCCTACAATATGTGATACTCTTTTAGGAAAAAACATGGTTCAAAAGTGGACCTCCACTATTTTGGACATTCCAAATCCGTGACATCCAATTGGGATCAACACAACCTGCACTACAGAGATCCAGATGCGTTTGTACCTACAAACAAACTGTCACTGGATGCACATTGGCAGACCTTGGTTGGTAAAATCCTTGAGGTTCTCCTCGCCCACGGAGGGATACATCCAACTTTGATCTTGTGGCAAGGGATGCCCTTCGTGGGTTTGGAACTGCAGTTGTCTTATGTCAAACGACCAACCATAGTTGACTCTAGTAAAAAAAAAAAACAAGTGTCGTATTATAAATATTTGATATTTTGGTTTTTCATTATTTGGAGTAGGGTGGTCATGTTTCTTTTGGTGTGGTCGCATCTTTCTACAAAATAAGGCAATTATAGAAGAGCGGATCAGGTCCAAGGGACCTTGGATAGAAAATTGTCCAAGGTGTCTTGGATGCCATCCATCATCAAGATGAACTACACTCAAAAGTTGTCAAAAAGGATGGTCCCCACCGAGATGGGTCCTACAAACATTTTGGATGTCATTGGCTTCTTAGATGGATGGCATCAATGGTTGAAAAATGGACAGCTGAAATTTGTCCAACATAAGAAGCTTTGGATGGTTTGTGGGTGCCGTTCATTTTGGTGATGGATGGCATTCAAGGTACCTTGGACCTGATCTGCTCTCCAATTATTGTATACAATTGAGATATAATGAGGCTTTTATGATGTGTCCTAGGCAACAAACGTCGAAGTGTGAATGCTTAGCCTCTGTTTGGGAGCTGTAGTTGGAAGCGGTGATAAGAGATTCACCAAATCCCAAACATCTGAATTGATTGGAGTCACATTTTGAGAGGACAGATGGAGATGGGAGCGGTGTTGGGAGAGGAGATGTTGTTTTTAACTGTTGAAACACGGCTCCTTAAACGGTTGAGTCAAGATTGGCCGAGATTATCGTGATTATCGTTTTTGTTATAATAAGCTTTGTAAATCCAGCAAGATATCCTTATCTTGCTGGATATCTTTCTATATTCTTTGTGCTTATGGTTTCCCCACGTCTCTATAAATACCGTGTATCTCTGGTCGTTTGGAATAAGAACAAATTGAGAGTGTCTTAGCCATTTCATGGATGTAGGTCTACAAGAGACCGAACCACGTTAAATTTGTGTTTTCTTCTTTTTGTTTTCAATTCATATCATGGTATCTGATAAAGGTATAAAAAAGACACTTTTATGGCAGACACAAGCAATAGTGAAAGCCAGACCGTGGGAAACATCTTCAATAATACTCAGAAAATGATGATTCAAGAACAGGTCAGTCCAAATCTCAAAATCACAAATGTGCCTCTGAATGGTTTCAATTATTTACAATGGTCCAAAGCTGCTACCTTATTCCTGAGGAGCAAAATAAATTTTGGTTATGTGACTGAAAAAAAAATGAAACCTGATTTAAGTAACCCAGCATACGAAGAATGGGAATCAAATAACCATCTTGTAATGTCATGGTTACTTAATTCTATGGAGCCTAAGATTGTAAATGGTTTTTTGTTTTTAAATATGGCTGAAGAAATATGAGAGGCTACTAAAAGAATGTTTGGATAACAATATAATATCGCAAGAATGTTTGAGATAACCCAAGAATTACGCAGCCTTAAAAAAAATAGTCTGACCGCATTTAGTGAATTCTATGCAAAAATCAAAGGTTTATGAGATGAGTTGGACTCATATAACATAAGTTTTAGTAACCCATTAGATGCTCAAAAACAGAAAAAACATGAACGAATTTTTCAAATGTTGGCCTGCCTGGGACCCGAATATGAAAATATGAGAAGCCAAATTTTGATGACTCAATTATTACCTTCATTAAACATGGTTTGCTAATTAATTATGAGAAAAGTAGTCTGGAGGCATGTAATCAACCTAGAAGATAATGCAGATATCTCTGAGGCACCTGAAAAAAATGCCTTCATGATAGGCAAGAATGAACCAAGGCAGTAGTTTCCCAGCAATAAAAATCGGGGAAAAGGAGTTAAATGCTCATATTGTAAAAAAGTGGGACATACCCGCGAAAATTGTTGGTTTGGTGTAAGAAAGCTAAAAAATATGAGAAATAAAAATTGTGAGGCTTATCATGTGTCAATCGAGAAACAGGGTACTGAAAATCAAGATGATCTCACAACCATTTGGAAAAAGAGAGAATCTGGTGAAACGCCGCTCACTATTGAGAGTTTGACGCATCTGCTCCAAATCTTTGAAAAAATGACAACAATATGGCAGCTTCAACAACCATTGAGAATGTCTCACAATCTGCTCCTTCAGGTATAACTTCTAACTCTCAATCGATTATAGATTCTGGAGCTTCCCAACATATGGTGAATAACAAAACCATTTTACATAATGAGAATCTTATCAACAATGGTTTCATTTCCTTATCTGATGGATCCATGATTAAAATCGATGATTTTGTCCTTAAAGATTTTTTCGGCTATGGTCTCAGCAAAGCTCTTATTATACCCATATTAGCCTCTAATCTTTTGTCGGCATCTCAAATCACCAAAGCTATTGATTGCAATGTAGTTTTTTCTTCGACTAACGTTGTTTTTCAAGATTGACAAACCAAGAGGATGATTGGTGAATGAAAGTGGATTAACGATCTTTATTTTTTAAGTGAAAATCAGAATCATAGAGCCTTAATGACTGCAGAGAAGCATAATGAAGAATTGTGGCATTATCATCTTGGTCATCCATCAAAAAAGGTATTAAAATCACTTATTCTTGAAGCTGAATTTGATACTTCCTTATGTGATGTTTGCCGGTATGCAAAACTTAGTAGATTACCTTTTCCATTAACTGAAAATCTTTCTAGTAAACCCTTCCAATTAGTTTATTCTGATGTTTGGGGATCAGCCCCTATGGTCTCTAATAGTGGTTTCAAATATTACATTACTTTCATTGATGATTTTTCAAAGTGCACATGGATCTACCTTATGTAATCTAAAGATGAAGCTTTGACTATTTTTAAAGAATTCTATAAGTTTGTGGAAACTCAGTTTGACTTTAAAATCAAAGCTCTTCGAACAGACAATGAGAAAGAGTACAAAAATCAGGCCTTTGATGAATTTGAGAAGGCTCATGACATTGATCATCAAACCACGTGTGTTGAAACCCCTCAACAAAATGGGGTTGCAAAAAGAAAAAATAGTCATCTTCTTGAAGTCGCGTGTGCTATTATGATTCAAAGTAACGATCCTAATTTTTCTTGGAATGAAGTCATCTTGACAGCTTGCTACTTGATAAATAGGTTGCCTTCCAAAAACCTTCAAGGAAAGTCTTCTCTAGAGATTTTGAACAGAACGAAAATCAAAATGGAACACTTACGCACTTTTGGATGCAAAGTTTTTGTTTGGATTTCACCCCGTCACCATGATAAGCTCAGTCTTCATGCTAAAAAATGTATTTTTCTTGGTTACTCTGTGACTCAAAAAGGATATAAATGTTTTGATGTCAAAAATTCAAAAATGCTTATTTTGAGGGACGTCAGCTTCAATGAAAAAGGTATTTCTCACAACAAAATTGTAAAAATGGAATAGAGGATAGAAACCCACTTTTGCCCAACTTGGGAAGTATGGACGATTTCATTGTCATACATAGATCTCCTGAAGATTCTCATGAGACTACATAATCCAATTCAGAAGATGATCCTGCCTCTGTTCTTGAACTACTTCTTCGAAGGTTTGAGCACCCTGCAAGACCTCCCACTCATTTTCAAGACTTCATTACATATTTGGTTGCTCATCCTTTAGAAAAATATATATCTTATGACAAGTTGTCACCAGGGTATATTGCATATCTGAGTCAAATTGATCAGCATGAGCCCACAACTTTTCAAGAGGCCAAAACTCAAAAGTTGTGGGTTAGAGCCGTGGGAGAAGAGTTAGATGTTCTTCATAAAAATCAGACCTGGGAGGTTGTTTCTTGACCTATTAGACAAAAAATTATTGGATGTTGATGGGTCTATAAACTCAATTATAAGAGTAATGGAACAGTTGAAAGGTACAAGGCTTGACTGGTAGCCAAGGAATATACCCAAACTCAAGGGATCGACTACACCGAGACCTTTGCCCCTATGACAAAAATGAATACCTTTAGAATTCTTATTTTTGTGGCTTGTAACCTTAAATGGGATATGTTTAACTTAATGTTAAAAATGCTTTTCTTCAAGGAGAGCTTGAAGAAGAAGTATATATGGAGTTACCTCCAGGGCATCCTGATAAAGGAAAACCCAACGCTTTGTGTAAGTTAAGGAAGGCTATTTATAGTCTAAAACAGTCACCACAGGCATGGTACTCTAAGCTAAGCTTGGCTCATGAAAAAAGGAGTTTTCTTCGAAGCATTAACGACAATACTTTATTTATTAAAAAATTGGTCTTGATATCACTATGGTCTTGGTCTATGTGGATGATATTGTCCTAACCGGAAATCACAAGGAGAAAATTGCCAAAACTAAGAAATATTTACATAGAGTTTTTGACATCAAAGACTTGGAAAGGCTAAAATACTTTCTTGGGATTGAATTGGCATATTCAAAAAAGGGCATTTTTCTATCACAAAGAAAATACACATTGGATATTCTCAAAGCGATAGGCAAGCTTAGAGCCAAAGCCGTTGAAACTCCATGTAAAGCAGAGAAAAAGGCAGACACGCATAAGGAGGAGCTTATAGAGTGCAAGGACAGATATCACTGACTGGTAGGAAGGCTTATTTATCTTATTGTAACTCGTCCTAATATAGCCTATACCATCAATCAAGCAAGTCAAGCCATGGATGCTCCTACACACAGTGATCTTGAAGCTGTAGAGAGAAATTTGAAATACCTTAAACGAGCTCCTTGTCAAGGCTTATGGTACAAGAAATCCAGGCATTGTGATATAGTTGGATACTCCGATGCAGACTGGGCAGGGGATGTTCAAGATAGACGATCCACTACAGGCTTCTGTATTTTTGTAGGAGGAAATATGATTTTCTGAAAAAGCAAAAACCATAATATAATATCTCAATCCAGTGCAGAGGCAAAATACTGAGCTATGGTTTCAACAACAAGTGAACTCACATGGACAAGAATGGTGCTAAATGATCCGGGAATTCAGAATAAATTTCCAATTTATATGTACTGCGACAATCAAGTTGTGATTCATATAGCCGCAAATCCTGTCTTTCACGAATAAACAAAACATATTGAAATTGATTATCATTATGTTTGTGAGAAGGTTCATGTTAAATTATGTAAATAATTATGTAATGTAATATATATATTTTATATATATAAGGTAATACATATACATATATTAACATATGTGTATATGTATCTACCTATTATATATATAAAATATATATTTCTATTTGTTTAGTCGTAGGGGTAGTTTAGTCCTTTTCACTGTTTTACGCACATTCACTTTATGAATATGATTGTAAATTTATTTTATTTTATTTTTTCTTTTCATTTTTCTTTTTCCTTTTTTAATGTACCAAAAGGTACCTTGGGGGGCCCACTCAAATAGACGTTGGGCCCCTCCAACGGTCACATTTGTGACCATTGGAGGGGCTCCAACGTCTATGAGTGGAGCCCCTCCAAGGCTCCCTTTGTGTTTTTATAAATAGGGGCTCTCCTTTTTGTATTTCTTCATGGCTTTGAGTCAAAGCCCAAGTGCTCAATAAAGTGATTCCATTATTTTTATGCCTTTGTGCATTTGTGAGTTTTTGTGAGTTGTGCTTTTGTGCACAAGTGTTCTAAAGTGTTCTTATTGTGCATTTGTGCCGGGTTTATTATCAAGAATATTAAGGTCTTGATCTTAGTATCTTGTTGGAGATACTTTTACATGGTATCAGAGCCTTGTTGAAGGAGGATCGTGCATCTCTTCACTTGTGAAGTGCCTCGAAAAATGTGCCCTCAAGTTAGTGAAGTTTTGAAGTAAACCATCTCCTTCGGGCAATATTTTAGAAGCATCTTTTGTCAAGAAAGGTTTGAAAATCCTTTAAGGTACGCATTATTTTCTATCTTCTTCCCTCTCTAATGGGTGAAAAAGACTCCCACTTCTCCCTTGATTTTAAACTTAGTGGTTCGAACTACCATGTTTGGGCCGGCAATATGGAAGCCCATATCAAAGGGAAAGGCCTTTGGGGTTACGTTCAAGGTTCCATTTCGGAACCCGAACCCAAACTTACTATCATAGAGAAAGGGGATATTAAGATTCTTGAAGGCGAAGATAGACAAAAGGCCCTAGAAGAGTATTCCAAAAGGCATGATGAGTGGGAGATGAAGAACTTCAAAATCTTGTCTTGGATTTTTTCATCCGTTGAAACCAAGATCAATGCCAACATCATTAAGTTTAAAAGGGCCTCTGAAGCTTGGTTGTACCTTGAGAAAATGTATACTTTAAGGGACTTATCTCACAAATATTACCTCCAAAAGAAGGCTTTGACCCTTCAACAAAACAATTTGTCTATTCGGGAATATTTTTCCGAACTATCATCTATTTGGGACGAGCTTGCTATGCTCGAACCAAAATGGAGCGGAGAAGCTATTAAGACACAAACAACTAGAGGAAGATCGATTCTTCAACTTTCTAAATGGTCTTAGACCCGAATTTGAGCAAATTTGGTCCTCTCTTCTATCCGCCTTCATATCTCTCTCTATTGAAGATGTTATCACCAAGCTAAGTGGTGAGGAAACCTGTATGGGGATTAGTAAAAATAATCCTAGCATCCTTGCTACACCTTCTCAAAATGATTATGAAGCGGTTAATGTTGTGTCAAGACCCGGAAATAATTTGAAGACTTACAAACCTCCCCATTTCAAAAATCAAGGACAAGGAGGAAATGATCGATATGGCAAAAGAGACTATAGCAAATTAACTTGCTATTTTTGTAAAGAACCGGGGCATATCAAACCCATTTGCCCCAAATGGAAGAAATTTCTTGCCACGGCTTTGGCATCCCAACCAGAGGAATGACCTTCCTCATCAAATGAGCCTCTTTCGCTTCAACAAATTGTGGATGCTCTTCAACCTCTTCTCAAAGGAGGCATTTCTGGAGCCGCTATGTCATCCTCCTCCTCTCTCGGTAAGACATCTTGGCTCCTAGATTCTGGTGTTTCATTTCATATGACTCCAAGTCCTTGTTTTCTTTCTGATTTTTCTAAAAATTTTCTTCCATCTTTTGTCTCAACGGCGGATGGAACACCTCTTGAAATTAAAGGAATGGGCAATTTTGAAAAACAAGACTTCTTTATTCCAAAAATTCGTCTTATACCAAAACTAAACTTAAATTTACTTTCTGTTTCTCAACTCTCGGACTATGGTTGCGATATAAAATTCTCTTCTGATAAATGTTGGATACAGGATCGCCAGTCCGGGAAGTTGATTGAGGAAGGCTCTAGGAGAGGAGACCTCTACTATGTTGATTTTCTCAAAATTCCCAAGAATCAATTTTATAATGTTGCTCAAAACAAAGATATTCATGTATGGCATAAGAGATTGGGTCATCCCAACATTGTTAAAATCTCTTATTTGCCTTTTATTAAGCATCTTTGTAATGCAAATTTTGTTTGTAATGAATGTATTCTTGGGAAAATGAAAAGTCTTCCTTTTCCTCAAAGGTCCATGTTTACAACAAAATCTTTTGAAATTGTTCACTCCGATGTATGGGGTCCGGCTCCGGTGATATCTAAGGGAGGTTTCTCATACTATGTTATCTTTGTGGACGATTTCACTAGATTTAGTTGGATATACTTTCTTAAACATAAACATGAAGTTTTTTCAACTTTTAAAACATTTCATATGATGGTTTTAAATCAATTCAATGGAAATTTAAAAATTCTTAGAACCGATTCGGGTGGCGAATATTTTTCCAATGAATTCAAAAGTTATCTTGAAAATCACGGTATTCTCCATCAAAAGTCTTGTCCTAAAACTCTACAACAAAATGAGTTGGCTGAACAAAAGCATAGGCATATTATTGAAACAACACGAACTTTGCTCATTTCACAAAATATTCCGAAAAAACTTTGGGCTGATTACATCTGTCTATCTCATAAATAGACTTCCATCTAAAAACTTAAACAAGATTTTTCCATTTGAAAAATTATATGAAAAAGAACCTGATTATAGCAGGTTAAGGGCTTTTGGATGTAAATGTTTTGTCCTTACTGATAAAAATGACAAACTCTCCCCTAAGGCCATTCCTTGTGCCTTTCTTGGTTATTCTGAAACTCAAAAAGGCTTTCGTTGTTATGATATTAAAAGTGATAAACTATATGTTTCCAAAAATGTAAGCTTCTTGAAAAACATTAGTGGTTTCGAAAAACTTGAATCTAATGACGTGAATATAGACTATTCCTTTCTGTTCAATTTATTGACTGAAGATGATGATACTAGTGATGATGAGTCAAATCAAAATGACTTAAGTAATAATGAAACCTATTCTGAGCCCTCAATGCTTCATCAACATATCAATGAAGAACCGCATAGAGATCCCATAACCTACTCTCATAGAGATAGGAATACTTTCAGAAGTGCCCTCGAAAGATATGATGATAGTGAGACTATTCCTCAAAGCGAGGAAAACCTTCGTAGGACCGAAAGACCAAGAAAACCCCATTTTAGGTTCATCTCATATGAGTCTTTTTCACCTAAATATAGAACATGTCTAAGCACCATTCACTCTTACATAGAACCTAGGAACTTCGAGGAAGCATGAAAATGTCTGGAATGGATAGTCACTATGAATAATGAACTTGAAGCTCTAAGGAAAGCAAAGACATGGGAGTTTCAAGACCTCCCTAAAGACAAGAAAGCAATAGGGTGTAGATGAGTGTTTAAGGTCAAGACTAAGAGTGATGGGTCCCTTGAGAGATTCAAGGCCCGTTTAGTTGCAAAAGGATATGGTCAAAAATATGGGATTGATTATGAGGAGACCTTTGCCCCGGTAGCTCGAATGGTCATCGTCCGATGTCTTATAACCGTTGCCTCAATCAATAAGTGGAACATCTATCAGATGGATGTTAAGAATGTTTTTTTAAACAGAGATCTAAACGAAGAAGTGTATATGGATGCTCCTCCTGGAATGGAGTCTCCTAAAGGAAAAGTGCTTCGCCTTCGAAAAGCACTTTATGGTTTGAAACAAGCCCCCAAGGCTTGGTATGATAGGTTTAACTTCGTAATGCTAGAAAATGGTTTCTCATCCTACTTTACTGATACTGCGTTGTTTGTTAGAAAATCTAATGCAGGGATTGTTATTCTGCTACTATATGTGGATGACATGCTTATAACTAAAAGCGATTCTAAAGGGATTAAAAGCATAAAATCAATTTTAAAGGATAAGTTTGAAATGTCTGACTTGGGTTTCTTAACTTATTTTTTGGGTATTGAGGTAGCATACTCTCATAGAGGATATTTTTTGTCTCAAACTAAGCTTGCATCTGAGATTATTGACAGATCAGGTATTACAGATGATAAAATTTGTGAAACTCCTGCTATAGTAGGAGCTAAAATGAAGATTGATGATGGTGTTCTTCTCTCCGATCCTACTCCCTACAGACAACTAGTAGGATCGTTGATGTACCTAAGTATTACCAGACCAGATATCTCACATGTTGTGCATACGGCAAGTCAGTTTCAGCATGCACCAACTTTTGTTCACATGAGTGCTATCTTACGTGTCGTAAGATACCTAAAGCACACTCTTAATAAGGGAGTTTTTCTG
This sequence comes from Nuphar pumila, assembly GCF_984573655.1. Lineage (NCBI taxonomy): Eukaryota > Viridiplantae > Streptophyta > Magnoliopsida > Nymphaeales > Nymphaeaceae > Nuphar > Nuphar pumila. The sequence goes on from NC_143253.1 coordinate 94,790,054, forward strand.
TCTTCCTCTTCTGAGTTAAAATTAATTGTTTATACTGACTCTGATTGGGGAGGTGACCCAAATAACCGTCACTCCACCACTGGTTTTTGTGTATTCTTAGGAGACTCATTGATCTCATGGAGATGCAAGAAGCAGCAAAATGTGTCTCTATCATCAACTGAAGTCGAATATCGTGCCATGGCAACTACTACCATGGAAATTGTTTAGATTCATCAGTTGCTGGAAGACATGGGGATCACAATTGAAGGGCCTACCAAGCTATGCGGCGACAACAAAAGTTCGATTTATATTGCTAAGAATCACACTTTTCATGAGCGAACCAAACATATAGAGATGGATTGTCACTATGTTCGGAAAGCATACCTCAAAGGAATCATTGACCTTTCATATGTCACGTCAGAATATCAGTTGGCGGATTTCTTCACTAAAGCTTTGTGTGCTCCGCGTTTCAACTTCCTTCTTAGCAAACTCTCGGTCATTCTGCCCTAAGTTTGAGGGGGGTGTTAAATTATGTAAATAATTATGTAATGTAATATATATATTTTATATATATAAGGTAATACATATACATATATTAATATATGTGTATATGTATCTACCTATTATATATAAAATATATTTCTATTTGTTTAGTCGTAGGGGTAGTTTAGTCCTTTCCACTATTTTACGCACATTCACTTTATGAATGTGATTGTAAATTTATTTTATTTTATTTTTTCTTTTCATTTTTCTTTTTCCTTTTTTAATGTACCAAAAGGTACCTTGGGGGGCCCACTCAAATAGACGTTGGGCCCCTCCAACGGTCACATTTGTGATCGTTGGAGGGGCTCCAACGTCTATGAGTGGATCCCTTCCAAGGCTCCCTTTGTGTTTTTATAAATAGGGGCTCTCCCCTTTGTATTTCTTCATGGCTTTGAGTCAAAGCCCAAGTGCTCAATAAAGTGATTCCATTATTTTTATGCCTTTGTGCATTTGTGAGTTGTGCTTTTGTGCACAAGTGTTCTAAACTGTTCTTATTGTGCATTTGTGCCGGGTTTATTATCAAGAATATTAAGGTCTTGATCTTAGTATCTTGTTGGAGATACTTTTACAGTTCAAAACCGTGAAATTCAAACTCCATTCACAGAAAGTTCAAACCAGCTGGCTAATGCATTGACAAAAAGTATATCTCGTGATCAGTTTTTAGCATCATAAACAAGTGGGGCTGCTATGATATCTTTGCCCCACTTGAGGAGGAGTGTTGAAACACGACTCCTTAAATGGCTGAGTCAATGAATCGTGGATTGTAATGGAGGATTTCAAAGAAAACTCGGTGGTTGATCGGTGTTTTGCAAGAAAGAAAATGTATGCTTCAGAAGAGAAAGAGATGATCGATCCCCCTAGGATGGAGTTGGTGCCTTCTTTTAAAGAGGGAATGGAGGGTTCGAGAAGGAGTCCGCTTCGGATGGAAGGTGAAGAACCATGGCGATTGTTGAAGATCGACGGTGGTGAATCAAGAGAGAGCATGCGCGGGAGGAGTCCGTTGCAACTTTTTGATATTTCAAAAAGGTGGTTCCCCTTTTAAGAAATTTCTAAAAAAATGGTTAAGGAATGAGGTTTTTGGTAAAAATGGCTTCAAAAAGCTTGAAAATCATCCATTTTCTTTGTAGTTTTTCTCGATTTTTTGGTTTATATATATATATATATATATATATATATATATATTTTTGTATTTTTAGAATAAAATCAAAGATTTAAAACTTTTTTTTTTGTTTTTTGTAAAAATATTTACAAAAGGAAGTTTTTCTGAGAATTTTAAAGCCATTTTGAGAAAATTTTTTCAGAAATGGGTTTAGATCCGGGTTTTGAGGAAATATGGATTCAAAGTCCTGGATTCAGATCCGAAATTAACCTTAAATATACCAATATGGAATTTAATTCAAACGATCTAAAGAATGAGCTTTGAAACTGCTTTGATTTTCTCAGAAAATGGGGTTAGGGGCAAAAGGGTCATTTTTACAAAGCTTTGAAAAATTTGGGGTGTTCACAGATGCCCCTCTTTGCTACTAAGCCGGTTGAAAGCCGAGCTTAGTGGCAAAGATAATACTCCAAATTTTGAAAATGCCCCAGTCAACAGGTCTGAACTGGGTGTGGAAGAATTATTTTGAAAATATGGTTTTTCGGGTTTTGAAACCTTATCCTGAGTGGTTTTGGGGAGACGAAATCCTCGAAGATGATATGATTGGGCAAAAAAATGAGGAAATCATGATGGGACTTTAGACAGAAATTCTGAAATGGTAGGAAATGAAAATTTTGATCAGGTCTCATGGGTGAGACAAGATACTCTTTTTTGGAATGATTCAGGTTTAGCCCTTAACCTGGATGGGACGAAGATATATCAAAAAATGAATTTGGAAATGAGGAAAGGAGTACATGAGTACCTTGATGGGACATTTCAGAAAAGGCCTTGTGAAATGAAGCTCAAGTGGGATTCTATCCTCGATTGATATACAAAGCATGGATTTCTTGATGGGAGGAACCATGATGGGACTGGAAGAAAACATCTCGTCAAAACGAGGAATCTCATTGGAATGTGACTCAGGTTTAACCCAAACCTACAAGGAAAATACCTCGCGAAGCGAGGTTCCGGGTTAACTCTTAATCTGGATAGGAAATCTACCATACGGGTTTCTCAAAAATGGAGAAAGCATGATGGGACCTTCGGAATTTGGATGAACAAATCCGAGAGGGGTTTTTGCGAAAGGAGGAAATATAGGGTTCCCTAAAGCTTTTGAAAAGGGGAAAGAAATTGGGCGTATCATTGCTGAGACTGAAACAGCTTTTGAAATTAAATGATCTTTCGCAAATGGTTCAGGTTTGACCCTTATCCTGAGTGGGGGCACCACACGGAATCCTTGACTAAAGAAACCGTGATGGGACAGGAAGAGATACTTCAACTGAGTGAGGCAACTCTTCCGGAAGATATAGACAATGCCAGGTTGCATCAAAAATGGATATTGAATGTTTATTTCATCATCATTTTTTTTTTAGAATAGCTAGAAAATTTTGCCAATAAGATAAAATCATAGTAGATTCAAACACTTGGAAATGTGCACGTATGTGCAAAGATACTTCCTCTTTTACCTAGAGTATTTCCTCCATCGGGGTTAACTCCTCGGTTCTAAGAGTCAAATTCAAAGTTTTAGCGTTGATGATTTTCTTCAAGGAAGCTATCCATTTCCATGATATGAGAATAGAAGAAATATTCTTAATTTCATAAAAGCAAGAAATGAAGAGATATTGATAAAAGAATTTTGCATGAGAGAAGATGACTTCTGACAACTTTGGCAGTTTGATATCTGGGTGTTTTCCCTACGATGATCTTTTGCGCTCTTTTTGAGTCATGTAGGCTTTTACATCATCCTTCATTTGGATGGGTCCTGACTTTTCTCTCTTTTTCAGGGAAGGGCACGTCACAAACTCCTTCATCTTGGAGATGTTCTGATCCTTCTTTTATCTCAGGGATTCTATTGATGATGTTGGCTCAAAAGGTCTTTAGATAATAGCTGGAATCAAATATCTTTTAGGGTTTGTCGGTAGGTTCATCACACTCGCCTTCATCTTAACGGTGATCTGAACTTTCCCTGGAAGGATCCGTCACAAACTCCGTCATCTTGGAGATGTTTCAAATCTTCTTTGGCCCCGGGGGTCCACTCGCTTAATTCGCCTTCATCTTGACGACAATTGAGAGATCCCTTTTACAGATATTTGATTGCAACTTTTAAACGAAATGAGAAGATATGGGTTGAGTGGATTCGTCTTATAGCTCAAGATATCTCCACTGCCTGATTGCCAGAAAGTCATTTTTAAACATGTGTCGTAGCCAAGATCAATATCAATTTGCTTCTGGCTTTTCAATATCATTGAAGATTTCTTTCATTTGATCATATTGAGGACATTTCTTACATCTTTTTGGTTGATCAACAGGAAAAGATTTGAATTTTACCTCTTTTTCGCAAAAGGTTTCACTTTTTGGAAGGAAATACAGGAGGTAATCTGAGAAAATTCTTTTCGTGGAGTAAGAATATTTAGAATCAACAAATGCTTTTAGCAAATTGGCAAAGTTTTCATGAATTCTTTGTAAAATAATCACTCAATATAGATTTTGATAAGAACTTGAGTTGCAATCTTCGATTTTGGAAATACATGACCAGCAAAAAACTGGGACTTTTGAAATGCCTGACCAGCGAAAGCTGGAACCTTTGAAATACGTGACCAGTGGAAGCTGGAACCTTTTCGAGATACATGACCAGCGAGAGCTGGAACCTTTTGGAATACATGACAAATAGACGTTGAGGTCTTTGAAATACCTGTCCAGCGAAAGCTGGCACCTTTGAAATACGTGACCAGCGAGGAGCTGGAACCTTTTGAAATATTTGACCAGTAAAATGGGAACGTTTAAGATACATGACCAGTAATAATGCTGGAACATTTTGGAAATACATGACCAACGAGTGTTGGGTCTTTTGGGAAATACACGAATGGTTATGAAAAACTGGGTTTTAATAAAAAAGGGTCCTGAAGGTTTTGAAAATGATCGAAATTGGGAGATTATAACCCGAGAGAGAAAAAAAGAGAAAAAAAAGAAAAAAAAATGGTGAAATTTTTGAAAACATTGTACCTAGAGGTAGGAGGATTGATAAATTTGAGAAATTTGGAGATATGAAGGTTTTGGAAATGATAGATTCGAGAGATTGAAACCCGAAGGTTTGGAAATGAGAGAACGGAGAAATCACAATCTGAAGGTTTGATTTATGGAATAGGTTGATTTTAGGAGCTCGATAATTGTGAGTTGGGACCTTTTGAAATACACGACCAAAAGCTGAGTCTCTTTTTTTTGGGAATGCATGATCAGCAAAGCTGGAACGTTTGAAATGCGTGACCAGCGAAAAGCTGGAACGTTTGAAATACCTGGCCAGCGAAAAGCTGGAACTTTTGAAATACATGACCAACGAGTGTTGGATCTTTTTTGGAAATACCTGACCAGCGAAAGCTGGAACGTTCGAAATACATGACCAGCGAAATGCTAGAACGTTTGAAATACATGTCCAACGAGTGTTGGATCTTTTGAAATACCTGACCAACAAAAGCTGGAACGTTTGAAATACCTGACCAGCGAGAAGCTGAGACATTTGAAATACATAACCAACGAGTGTTGGATCTGACCAGCAAAAAAAAGCTGGAACGTTTGAAATACGTGACCAGCAAGAAGCTGGAACGTTTGAAATACATGCCCAACGAGTGTTGGATCTTTTGAAATACCTGACCAGCAGAAGCTGAGACATTTGAAATACCTGACCAGCGAGAAGCTGGAACGTTTGGAATATATGACCAACAAGTGTTGGATCGGACCAGCAAAAAGCTGGAACGTTTGAAATACATGACCAGCAAGAAGCTGGAACGTTTGAAATACATGCCCAACGAGTGTTGGATCTTTTTGAAATACCTGACCAGCAAAAGCTGTGACGTTTGAAATACCTGACCAGCGAGAAGCTGGAACGTTTGAAATATATGACCAACGAGTGTTGGATCTTTTCGGAAATACCTGACCAGTAAAAAGCTGGAACGTTTGAAATACCTGACCAGCAAGAAGCTGGAACGTTTGAAATACCTGACCAGTAAAACTGGGACGTTTGAAATACATCAGCTTTTGGAAGATTTTAAATCAGAACTTGTATTTTGTAGAAGAAAGGATTTTGATCAGAAGATTGAATGTAGAAAGTTATTGGTGCGAGGGTCGGATCCTCTAAATGAGCTCAATGTGTATTTGAAGATTTTGGGAAATACCCTAGTGCGAGGACTGGGTTGTAAAGATGAGCTAAACAAAGTGAATTTTTCAGAGAATAAAGATTCTTTGGTAAAAATTAATGGACCATCATAGTTTAATTGCGTGTGGTCGACTTTCAGGATTTTGTCCCCTTGTCCTGAACGGGGGGAATAATAAAAAGAATACCTCATTGAAAGGAGGCATCAGGTTTATCCCTTAACCTGAAGGGGTACTTTTTTGAAGATAAAGGTAGAGGAAATTTTAATAAGATTGACGAAAATTTGTTTAAAACTTCACAAAAAATAGCTTGAAGAAAATTTGCTCAAATCAAAAAGTAAATTAAATGTAATGAAAATAAAGATCATAAGATCAAATGAGAATTAACAAAAATTTGAGAAAAAGAGCTTTTGTCTAATCCTGCCTGCATATGATGAAAGAAGATGATCATGAATTAAAATAAAATGCCCCAGTATCATGAAGAGGAATGTAAGAATTGATAGAAGATCATTATTTTATTGAAAATCGCTCTTTGAAGAGTACAAGGGCTTCAAAATGAACATTTCAGGTGAAAAACTTCTTCAAATGCAGAGCATTGATGGGATCTGGCATTTCCACTCCATCTGCGTTGATTAGACGATACGAATTGTGAGGAAGTGCTTCCTTAACCACATAAGGGCCTTCCCAGTTGGGTGACCACTTGCCCCGTGTTCGATGCTTGAGATGAGCCGTTGATCTGAGTACCAAATCGTTAACTCGAAATTTTCTCTCAATGACGGACTTGGCATAGTGTCGAGCTATCCTCTGTCGATAAGCTTGAGCGTGCTCCGCTGCCTTGAGCCTCTTTTCATCTAGTAAATCTAGCTGCACCAATCTCTATTGTTGATACTGATTGAGTGGCAATTCTATAAGAGAATCAAATTTGAGAGCGGGCTTCTGGACATGGAGAGGTAACACCACTTCAGTTCCGTAAACAAGTTATGAAGGAGTGGCATTAGTCGGAGTCCGAATGGTGGTCCGATATGCCCAAAGTGCGTCATGAATTTTCTCATGCCAGTCTCGGCCTGTCTTCACAGTCCTTTCCAAAATACGGATCAAAATTTTATTGGTGGCCTCTGCTTGGTCATTCCTTTGAGGATAATAGGAAGCTGAGAAATGATGGCAAATTCTAAATTTAGAACAGAAGGTTCTCATCCTCTCATTTTTAAAATGAGTTCCATTGTCTGAGACAATATCATGTGGTATGCCAAAGCGGCAAAGAATGTTCTTATGAATGAAAGAAACCACATGGCGGCCTTCTACTGTGCGTAGAGTAACAGCTTCAACCCATTTTGTGAAATATTCTGTCGCAGCCAGGAAGTATTTGTGGTCGTTGGAAGCAGAAGGGGTAATCAGGCCGACGACGTCGAATGCCCACATAGAAAATGGCCAAGGAGAAACAACTGATTGTAGATATGCGGCCGGAGCATGAATGTAAGGCGCGTGTAATTCGCACTTGACGCACTTCTTCACAAATCTATGACAGTCCTGCTGCATGGTATTCCAATAGTACCCTGCTCGAATAATCTGCTTGACGAGAGTCTGATAGCCGACATGGCCACCACAAATCCCTTCATGTGCCTCTTGGATAACTTCCATAGCTTCTTCTTTGTCTAAGCATCTTGCATACTCAGAACTGAAATCACGGCGATAGAGGATATTGGCAAGAATAAAATAACGGGTAGACATACGCTAAATCGCGCGTTGCTCCCTTTTTGACATTTCTGGTGGAAATTCACCAGTCTCGATGAAATTTTTGATATTTTGATACCAAGGTTTCTCCTTCTGATTAACCTGGTTTATTTGCATAATTGAATGGAAAGCAGGTTGCTCAAGTCTGCCAACTTCGAAAGAACGACATGATTCACTGCCTTTGAAGGATAGAATGGAGCCCAGACTGGCCAAACCATCAGCTATCTGATTATGCTCTCTTCTAATGTGACTGAGCTGAAATTCTTCGAAGTTGTCCACAAGAGCTAAGACGATCTTCTGATATGGAATCAATTTGGAATCTTTCACTTGCCATTCAGTGTTAACTTGACTGACAACAAGTAGTGAATCGCCAAAAGCATGCACTCTCTTGACATTGAAACTTTGCAAGATTTTGAGGCCTTGTATTAAAGCTTCATACTCGGCCATATTATGAGTGCATTGGAAACCAAGCTTAAGAGAATAAGGGATCATTTCTTGTTCGGGAGTGATCAACAAAACTCCAATCTCGATGCCAGACATGTTTTTAGAGCCATCGAAGAACAAGTTCCAAACTGGGGGCTGTTGGATATTACAGATGTGCTCATCAGGAAAATCATCCTCTGCTTTAATTTCTTCAGTCAGGGGGAAATTCGCCAACTGATCTGCGATCGCTTGGCCTTTAATTGACTTTTGAGAGACATACTCTAAGTCATATTGCATTAGGAGGACTTGCCATTTCGCAATCCGTCCAGTGAGAAATGGTTGTTCTAAGATGTATCTGAGCGGATTAAGTTTTGACAGAAATTTGATTTCAGAAGCCAGTAAGTAATGTCTTAACTTCTGGCACATCCAAACCAGGGCTAGACAAGTTTTCTCCATCTGAGAATACTTCTTTTCATAATCAATGAAAGTTTTGCTTACGTAGTAGATGGCATGCTCTATCAGGCTGCCTTCCTCATATTGTGCGAGGAATCCACCACAGGCATTCTAATTTACAGAAATGTATAGTAAGAGAGGCTTTCCCAGCTTTGGCGGCTTCAAAATTGGTGGATTAAGGAGATACTGCTTGATGCGCTCAAACAAGAGTTGGCATTCTGATCCCCATTCGAATTTAACTCCTTTTCTGAGCAAATGGTTGAAAGGCTCGCATCTCATGGCCAGATTAGAGATGAATCTGCGAATAGACTGAATACGCCCTTGAAGGCTTTGCAGTGCTCTGAGATTAGTTGGAGGCGGCATATCAATAATGGCTTTTGCCTTGGCCGGATCCACCTCGATTCCTTTCTTGCTGATAATGAAGCCGAGTAATTTGCCAGACTCAACTCCAAAAACACATTTCTGAGGGTTAAGTCTCAATTTGTAAAGAATAAGTCTTTCAAAAACTTGACTAAGAGCATCGAGGTGATCCTCTTCTTCTTTTGACTTAACCAAAATGTCATCCACATATTCATCCATATTTTTGTGCATTTGATCATGGAAAATGATGGCCATTGCCCTTTGATAGGTTGCCCCGGCATTTTTAAGCCCAAATGGCATGACTGTATAGTAGAAGGTTCCCCATGGGGTAGTGAATGAAGTCTTTGACTGATCACAAACGGCCAACTTGATCTGATTATAACCTGAATATCCGTCCATGAAAGAAAACATGGCATGACCTGCTGTGCTATCGATCAACAGGTCAATATTGGGAAGCGGATAATCATCTTTCGGGGTGGCCTTATTGAGATCCCTGAAATCAATGCAGATCCGAACTTTTCCATTCTTTTTAGGGACTGCCACAATATTTGCTAACCAGTCTGGGTAATCAATGGCCCGGATGAAGCCTGCTTTCAATAAATCTTCAAGTCCTTCCTTGACTTGCTGCTCAATTCGAGGGTCTAACTTCCTCAGTTTCTGCTTGATCGGTTTGGCTTCTGGTTTCAACTTGAGTCGATGCTCAACCAGCTTATCCAATCCTGGCATATCTTCATAAGTCCAGGCAAATACTTCCTGATGCTTTTCAAGGAATTGGATGAGTCTAGCTTTTTCAATTTCGCTTAGACTTGACCCAATTTTGAGAATTTTTGGATCATTTTTTGACCCAATGTTGATATCTTCAGTTGGATCTTGAACCAAAGATGAGGGTTCATCCTGCTTCTGAATGTGAGCAAATTCTAGCAAATCCTGAATGGTGGAATCAAATTCAGCTGGCTCTTCAGTCTGTTCTGCTGTCTGTCTGACTTCTGCTCTGTCTTTCATCTCAAGAAACCTTGCCAATTTCAGATATTTGGGATTGATAACAAATCTCGTCATTTGATTCAGGAGTTAATAGTCCTGAAAATGTAAGAGAGGTTGTTTAAGAGAAAGTACGAGCCAAATCAAATTTTTGTATAAAGCAGAGAACAATGACATAGACAAAGTATAAGAAGGAAATGATAGATGCCCGAATAGAAAATTTGATCTTTCATTGATTGAAGTAAAGTATTTACAAGACTCTGAAAAAGATGAGACTGTATTGTCCCTACAAGATTTAAACAAAGAAATGAGAACAGAAAAGCAGGAAAAACTAAGGCATCATCTCTTCATTGGCTTCCTCTGATAAAAACTGTCTTGTTGCTGGAATCTTGGCCGGTGAATCCCAACCCTGAACTGTCCGCATGCCGAACTGGAATGATGGGCTCTATCATGTCGTCTTCATCTTTCCCCATGCCTCGGAAGGGCTGGTATCCGTGTTTTATCAGCAGATCAAATCCCTTTCTGGCTTTGGAGAATTGAGGGAATAGAGGGTGATCTTTGAAGGAGGCGTAATCAATGCGTCCTCCTAACTTGAAGAAACAAGGTCCCTGCCATTGGACCGTAGCTGCAACATTTTCCTCTTCCGTGACATCTTTCAGCTTCAGCATCTTTAGACTGTCACTGAGATTGATCTCATCCGCTTCTCGGATGCTTGGAATATCAGCTGTGAATGTTGAACGAGGAATCATAGGCTGTGGCAGCCTCTCTTCAGGATCTTCGCCCAAGATAGTAGTAATCATGTCCCCCTTGGACCACTTGATGCACTGGTGGAGAGTTGATGGAACGGCATTAGCATTGTGGATCCATGTTCGTCCCAACAGAAGATTGTAAGTTGGCGACACATTGACAACATGGAATAAGACGGTATGCACTGAGTAGTTGATAAAAATCTCTAAAAAGACTTTGCCTTTTGCAGTCTGCCCATGATTATCAAAGTCGTAGATGGTGATGGGATCAGACACGTATTCTTCTTCTTTTAATCCCAATGCTTTCGCTGTCATTTTTAGGCAAATATTCAAACTGCTGCCCCCATCAACAAGTACATGTAAGACAGTCATGCCCCTGGTCCTGACTACGATGTACAGCGCGTTGTTGTGAAATGAATGAGGCTTCGGCAGGTCCTCATCAGAGAAAGTAATAGGCGCATTTGTCATCGCCTGGTTTACAATCTGTGCCATGTCTTCGGGCGTGGTGCCTGGCTTCACCTTGATCTTTCTTAATAGATCATCCAACTTTTCCTGATGCTTGGGAGAATCATGAGTTAATTCGAAGATGGAAATGTTGGAGAGTGTCGTAATTGGCTTCTGGAAATCATCAGCCTATTCCTCTGCTGCTTTAGAGGTTTCTGCCTTCTCTGCGCAGGCTTCTTTCTTAAGAAAGCTCTTTGGGAAGATTGGAATTCTTTCATCCTTGACTGGTACACTTACTTGGTCTAGGAGTGAGAAGATATTCATTTTCTGAGACATAGGCTGATCCTGATGTAGAACCATTACCTGATGCTGGAGTTTTAGCTCTTCACTAGAGCATGGATGTATATGACTCTGTGGAAGGAAAGAGTGTTCTGAGATGGTTGATGCCGAATGCTTCGGGAATGGAGCAGATAAAATTTTCATTTTGCCCTCCTCTTCATCTTCTACGAGGATGCTTTTGTCGATACAGTCCTGGACCAAATGCTTCAAGATGAAGCAGTGCTCTGTATCATGCCCCATGGCTCTATGAAATTTGTAGTACTGCTCTCTGTATTTCCCCATGAATACTGGAGGATCTGCAATTTTGGGCAACTTCACCATTTCGTAGGACAGCAGATATTCCAGCACTTTTTCCAGAGGCTGGTCCAAAGGAGTGAATTTTCTATCCTTGCTCCAATTGATGTGTTTTGGTTTTTCTTGGAAGTCCCCTTTTTGTTGAGGACCAATTGGGAGAGATTTGTCATTGCTCTTGAAGAATTTACCCTTTCTTCCGCTGTTCTGCTCAGGTTTCGACCCGCTGCCACTGTCATTCCTGCTGCTACTGCCCGGATGGTCTTCGGGGATATCAGCTGAGTAGGTAAAATGGGCCTTCTTCTTTGGGTCTAAGATGTTCTTTGCCGAAGAGACACCTTCGTACATCCCATTCTCTACCCCCATTTCGAGCCATTCGGCTCGCTCTGTTAGTTCGATGAAGAATTTGGAGGGATATGGGAAGAGGAGGCTTTTCAGGGGCTGACAGAAATTGTTTAGGATAACCTGGAGGGCATGCTCCTCAGAAATGGGATTCCTTATCTTATTGCAAATGCTTCTCCACTTATGGATGAAATCCCTGGCCTTCTCATTGGGCTCTTGCTTGAGGTTGCACAAGTGGTTTAGGGTAGGCAGAGCCTTTGTGTTGAACAGGAAGCGTTCAACAAACATATTAACAACTTTGTCGAAATCCCTCAGTTCGATGGGATTGACATGCTCAGCGTACCACTTGGCCGCTATCCCGTCCAGACTGCGGGGAAAACAAAGGAAAAGGGCACAGTTATCTTCACTGAACCGGGCACATTCTGCGAAGAACATTGCCAAATGGGCTTTTGGATCGCCGGTTCCGTCAAACTTGATGAACTTCCGGGGGAGGTTCTCCAGATCCTTGTCTCCTTCTAAACCGAGATAAAAGTCCTGCCTGGTGTATGACATTTTTCCTTTGTCACGGATTTGCAGGTCCTTGACTATCTTGGTCAAAGCTTAAATCGAATCTTTTGCGGGGGCCCCATACTTGGGCTTGTTTACCGATACTGGCTCTTCCACTAGCCTCTTGGACTGCCGTAGGTGCTTCGAAATGTAGATCAGCTGCTCTTCTTCTTCAGAGACTTCTCCTGCTGACCCAGAATCCTCAGAAGTACTGTCACGCTGTTTCTTTTGTTTGCTGATTTTGACTGGCTTTTTCATGGGCTTTTTCTTAGCTTTGCTCTTAGAAACTGCCTTCTTGGGAGCAGCTTTGGCCTGTTCGGCCATCATCTTGGTCATCATTTTTTGAAAGATCTGGTACATGGCTGGATCAACGTCGCTTTCATCCCCAGAGTTATTCTTCTTGAATAATCTAGGAGAATTCATCTCCTCCGATTTGTTGTCACTGTGCTGTTGAGCAGCCCTCTTATCAGCCCTTGTCTGAACCATTTTCATATGCCTAAGCTTTCCTGTAGAATATGGGAATGGTTAGAGTATGGAGAAGCTTTTTGAAAATCACAATTTCTTTGAGAAAAAGCAAGAAATGAAGGGATTTGGTGGACAATTTCAAGGGATTATCCCATTACCCGGGATTGGGTCATCACACGATTTGCGATAATTGTGTTATCATTTGATGATAACAGAGAAATGTGCTTTGTTACCTAGGCGAGGTCGTCAACCATGAGAAAAATATATTTGAAGGAAATGTGGAAGGAATGTCCCATTTACCCGGGATGAGGTCGTCACTCAAAAAATTGTGACTATTTTGTGCTATAAACAAAATACAAGAAATAAAATTTTGGCCAAAAGTAAATTTTTATTGATATTAACATTCAAAGACAAAGAGAGGGTGGGCAGACAGTTTGCCACCACTCTCGATATTCAGATGATACATTTGGTCCCGGAAATATAGACAGAGAAATAAAGGAATCCCATGTATATTTAGCGACATGATATGCCCCAGACCACTGATCCGACTGCAGGTTGAATTCTGGCACGTTGCCTGTCGGGAAACGGGTGTTGGCACGAACCTACCACTGCGAAAACTGTCTCAGACATCGTTCTGGCTGATAATCAACACAAAAGAAAGGGCCTAACAATTTGTAGCGCTTGTCACGGGCATAAGTGTATCGAGGAACAGTCTCTCTTCTGTCAAAGAAGTCCCAAGTAATCTCCTCCTGATGCAGCTTCTCGATCAGAGCTCGGCATTGGATGACTGTCTTTGGCTGCTTACTGTTGAATCTGAAAGAACTGGCCTTTGAGGGAACGTGGCGTAGGAACCACGACTGCAAGGCGTAAGTGCATCCTTCTACCAGAATGGTCTCCCCAAGAGCAAATCGAGCCAAGCCTCTGTAAAGAAAGGCTAATGCGGCCATGGAAACTGAAAGCTGACGAGTCTGCTTGCTTCCCCATCTTCGAAAGAGCTGGGCGACTCTGATATCTATGAAATTCTGACCATCTTGGAAGAAAGCTAACCCCACTGTGCACAGGATCATGGCATGCTGAATTCTGTCTTTCGCTGCTCGAGACAGAGTGTCAACCTCTTTGTAGGCTCCGTACTTTTGATATAGTTCGAATAGGTCGATGAACTGATTTCCACCAATCTCAGTGAGAGGCCAGGATCTGCTCTCTGTTGCTCTTGCTAAGGCTTCTCGAACATCCACCCCTTTGATGTTGATCAAAAACTGCTGCTCGATAGGATCATCTGGCTGACCAGCTGGTTTGGGCAATCCCATAATATCATTGAATTCATCCATCAGTAGAGTCATCTCTCCCCATGGAAACCAGAATGTGCAGGTACGCGGATTCCATCGTTCTGCCATAGCCTGAATCAGGGCTCCATTGATGGTTCGCTTGCCTGCCGCTGATGCCATCTCCAACCCACAGTCATCCAAGTGGTCTGGGAACATGCGTGAGAAGGTGGCGAACCAAGAATAATACCACCGAGGGAAGAAAGGACGAGACTGGATGACCCGCAGATCCGGAGGTCCATCCTGAATCTGATAGAAGACATGATCTCGGGGAAAGACAGCATCGAGGGAATTTGACGCCATTGAGAGGATACTAGGGCAAAAAAAAAGGGAATTTAGATAGAATGCAGGACTTATGGATAGACTCTTAAAAGAATCAACCTGGAAATTTTAAAAAGGTTGATAAAATTTTAAAGGAATTTTTCAGGGTTTTTGAGGAAAATTTGATCAAAAGAAGAAAAAAAGAAATATAGGTAGATAGAAATATACACCTGGGGTTTTTGAAAATAAGGGTAAGTTTTAAATAATACACCCAGGGTTTTCGAAAAGGGTTTGATACATATATATATATGAGAGAATAAGAGAATTATCATATCACTAAAGCTGTATAAACAAGGATGCGCATACAGCACTCCCTAAAGGCTGACTCTAAATGCAATAGTTGAAATGGCTCGTAGGACCTTAATCCTAACTCTAGGGTTTAGATCATCTGATTCCAATCAAGATACGCCGATATACCCAAGCCAAAGCTTAAAGTACGTGGCATAGAAATATTTCTCTGGTTCTAAGGTAATGGCTTCCCAACATCTTTGAGCACCTACCGATATACCTCGAACTATGGCCCTTAGGTACATGGTAGGGGGGCGTGAACCCAAATAAGTGGTCCAGTTGTGAGGCTCTCTCCCGAACTATGGTTCAGTGAGACAGCCCAGCAATGTGAAGACCGGGACAATATAGGTAAGGGATGTTTTTGAAAACATGTTCAACATGCAAAAAATCAGATGGCGCTAATGCAAGTTCTAAAGAGATAGATTAAAATGAAGAGAATCATACACTTGCATACATTGTTTGCATTCAATCCCTAAAATTGAGGAGAGTTGTATTTCAGACCTAAGTCTAATGTGAACATGGAATAATCTCCTCAATATGGTCCTACCAAACCATACTTAAATCCTATATGCAATGATGTCAGCCTTAGGACAGAATCTAGGCTTCTAAGGTTTGCATGAAAATGAAGCTGACATATGAAGAATAAAGACTTAGATAATATCAAAGCAAAGAAGAAAAGGCATTAAATTCGACCGAACGAAAACAGGTCCCATCTCGGTCGCCAAAACTGTGATCATCGCAAAAATTTTCCTCTCGTAATACTCTCTCTCTTCCTTCTCTTTTCCTTTCCAACCTCTTATTTTTCCTCCTTTTTGAAGGGAGAAAGATAAAAGACGGAAAGAAAGAGAGAAGAGAAAAGAAAGAAGAGAAGAGAAGAGGAATTCTTTTGCGGGTCTCACTTGACCTTAATTTTGAAAATATTTTAAAATAACTCGCATCCGTTTTAGAAATATTTGCGGGAAAACTGGGAGACAGGATCTGCTCGTCGGTACGAGGTTCGACCGTTCCTGGCGCCTTTACCAGGGGTAATCAAACCAAGGGTCGGATTTATGCCTTTTGCTTTGCTAAGAAATTATCTACGTATTTATCCTAAGTCTAAATGCACAATGAATCATGCTTGTGTAAATAAAAAAATGTATGCTCTTTTTGAAAATATTTTGAAGAATTTTCAAGTAAATCTGATAAAGTGAAGAAAATGTTTTCTAACTTAGAACTTAAGATTAAAGTTCTAAGTTTCTAGAATGATCAAGAGCTAGGGAAAATAAATCTGGATTTTGGAAAATGATTTTTGAAGCTTATATGAGGGAAGAGAGAAGAAAGGAAATTTCAAAGTTATAAATGGACTTTGATTTAGAAATTTGAACTTGGATGAATATTTGGAATGGAATTGAATTCCAATTTTAGGGTTTTGAATTTAGAAGGGAATGTGGGAAATCTAAAGGAATTGAGAAATGGGATTTGCAAAAGTTTGGAATTTCAAGATGAAATCTGAATCTAAGTTCTGGATTCTGAATTGAGTTTTTAGTTGATTTTTGGATTTAGGATCCGAAATAGGAACTTGATTTGAAATCTGGAATGAAGAGGAACTGGTTTTAAGAATTGGAATTACAGTGAATTTGGATCTGGAATTTTGAATGGAATTGGATTCAAGATTTGGAATCCAATATGGTATTTGGATCTCAAATCTGAGATCCGAGATAGGGTTGGACTCTGGATCCTAAGAGGGAATTGGATCTGAAGTCTGAGATCCAAAGTAGAATTGGATTATGGACCCTAAAGAAATGGATTTTGGATCTGAAGTCTGAGATCCAATGGTAGAATGGGGATCTGGATCCTAAATGGAATTGGGATCTGTAATTGGAGATCCAAAATGGAATGAGGATCTGGATCCTAAATAGAATTTGAATCTGTGATCTGAGATCCAAAAGGGGAATGAGGATCTGGATCCTAAGTGGAATTTGGATCTGTCATCGGAGATCCAAAATGGAATGAGGATCTGGATCCTAAATGGAATTTGGATCTGTTAATTGGAGATCCAAAGCAGAATGGAGTTTATACTTGGAAATCTGGATCCAAGTTGAGACTAGGTTTTGACTTTAGGTTTGGGTTTTGAGAAGTTCAAATAGGACTTTTATGGATCTGGGTTTTGAAAACCCAGATTAAACTTGAGAAAGGTCAAACTTTTGAGAATCAATCTCAAACTGTGGTTTTCAAATAGATAAGAAGATGAACTTTTGAGAATGAGTTAAGAATTTCAAAGTTTAAATGGAACTTTGAAATTGAGTTTTTGAATTGAATTGGATTTTTGAAATTTCAAAATTGATTTGAGAATTTGAACTATAAATGAATTTCAAAGTCAAATTTGGATTTTGAATTTGAAGCTTTGAATTTGGAATGAATCAAGAATATAAAGATTGAATTTTGAAATTTCAAAGTCAAATTGGACTTTGAACTTAGAATTTTAAATCTTTGCAATAAGATAGAAGAATGAATTAAACTATAGATTGAAGAAAGGTATTTGATATCACTTGGATTTTTGAAAGAGAACTTTGAAAATATGATGCAATTCTTCCCTAAATGATGAAATGAATTTGAATAAGTTTGAAATTGGATTTTGAAAAGCTATTTCATTCTTTAAGTGAATTAAGAACGGGGTTGAGGATATAATATATCCCTGACTATGGTCATTGGATATATTATATAATAACCACATTTAAATTCAAATGAAGAATAAGATACATTTTTTTGTGCTTTTATAGAATTTGAAATGAAATCAACCCTCAATATACCCTGACTATGGCCATTGGTATATATTTGAGTTAATCTTAAGTTAAATTCTGATAAAAGGAAGAAAATATGATGAATTTTGAAAGTGGATCCAGTGTTATTTTGTAAAAGATAAAAATTCTAAGTTTTGTTTACGGGGTACTATGGCCGTTGATGTGAATCGTCAACTTAGAATTAACTTACCTCTTACGAAATGGTGCACGTGCCATTCGTGTTTCACCATTGTGGGAATTTTGAGAAATAAAAGAAAAATGCATGAGAATAAGCAATTTATAATGTTTACAATGCTTATCCATTCTACCTAAAGCAGGAAAAATAAAATTCTCATTAAAATCTAAGTTATTACAATCCTTAAAATTGATATGATCTTGATCTAAGAAGGGACTTGATATCTTTTCCTGCAAAATAGAATTAACTTTAGAGCCATATTGTAAAATATGGAGGATCAAGCAAAATCTAGATGTTATACTTGGGTTACGAATGCCTTGATCTAGATAGATATGGGAAGGTACCATCTAATAGAAATGTAATGGAGATGTATAGGGCTATACTTGTGTTTGAAAAGAGCATATATGCCTATGCCGGATCCTATTGGGAGATGGATGCTAATGAATGTGCCTGGACTAAATGTTCATGTTGATGCCTAATTGGGCTGGAAGTTTATGGATGATGTAGCATAAATGGTAACAATATGGGATGTTTATTATGGGATCTTGAAGGACAAATCACAGCAATGCCTTAGCACTGCTACACAACAGTGCCAGGCACTGCCATGGATACAGGCAAAATGTTGACAATAGTGCATTGGCACTGCTGTGAATTTATGAAAGATTATAGCAGTACCAAGAACTGTTGTATGTAAAGGTATATGCAGGAGAAGGCATGCTATGGAGAAGCCTAAGCTCACGTCGAATCCTGCTCCACCAGCCCTAATCGTAATGGCACAGTATGTCAAACATTCTGCAAGGCCTTGGTCTGTAGTGAATAGACATGATGGACAGTTGTGTCATAACGACACCTTCTGTTATAGGTTTATACAAAAGACTGCTCAAAATGCGAAGATGAAGGGAGGAAGGGCCATAGCAGTGGTTGTCACTGCCATGAGTGCTA
This sequence comes from Nuphar pumila, assembly GCF_984573655.1. NCBI lineage: Eukaryota > Viridiplantae > Streptophyta > Magnoliopsida > Nymphaeales > Nymphaeaceae > Nuphar > Nuphar pumila. The sequence continues at coordinate 94,808,803 of NC_143253.1, forward strand.
AAAAAAAAATACAGTCAACACTGTTATAGCCTATGGAGGTTCATGGATTCTGAAATTTAAAAGGAAAGGTTGACCCTCAAGTGTAGGTGAGTGAGGTTAATATAAACAACCTGACAGAAATCAGAGAAAAGCAATAAAAGGTAGTTCAGCAGTTAAGTTTCAATATAAACATCTGATAGGATAACTTCTGAGCACTAAGTGTTTACCTTGATGAAATACAAACTCCCTGAAAGAAAGGAAAGGGAACAAAAAAAAGAAAAGGGGTTTGGTTTAGAAGCATATTATCATCAGTGAGCTAAGATATGAAAACAAGAGTAAAATTCCACATGAAAACTAATTAAAGACTTAGGGAAAATTCAGAACAGCAATAATACATACATCGGCAGGTAAAACGAAACCCTCATGCCGGATCTGAATCACCCATGAGTAAAAAAAAAAAACTTTACTTACAGGGACTGGAGGTATGAATGAAAACTAAATTCTATCAGGATTGCACATATCACCTGTTAGAAATAGCAATTCCCTTTGACTCTTCAAATGAAGACGATATTCCAACGATGCCGGGGTTAAGGAACCAATTCACATATAGGAAATAGTAGGATTACGAAATTTTTATGAATTTTAGTAGAAAACCCATGACAGTTTCTAGCATGATTGAAATCGACCTCTTCTCTGTACTTGGACTTTAGGCTTGATTTTCTGAAATAAATTGGAGACAAATGGAGGGGCTTATGGCTACATATACACTCATATTCATTACGAAACAGATCCTCTTTGATCTTAGAGCATGATTATATATGAAGGCTTCCATCTTTAGTTTGGATGACATGCTCTGTAGAAACATGAGGTTTTTACAAGCACTCACAGGGCATATGGGTAAACATCAAAGATGAGGTAAAAAAAAAAGATTTATAATGAATGGTCATCAATTCTTATCGTTAAGTGTACAAAATGATAGAATCAAATTATTCAAACAGATATGTTAAATAATAATAACAAAGAAGAAAGAAAAAGGGGTGCGAGATTGGTACAATGTAAAGTAACACCCTGATAGGCACTGCATAACACAGAAAGTATCATTTAATACAAAATGACTGCAATAATATTAATATGGATGGGCAACTTACATGATGGGTGTTCTACAATCGATCAAGTGAAAACCCTTATGATTGAGCAAAACATTTCCTAATAGTGGCTGGTAAGAATCAGAGAGAAATAGAGATACACGAATACAGGGGAAGGATAAGAAGGCAAATATTGGCAATAAAATGCATATTATAACCAGAGATCACGTATAAACAACAAAAAAAGAGAAGAGAAAAAAGAAAAAAAATTACAGGAAGAAACTAATGAGACATATTGGTTCTGTGGATCGATTGTTAATATCAGCAATATCCAATGATCACTGAAACTGACAGCAACCCTTAGTGACCTTACAGGATTTTCATGATTAGCTATAGATCGGAGCTTTATTAAAATCCTTTAAACTTTCCATCATCAAAGAAATTTCTCCCACCTTCAGGAACTAAGAGAAGACAAGCTTGCGGATGCATGCTCCAAAATCTAGATTTCATCTTCTAAGTTCTTCGATCATCGATCTCTCCTTTAGTTTGGCAACCAAACCTTCAAATATTCAATAAGAATCCGACATAATCCATAAAATCTGGATCTGATTTGGAAATCTGATTCAAATTTCTGATTGAATCCAGATTTCTGATCACTTGGCCTGAGTTGATCCTCCATTTAATGGGGGAATGACATGTGACTGATCATCGATAGATCAGTAGACAGGGAAGCAATACGTATTATAATCAAAACACAAAGAATGAAAGGAAATCTAAGTTGATGTTGGGATACTTCTATCCCATTTCTGTTGCACAGGGATATGTCGGGGTTGCTAAAGGCAACTCAGACAAAACCCACGGTGCGTCAATGGGGCAAATAAATGGAAAGGAGAATTTAAATGAGGTTTATGTAAAAAAAAGAAAGTAGAAGAAGGGGAATTAATTAAGAAGGAATGAAGAAGAGGAGGGGTATTGTCCTTACCAGAGGTGTTAAGGATTGACCTTCTCACAGGCGACTGCAGGGAAGACGCCTTATGGAGAGCTTCTTCTTCTTGTTTTTGCAGGGGAAACCTCAGACGGAAGGAATATGACGATTCTGAAGAGTTCTTGATGAACTTAGCTGATTGAATCATGGACTGTAATGGAGGATTTCAAAGAAAACTCGGTGGTTGATCGGTGTTTTGCAAGAAAGAAAATGTATGCTTCAGAAGAGAAAGAGATGATCGATCCCCCTAGGATGGAGTCGGTGCCTTCTTTTAAAGAGGGAATGGAGGGTTCGAGAAGGAGTCCGCTGTGGATGGAAGGTGAAGAACCATGGCGATTGTTGAAGATCGACGGTGGTGAATCAAGAGAGAGCATGCGCGGAAGGAGTCCGTTGCAACTTTTTGATATTTCAAAAAGGTGGTTCCCCTTTTAAGAAATTTCTAAAAAAATGGTTAAGGAATGAGGTTTTTGGTAAAAATGGCTTCAAAAAGCTTGAAAATCATCCATTTTCTTTGTAGTTTTTCTCAATTTTTTGGTTATATATATATATATATATATATATATATATATATTTGTATTTTTAGAATAAAATCAAAGATTTAAAACTATTTTTTTTTTTGTGTTTTTTGTAAAAATATTTACAAAAGGAAGTTTTTCTGAGAATTTTAAAGCCATTTTGAGAAAATTTTTTCAGAAATGGGTTTAGATCCGGTTTTTTGAGGAAATATGGATTCAAAGTCCTGGATTCGGATCCGAAATTAACCTTAAATATACCAATATGGAATTTAATTCAGACGATCTGAAGAATGAACTTTGAAACTGCTTTGATTTTCTCAGAAAATGGGGTTAGGGGCAAAAGGGTCATTTTTACAAAGCTTTGAAAAATTTGGGGTGTTCACACACCATAAGATCAAAAAGACCAAAATCGGTCTCACTTTCAACAACAACCTTGCTGAAAGCAAACTTCTCCTTTAAACCAAAGAGACTCTGTCCTTTTACAGAAAAAATTAAAATAACCAACTTACAATCAACCTACGAGCCTTTCTTATGAATGCAAATGGAGTGGAATAGACTTCTAAGGCTACTGAAATACTCAACTCACAATTTCACTAACTCACATAAAGAATTGGAGTGAAAAGCTAGAGTGAAATTACTCTGTGAGTGAGAAAATGAATACTTGAATGAATAGGAGTGAAAAACAAAGAATTTGATCTTTCAAATTAATGTAATTCGATTCAATTCGATCATTTTGAGTATAGATCACACTCTTATTTATAACTAAAGAATTTCATACATTGGAGGTACAAAAGGGTGTCAAAACAGTCAGTTTTGAACAGTCAAATTGTTTGAAAAATTGAAAAGATGCACCTTTTAAAAGTTTCAGAAATGGCTATATTAATCGACTGAAATAGTTATTAGTCGACTAAAATCAAATATTAGCAGACTGATAGTTAAAGTCAGTCGACTACTGTGTATAGCCGAACAAATTTAAATTCTGGTTTTTGAAACTTAGTCGACTAAAAAAAAGTTAGTCGACTGATAAAAATCATCAGTAGACTGAAAAAAACTTTCAGTTGACTCCTGCTAAATTTTTCAGAAACCGAACATTCTGGTCGATTGACTAAGAGTCCATTAGTCGACTAATCAGAAAGTTGATATTTTGCTTTGAAAAATTAGCACAAAAAATTAGTCGACTGATAAGTCTAATGGTCGACTGATAAACCTAAAAATATGGGTAAAGAGCTTTCTAAAATGATTTTTGCCAAGAGTTCTTTTAGAAAAGTTTTTCTTAAGTATTTTTAGGTGAAATGCAAGTAAGATATGCAATCAAAGTAAGGCTCTTACAAGAATCTAAGACTTTTAAAGAGATTTACATTTGCACACTTGTCTTCACAGATTTTTCAACGAATTCTTCAATTTTTTCATCTTTCTTTATTGCCTTAGCTGAAATTCAGTTGTTCCAGTTGTTCATCATCAAAATCTTGTAGGTGTACAACTTTCTTGTCTTAACAATCTCCTCCTTTTTAATGATGACAAACTAATCACAGATAGAGCATTGATAAACATATAGAAAACTTACTCCCCCTATCAATATGATGTCAAAACATAAGAAGTTAGCATAATATCAACATTGTTAACACATATTATTTTTCTTCTCATGCATATTATTTTTCTTCTCCTCCTTTGTCATGATCAAAAGAAGTAAGTGGAATCAAAGTATAAAAAAGAATGCAGATACAAGTTCAAAATATTACAACCCAAAAAAATGTTATCAAAGCAATATCAGTAAACAAAGTTCAAGAGAAGTATTGCTTGATATCTCATTGATTTCAGCTATATCAGACTGAATAGACGAAAGTTGTTGAGTAACATCCTCACGAAATGTATGTTGTTGAAGTTCCAAAGCTTAAATGCGTTTTAGAATTTTATCATCTTTATCAGTAGAGAATTTTTTTCTTTTGCCTTGAGATGGAGGCGATATAGGAGATGGTGATGGTTCAGGAGATATAGGAGATCCAGAAGATAAAGGTACTAGATAAGAAAGTTTCATTCATTTAAAAACAGTTTCATCAAAGATTTCCTTTCGAGAAACAAACTTTTCATTATTTAGAGGCACTTTGAAATATTTGAAGATTCAGATAAGGATACACCCATACAGAAGAAAATTTTTTTGTTTCCATAATGTAGTAAAAAAGACGTGTGCCCAATTTACAGATATATTTTCAAATAAGATATATAGAGCAATAGAAAGATCAGTTGAAAAATAATCAAAAGATCCTGTTTTGGGGAAGACATTATGAGCAAGAATTCTTCCTGTAATTCGAGCACGAGGTTGAAGGTTTGTATTTTTGAAAGGAGGACAATGAGGAGTGCCTCGAAGTAGAATTTGTTTAAAAATATTTTCATCATTAAGGTCAATGAAATTGAAAAAAGTTCTCAAAGTTGGAACATCAAGAACCCGTCCAAGGAGTTTGGAATCAAACTCGGTTTCAACATCTCTAACAAGAGAGGAAAGAAAACTGATATCGTGATCTATTTTCAAATTTGTGTAAAACAAATGGATCAATAAAAGATAATAATCACGATCGGAAGAAGCATAAAAAAGATGTGAAATCCCTGTAAACAATGCCTCGAGATCATATCTTGAATAAACGTGAAAAAGAACACTTTTACCGGGTAAGATGAGAATGGCAAAAATAGAGCCAAATGTGTCATAAAGAAGAGGATTTCTAAGGAGGTTAAGAGAGAATCTATGCTGAGCCTTGGCTGTGGGTGTGGATGAGAAAGAGGAAGCATGTTCGGAAGCAGTTTTCTAATGAGGCATCATCGTCAAGAAAGAGGAGACAAAGAAGATGGAACCTACAGAAGATGGCGTTGCCGCAGTGAAGGATGGGACGCTGTGAGGAATTCAACATTGCATTGGCGACATCCAACACTGTAGATATTATTCAGCGCTACAGAGGTTCTCCGGTGCTACAGAGATGGTCCGACGAGTGAAAAAAAGGGGCACCGATTCACGAAGGTTTCTTAGAAGAGGGGAAGAGGCGGTAGAGAAAAGGGAAAGAGGGCTCGGCTGCTGCAGAGGAGAAAGAAACACACGAACAGGTTTCAGGGAACATAACTTAAAACATATAAGTTATCGGGTCCCTCCAAAAAAAAATAACCAACTATCGGTCGACTAATTGTTAAACGTCAGTCGACTGAAAAGTTCAATTTTAAAATTTTTCAAGTAAAACAAAGATGACAAAAATAAATTATAAGTCTAATAATGAGCAAATGCCTAGTTCTCTTCTAATTCTCATAAAATCTTCGTTTTTGGGTGGTTTAGTAAAGATGTCGGCATGTTGTGTATTTATGGGTATAAAATCTAAAAAAATATCATCTTTTAAAACATGATCTCGTAAAAAATGATCTCACTTCAATATGCTTAGTTCTTGAGTGTTGAACATGATTTTTTGAAAGATTTATAGCACTAGTGTTACTACAATAAATTATTGTTATGGAGTAATTCAAACCAAAATCTCTTAAGGTTTGCTTCATCCATAGTACTTGTGAACATGTTAAATTAGCCGCTATATATTCCACTTCAGTAGTTGAGAGTGACACTGAATTTTGCTTTTTACAATCATAAGAACTATGATGCATGCATTGATAACTTAATATTTTCATGTGCAAAACCTTTCATTTGAAACATGTTTGAAACATTGATAACTTATCATTCATTTTCAAGTGCAAACTCATTTATAACACAATATATTCATTTGAAGCATGTTTTTATAATACAATTTCACATGAAAGTCATAATCAAATTGAAAGTAACTTCATGTAAGCATGGATACAATCACATCAAACATTGCAATACAATCAAATCATTCATATCAAAATAATGTCAAACATGTACCTGCAGCAAACACACTCCAATATCCCGCTAACTACTACCATGACTAGCATGGAATCCAAACTCAAAAAATAAGAACACTTCTATTTTCATACATTAAAATCATGCTCAGCATGATCTCCGAACTCCATCAAAGCAGTCCTAGATATCCACAACTAAATGAAACTAAATGAACGTGAACAGAAAAGTGTTGTATCCAAGAAATTAAATAACCTGTGATGCACATGCATCATTTACTAACCATGGGTATTTACCCGATTTGCATTGCTTTTGTCACTTACTCATCACGGGTCGCAGGGCACAAGCAGGATCCGTTGAGAAATCTGCAAGAGACATTGTGTTAAAATGATGTTTATTACCCAATAACAAGAAGGGTGATGCCCCCTGTCGGAACGAGCCCAAACAGGGAGACGTAACCCTCTGGTGAAAGCGAGACAGATAGGGGCGCTGCCCCTGCCGGGCAGTAAGGTCAAGGCAGGGAGGTCTCGCCTCATACCGTATCAATCATGAGGCAGGGGAGTCTCGCTCCCTGTCGAGGCAAAATTTCCCGGCAGGGGGATCCTCCCCCTGTCGGGCAAAAAAGACAAGGGGCAGGGGGGCTTCGCACTCTGTCAAAATTATCGAGGACAGGGGGGGCAAAGCCACCCACTGCCAGGGAAAACAAAAGAGCAAGGGGCTTCTCCCCCTGCAGATCATTCTCCGGCAGCGGACAGGGGGGCCCCTGTCGGCAAAGTCAAGAGGACAGCCCCCCCCCCTATCAGCAAAGTCAAAAGGATAGGGCCCCTCTGTCGGCATGTGAAAAAACAGGGGCGAAGCCCCCTGTCATGCCAAAGAAAAAGAGGATAGAGGTGGTGCCCTCTATCCTATCGAAGAGATCAAGGACAAGGGAAGGGCCTGACAGAGGCGATCGGGGCCTCTGCCAGCCCCCGCCAACTACATAGGGGTGGGGAGGGCCCGACAGAGGCTGTCGGGCCTCTGTCGGCCCTCCAACAACCATAAGGTGAAGGGGGCGACTACACCATAGGGGAAAAGGGGAGGGTTACCTGCAGACTGGGCTTACCGCAAAACCGAGAGGGGGAGTAACGAGAGAGAGAACGAGAGGGGAAAGAGAGAGAAGGTTGTCAGGAGGTCGATGGGCATTGGATGGGCGACAGGAGGTCGACGGGCATTGGTCGAGCGGGTGACGGGAGGTCGTCGGCCGGGCGGGCGACAGGAGGTCGCTTGGCAAGGGGCGAAGGGCGGGCGACGGGAGGCAGACAGGCGACGGACGGACGACTGATGAAACAGAAAGGGAAAAGGGGCTCACATTAGGGATTTACGGAAAATTTAGCGACGGATTTGCGACGGCAAAATTCTGTCGCAAACACCGTCGCAAATATGCGATGGAGTAGGGACAAAAATTTTCTATTGCTGAGCCGTCGTGAAGTTGTGACAGAGTTTGAGACAAAATTATTTCGTCGTGAATCCGTCACTAATTCGTGACGGATTATTGATGAAATTTTTTTCATCACTAATTCTGTAAATAATTCAAATGTTAGCGACGAATAATTTTTTCTAGGTAATTTGTCGTAAATTTTTTTAGCTAATTAAAGTTTTTCTTGTAGTGTTTCTTTCCTTCTTGGTTCAACTCCTTTTTCAAATTGGACTCTGTAGGGAGTGACACCCTCCCTTATGAAATCTTGTTTTGAAAAATAAGGTTCAAATCTTGCCTTAAAATTTGGTAAGTTTTATTTTAAGTCTTGAATTTCAACTCTACAGGGTCGATGAGACCCTTGGGCGTGCAAGTTTATTTTTTTTATACTTAATTTTTTTTTAAATCCTACAAACCCTATAACACAGTTCCTACCAAAATTTAAAAATTTTGATTTACCATTCAATAAAGAAAAGTGTAAAAATTAACAAAAAATCTCCAAAAAATTACTGAGGTCGGTCAGTTTTGGGACCCAACAAAAGATGTCGCAAAAGCAAACCAAAAGTGTGCCCGATCTGCCTTCCTTAGTTTTGGGCCGATGGTATCAGGTGAAATCACATAGCATGCAACTGATCACCGTCCATTCCATTTAGTGTTACTAAGGATGGCAGTGGATCAAAATCACATTGCAAGCACGGGTTTTAATTTTAACTTCCATCTCTGTTTCATATCCTTTATAGTCGGTTCAAACGGAGCGAGGCGGGATGGAGCGGAACAGGGATCAAGGACGGGCAAGGCGGGGATCGAGGACGGGGACAGAGCAGGGCGGGAGAAAGCATGGAATGTGATTGCACATGATCCTGGCTCTAGTTTTGATGGGCGCGAATACCGTGGGCTTCAAACGTGCATCCGCTCCTGTTTAAAAAATAAAAAAAGAGCATCGCACTTTGAGCTGGGTAGCGCGGCGCGCCGAGTCGCGTAAGTGATTACCTCATCGCCGTCATTCCCTTTTTAAATCAAATTCCCTTCCCACCATCCCCTGAACCGAGCCAAGACGCACCCACGTAACGACTGCATCCCACAGTCAGTTGAAGCCTCCGATTTGCTGAGTTGACATCTCCATCTCTTCCTCCACTTCAGTTACCCATCCTGCGAACCAACCTCCGTCAGGATCAGAAGTAACCACCAAACGTTCACACGGAAAGAAGGAGGGCAGGGCCACCATGAGGAGCGCAAAAACAGCGCCGATGGACGATCGCGGCTGGCCTGCGGCCGCCTCTGCCAAGAAGAGGAGCTCAGGAATCAGGGTATGGCTCGTCATCGATTCGTCAGGGCGATCGAAGCTTGAAGAGTTCGGGAAGCACCCGATCATGCGCCGAACCGGCCTCCCCACCCGAGACCTCCGCATCCTCGACCCTCTGCTCTCTTACCCGTCGAGGATCCTTGCCAGGGACAGGGCAATCGTCGTTAACCTCGAGCACATCAAGGCGATTATCACGGCCACGGAGGTTCTGCTGATCAATTCGAAGGATCCTCTGGTTGCCCCCTTTGTTCGAGATCTTCAATCCCGCGTCTCGAACTTGCGTTCTTCCCCGCCGCCGCCTCCAGGGGTATTTTTCTCATTTTCCGTTTCCCCCTTTTCTCTCTTTCATTCTAGAAGCCTTCTTGACTGATTAGTCCTTCTGGGTAGTGTATATTTCAATTTTGAACTACAAAATGAAACAGAAAAGATGTAGAACTGTTATTAGTAATAGGGGAGCGTGTTCGTTATCCAATAGTGATTGGCGAGCGTGTTTGTGATCGTTATCCCAGACAGTTTGCGCTGTATTTTGATTTGGTAGTTCATTGAAGTTTGAATTACTTGACCATTGACTCACTCAACTTGGATATCTGTTTGAATCTATATGTGTCGATTTTTTTAGATAATCTTTCCCTCTTTTTTTTTTTTTTCATAATCGAAAGTCCGGGGTTTTGAACTCTGGCCCATTTGGATTGGAGTTCAACACATAATTTAGTGACTTTTTTCTTAACGTTTTGTAGGAAATAAATTTCAGATGATAAGTCAATCCCAACTGTGATTGTCATCTCCGCTGGAACTATAATTCTTGAGTCCACAGTGCATCTAATCCAAACGCAACTCTGAAACAGTAGCAACATGTATCACCTACCATTCAGGTTTTGAGCAAATTCGGATGCGTCTGTATGCTTTAACTCGGAACTCCATTGGAGCCAAAATTTTCTAGGCCACTGAGCTTGGATTTGGTTGGATCCGTTGGGCTCTTTTACAAAGTCCAATATTTTCAAACTCTGATAATGGCCTCAGGTTACGCCAAGTAAGGGGGTGATTAAAATTTAGTTACATAACATCATGACAGAATGCTGTATGAGAACTCATAAAATAAGTCCCAGTCTCTAAGGATGCATTTGATTGCTGGAGACAAAAACCCCCTTGGAGATTTTTTTTTTCCTTGATAAAAATTCCTATAGTTTTTGTCACATGGTTAATTTATCCTCTGTTTGCAACTGGAAAATGTGGGTGAACTTTTTTTTCTTCTTCTTCTTGTGTTTGATTGCAAAATAGGAAAAACAAGAAATGCACATGCATAACAAAGATAAAAATCAAAACATATCAATGCTTCCATGGATAACATAATAAAAACCAAAGCCAGATCAATGTTTCTTCACCAACAACATGCTTATGGTTAATGACCAAATGAACCATTAATGTTTATTCAAAAGTATTAAAAAAACTGAAACAGAGCTTCCCCTAATCAAAACCCCATCAGATTGGTAGAAAGGTGACTATAACCATGACTACAACAGTCTCTCTCTCTCTCTGAGAGAGGAGAGAGAGGTCTCACTGATCTTCCAGAAATGAGGGTGACCGGCGGCGACTTGAGCTCGATGCCTAATTTTTTTGGGGTAAACTTTAGGAAGTCCCCCCATTTTTTGGAGAAAGTTCTCTTCGAAATATGGGGAAAACTTATATCCTGTTTGATTGGTGTGTGGGTCCCACCTCAAAAGCGGGGGAAAGTTCTCTGCGTGAGAAGTTCCCCCTGCTATCAAATGCACCCTAAAGGTTGGGGAAACCATCCTGCCACCAATAAGAAGTCACACAGGTACTACGTCGATCCCAAACATAATCAACTAAGATGTAGGCATAATCATTGTAGGGTACCTTTAACTTGCGTTGTTTGTAGGTGTTATTTGTTCTCATGGGTAGATTGGAAGCTAGTGTTTGAGATGGTTTTGTGTGAGGCAGTGTTGTGAAAAGTGTTGAGGTGTAGCGAGGTGCTCCACCAAAAACTGAGGCGAGGCGTAAAGCGTAAGCCTCAATTTTTTTTTGAAAACTTTTAAAAAATTCTAAAAAAATATCTAAAAATACAAATAAATAAAGAAATGCTTTATTGATGAAGTAACAACCAATAAGAAATAGAAAATCTCAAATAAGTACTAAAAAATATGACATTAACATATAAAAGTAACTAAGAAACTGATTACATAACTGGAAAACTAATTATATAGTTGAAAAATATAATGTCCTATAAAGCAACAACCAATAAGCAATAGAAAATCTCAAATAAGTACTAAAAAATATGAGATTAACCTATAAAAGTTAAAATATATGAGATTAACATATAAAAAGTAAATAAATAAAGAAACTAATAAATATAACATAAAAGTAACTAAGAAACTGAAATTGATTAATAAAAGTAACTAAGAAACTGATTACATAACTGGAATCTGTAACTGATTACATAATATGAGATTAACCTATAAAAGTTAAAAATATATGAGATTAACATATAAAAAGTAAAGGAACTAATAAAAAGTAAATAAATAAAGAAACTAATAAAGATAACATATAAAAGTAATTAAGAAACTGAAACTGATTAATAAAAGTAACTAAGAAACTGAGATTACATAACTGGAATCTGTAACTGATTACATATAAAAGTATCTTCTTCTTCTCCTTCTTCAACTAAGAAACTGAAACTGATTAATAAGAGTAACTAAAAAACTGAGATTACATAACTGGAATCTGTAACTGATTACATATAAAAGTTTCTTCTTCTTCTTCTTCTTTTTCTTCAAAGAGACCATGACATATAAGAGTTTTGGACTATGGACTATGTCACACATTAATACATTATATCAGGAAAACATGTTTTTATATTTTCCTAGTACCTTTGAGAGTTAATAAGCCCAATTCAATTGTTTTCTTGAACACAGGGTCAAAGTTTCAAGTGCTAGTGCTAGCGTATACTACAGCAGAAGTATTAATCCTGTTTATGTGAAAGTATGCCATCCTGTTGTCTTGATTTTATAAGAGAATGATGCTGTTTTGCTTTAAATAATTCATTACTAGAGGAAAACACTTATCAGTTTCAATTTCTTTTCACTAGTATCTGCCATGGATTTGTCCATTTTTTTGTCTATTGATTCAACTTAGTCATCTTCATAATGTTTAAGCAATTGCAGAATTTTATTCTGTTACAAGTTTGAAGTACAACGCTAGAGCTAAGTAACATAGACACGCCTTAAAGGGTGCTGTACCCATGTCGACACGGGTACCGCCACCGTGTGCAGTGCGGGTACGCTGGGTCCCGCACTGCACTGGGTCAGGTCCAACAAAGACCTGACCCATTCAGTTTTTTTTTTAACCTGGCCCGATGAAAACCTTCTCTCTCTCTCTCTAGGCTCTCTCCCCGTACCCTAACCCCCTCTTTGCCTCACTCCCCCTCTTTGTCTCCCTCTCTCGTGCTCTCATCTTCCCCATCTCGTTTCCCCCCTTTCTCTCTCTATCTTGTTGAGAGAGAGAAGAAGAGGAGAAAAAAAAAGGTGAGAGAGAAGAAGATGAAGAAGAGGAGGACGAAAGAGAAAGAAAGAAGGAAGAAGAAGGTGAGAGAGAAAGAAGAAAGAAGAAAGAAGAAAGAAGAAAGAAGAAAGAAGAAAGAAGAAGGTGAGAGAGAGATGTGTACCTCTTCCGCCTTTTTCTTCTCCTCCTTCGGTTTCAGAGAGAGAGAGAGAGAGAGAGAGAGAGAGAGAGAGAGGCGGTGGGATAAATGCCCCCCTCTTCGTCTTCTTTTTTTATACCCACTTTCTTTTTAATTTTTTACATTATACCTTTTTTTATTAAAAATACCAGTTAACCCTTTTCTTTATCATATATATCAGTCTGCTCCTCACATTTATTAAAAACATCAATAAAATTATTTTTTTACTAAAAACTGTCTTTTTTTTACTAAAATTTGCATTGGATCTATAACTATTATATGGATCTTACATTGGACCCACACTATATATAATTATATATAGCTGTCCTCGTACCTGCATTTTTTGAAAATGCCGTATCGTACCCTCCGGACCCGCACCTGTACCCATACCCATGTAACAGCGCTAGGGCATTTACTATTTTCACTTTCAGAGGTACTTAAACAATTTTCAGCACTTGTACAATTCAGTTGATAAAAGCATGGGTTTCAGAAAATCAACTTACATGCTGTGGGAAGATTTTTAAAAGTAATTCTTCCGTGCTAACTCACCATCTGTTTCTGTTTGCATATATGCAATAAAGTTGCGGTTCTATTACCTTTTCATTTACTTTGTGACATACTTCCTTTAATTGCAGTGATGTTAAGGTTGTTTAATGTTATCTATTTTCCAGAATAATTAACTATGTCATAAGTAAATATTATATAAAAAGGATTTACATGATATCAAGGGGTCTGATCTTAGATGAATTCTTATCTTCAAATAGGGCCTCTTTTCTTTCTTTAGCAAGTTTACTGGTAGGTTTGTATTCAGTGTAATAAAGTAAAACACACTTTCTGAATTAATAACTTGGATGTCTTAAGAATTTCATTTTCTTTCTCAAGGGAATTGAGAGTACGGGTGCAAACATGGACCCCATGGACAAGGACATGTTAAGTTCTGCTAGAACTGTTGCTGACTCTATCTTAACCAGTTCTCCTAGGATGAGAAACCCAAGCAGGCTACAAGTCCCCAAAACTTCTGGTGATATGACCAGTATGATGTTGCCTTTTGAGTTCAGAGTGCTAGAAGTTTGTCTTGAATCTCTTTGCAGGTGCCTTGAATCTGAGGTACGCTTATTGGCATTATTTATGATAGTCTGGTATTTTCCTGAACAAATTTTACAGGACTCTTTGGAAGTGCTTTCAACTATTGTGCATTACTATGGCTGCCATTTATCTTTTATTGGATTATGGCAATAAGTATGCTTTATATTTTAAGTCCTGTTACTTTTCCTAGCAACATTGGTTCATTGATTCCTTTTTGCTAGTATGGTGTTACTAGGTAAGATCATGAATAATACTTCTCTACGTATTTGACTGTTGAAGGTATGCTAAAATGAGTAAACTAGCCCATGTTAGCGCCAGATGAGATCCAGAGGCATGTTGAGTAAAATGGAACACTTTACCTCTAGATAAACATGGTTCACAATGCCCACAAAGCTAATTTGTTTGGTGCAAAATCACTATACCTGTATGCAAGCTTTTCATTTAAAGTGGAAGTTCTTGTGATTTAATCCAGATCTATCTAATAGGGAAGTTCTAAAACCAAAATAGATGAAGAAACATTGTTAGAAAATTTTAACTAAATTAATAAACATGACTCAAATAATTTAACACTTATTTCATTCAAAAAATATAGGAAGTTGTGAAATGAAATGTGATAAGCTGGTGGCTATAGAACTTAAAAATCAAGCCACAGGCTTGCTGCTGCCATTTGAAGTTGAAAAAAGATAGTTTGGCAAAAGGTAATCTCAGAGTTACCAGAAGCTTCTTAGATAGGTGGGAAGCTCGCTTCCCGGAAACTCGCTTTGGAAGCGCGATACTCCTCGCTTCCGAAACTTGATGAGAACCTCGATTCTCCCACGCTTCTCATATGCTTTCTACACGCTTCATCTATTCTTCTTATATGTTCTCTTACTCAATTTTTTTTTGTTTTTTATGTGTTTTCTCACTTTTCTCACTCACTTCCATGTCCTTTCTCTAAATTGGTAGTCATTATTTTTAGATTTTGTTAAAAATTTATTTTTTGCATTAAAAAACATGAAATTTAATATTTTTCACTTTTATTTTAGTTTTTATTTGTGTTTCATTTTGATTCTCATTCAATTCTTATATATATATTTTCATTCCTCGCTTTCCGCTTCCTATACATTTTAAAATACATCGCTTCTCGCTTCTGCTTCCCGTATCGTTTCCCGCTTCCGCTTCCTAGTCTGGCAACCTTGGGTAATCTACATTTGCAACTAGCAGCACCCTATTCTAGAGGCTTAAAATTCAAATTTAAAGGAATTAAGGAAATCACTCAATTTTTTAACTTATGAAATATCCCCTTTCATGAAGAAAGAAGACATCCACATGAATTACGACTTGCTGCATTTATCCATTCTAGGTTTTCAGTCCAGCAATATGATCTCAAACAAGAGGCCTTCCCTTGAGTTTTTATGTCTGGAAGCACCCATATAACTTGTCCTTTGTTCTTTATCTGCCTAATTCCATGGCCACTAGCAAGGAGTTGGAAGACATAAGAATATAGCCACCTGTAGTTTTTGTCATCCTTAAGCCTTTGCTTTTGCAGATGCAATAGAGCATAAACATTGTGAACTGGTACATGGGGATATTCTCAATTTTTAACATCCATGAAACCTTCTCATGAAAGGGATCAAAGATTTTTCTTCTCCATGAGGGAAACTTGCACCAATTACAACGCCATTCTCAGCAGCTCCCAACTGTACTAATGGTCATTACTCTTAAAAACTAAAAACATAAATGTCATACCATCTTATGTAATCCTTGCTCTGGTAATGATGTCTGAAGACTTCTAGTATCCTATACCTAATACATACTGTTGTTTAGAAACAGAAGAAATTGAATTTCAGGTTGATGCTTTATATGAGTGATAAATCTGTAACATGCGAGGTAACTAAAATTTATAAATTCATAAAAAAAAGATTTAGTAATCTTGTGCTTTTGTTCTACGTACTTCCATTGTTATGTATTGATTATTTTGTTTCATTTTTTGACAATTACATGCATTGTTGGAAGAAACAATGGTAAAGTCCTAAGATCAATAATTGTGTTAAGTTTTTAAATATAAAAAATGCTGAAATCTGATTTAAACTAAAGTACTGTTAGAGATTGTTATGAATCAAAATATATTAATATAATACACAAATTCTAGAATAAATGCTAGGTTCATATTATGTATGATACATAACTTAAATAAAATTAACCAGATACTATGTCACATGGGTGCGGGTGCGGGTGCGGGTGCGAGTGCGGGTGTGGGGGTGCGGCACTTTAAAAAAACTTGGGTGTGGGGTTGCCGCAAAAAATATAAAAAAATATATATATTGTAACGATCCCAACTCATACCCAAGAAAAAGTGCAGAATTTTTTTTTAACCATTGCGAAAATATTTTCAGAGACCCAGGGCCTTTACAGTTCTACTCACAATTAGATAACTCAACCAACAAAAAATGATCTTACACTTATCATCCAAACCATAGCAAACCAAATTTTTATTAATTAAGAAATAATAGTCATGATACAATTGCATAAGAAAATCAGAGTACATAGACAATTGAATGTAAAGAAAGAGTAAAGAAAGCAGAGCCACACTGTCCATCTGTGAAGTTGTCTAGCAAACGTATAACACTCGTAGCTCTTCTAGAAGTGAGTCACTTCACTGATCCCCTACGGCTGCGAAAATCACAAAAGTAGGGGTGTCAAATATCCGAGAAAATCTGTGTACGAATCCCTCTAATGAAATAAGTAAACATAAAGAATACATATAAAAATTCATGCAATAATTTAGAGGAATACTATTGCAATAAGAACATGGTTTAGATAAGCATTTAGAACATTTAACATACAACAAGATATAACACCATGCATTCAATCATACCAGGCAAGTAGAAAAGCAAGTAAATATTCATGATCTAATGCATAACAGAAAAATGCATGCATGATATATGTGCATATGTATGAATACTTTATTATCTTTGATCAGGTTCTCTTATTATATGCATGTCCCTATTAGATTGCACGCAATTCAAGTTTCTCTTTTTATTACCGCTGCTTACGGATATACTAAATAGGTAAAATTTATCAAGGTTAAATAGGGTTCTCAGAGTAATTTAGCGCACAAGTTGTATTTTATTACTGGGTTCTAAACTTAGCCCTCGACCGAATCACCTTCGGAACATTAAACCTCCACATGTAATGCCGGGACACTAAGGACCTCCACATCCAATAGTGTCACTTTCTTGGTATACCAAAACAACAACTGTGTCTATACACCCCCTAGGTCAAGTGACGGACTCTCCCTAAAACCGTGGTCAGGATAAAAAACTTTAATATAAGGTTCGGGGTAATCAATAAAGTACACAGAGTTTTTGTATTCTCGTGGTCTCTCAAAACTGAAACTCTAAGATTCTCATTCTAACGATGAGAGATCTCAGAACGTATATTACACTGTTATTTTTCTTTATCTTGTTATTAAAGGCCAATTATTTAGTTTGCAAATCAGCATGCAAAGGCAAAGGCATAAACTCGCATATTCTCCTACGAGAACCATCACGAGACCATCGCCCGCGGAAAAGCATAAAACAATTCAATATAGTGCAACAACAATAATATGATTTTTGCAATGCATGTAAAATAAATAAAGGAGCAAACCAAAGCTCGAGGCTCACCAGGCCCACGATGATTCATTTCGATCATCGATGCATCATACGCAAAAAATCATAATAATATGTCATATATGAAATAAATCACATGCTTTCCAAATGCATATTCATACATGCAATTTTGACCATGTGCATGAAACAGTGATATCCATATGCATGTGCATGAGTTCACAACTTTGTATTAATTGCATGCTTTCCTTCAATACCCATATTCATGTCCAAAGCATGATTTCAATCATTAGTCATTTCAATTAAAACATGTGAATAATCATGTAATCATTTTTATGCAACAACGTATAAATTTCACGTATGCTCATGCATAAGAGAACAACCTTATATCCACGCTTTAACTCAGCATACAATATCTAGTTTAAGCATGTGAGCATTTATGCGATTACTCATATGCAAAACGCGTTGTTTTCCAGAGTGCATGTACACATAAGAATTCTTGTGTATTACCACTTCAACTATGCATGATATACAAGAGTGCAAGCAAGTGAAATTTGTATTCTTTAATATGCATACAACCAAGTCTAATAACAAGTCTGGGAATTAATCACATAACTGAATACATCCACATTGTGCATGCACTTGAATCCAGACCTTAAATTGACACCCTGTTTGCCCCTGTATTACCAGTCATAACATATGAAAACCCCCAGTCTTAACATGTATTTAAAATACACACTCTTAACAAAAGTTCTGAAAATTTAAAATATCTAACACACATTTTTTTTGTAAAACAAAATTTAGCACCCACCTTTTTCTTTTTTTTTTGAATATACATGACCCAGTCGACTGGGTCTGGCACGCAGCCAAACCCACCCAGCCGACCCAATCGACTGGGTCAGTTTCCCAGCCCAACCGACTCAGTCGGCAGGGGCTGACTACCCAAGGCTTAGTCTACTGCAGATCGGCTGGGACCCAACCAATTTTAAAACTTTTTTTTTTCTCTCTGATAAAAGCACTGTACCCAGTCGGTTGGGGTTCTGCTCCAGCCCAGCCGGCCTAACAGTCACTACACAGGTCCAACCGAGCCTGTGGACATGCTGCCATTAGGGGTGGCAAAACCTGACACGACCCGCCAACCCGCCTCTTAGGCGGGTTCGAGTTTGGCTTAAACTAACCCGTTTAATAAACGGGTCGACCCGCCTAACCCGTTTATTAAACGGGTCGGGTTCGTGTTAGGGGTATGCCAACCCGCCAACCCGGCTGACCCGTTTAATAAATGGGTTAGGCGGGCGGGTCAACCCGTTTACCCAACCCGCCCGCCAACCCGACCTGCCAACCCGCCCGCCAACCTGCCAACCCGACCCGCCAACCTGTTTACCCGACCCAACCCGTTTATTAAACGGGTTGGCGGGTCGTGTCAGGTTACCCGTTTAATAAACGAGTCGGGTTTGTGTTTGCCACAGCCGACCCGTTTATTAAACGGGTCGGGTTTGGGTTGAGGTATGCTGACTCACCAACCCGCCGGGCCTACCCGATTGCCACCCCTAGCTGCCATAGCCTGGCAGCCAGTTGGCCCAGACCATATAAACTTATTTGTTTTAATGTTTCAACAGGTGTGTGCATGTGTCATCTCATGCACAAATGGTTCATAATCACCAACTTCAAAGGAGGAATACACATAAGTAGATTTTCATTTGCCCATGCTTTCACGGTCCAGCTTACTAAACCAATAATCATCAAATTCAGAATATTTCTTGCAACACACTTTCATTTAAGCATGAATGACCATGGGTTTCTTAACTTAATAATACATGTATGTAAAGCGTGGGAAACAACAACCGATTCATATGAACATGCATACATATTCATAATTACGAATATATACATTGATTCAACACCTTTTTATATCTATCAACATTAATCTATAACATGATCTATCCATAGAGAATCGATTTCTATTAAGAATAAACTTTAAATAAACATATATATGTTACTTAAAATTCTGTTTTAGCACAGAAATAAACATGTACAAAATTTTAAATTGAAAAACGAGTGGAAAGAACCATCAATGTATCTATGAAAGAGGATCCATGAATCCTCTTCCATGCATACAAGGGTTTCCATCCATATTTCCACATATAATATGGATTTCCAACAAGATATTGCATGAAAATCTCACCCGTAATCAATACCTCACTTGATTCAAGAGAGGAGACCCGTACCTTTGCAAAAATTGAAAGAACAAAGAAAACCACTGGTGAAAAATATCGTACGGTTGGAGAAGAGGGCTCCTCCTTCTTCCTCTCTTTTCCCTTCCTTCTCTTTCTTTTCCTCTTTCCCTCTTTCTTTCTTTTTCTTTCCTTTCTTTTTTTCTCTCTTAAATATAGAGAGAGGGAGGTGACACCCCCCCCCGCCTTCTTCAACCCTCTCTAAATGGACTGGAGAAGGAGAGTTTCCAAAATTTTGAAACTCTTTTCTCTTGTTTCCAAAATTTTAAAACTCCTCTGTTGACTTTTTTTAAAACTTTTCAATTCTTTTAAAAGTCCTTAATTCCTCTTAAGTCTTCTTAGGTAAGTACAAGGACTCTTTTAAGAACTCCTAATCAGCCATAAATTTAATTTTCAGAATTAATAAAATTTAATTAATAATTAATTAATGATTAATTAAATATTTTTGAATTTCTAAAGTTAGTTTAATTACTTTAGGAGTCTTATTAACCTTATTTAACTCAAAATTAAAGTTTTTTATTAAATTTAATGCCAGAAAAACGTTGGGCATGGATTTGGATCCGGATCTGGATCCAAGACCCAAATCTATTTCAAAAAATCTAAATAGATTTTTGACTGGACCAAATCTAGATTAATATGGGTCTTGGATAGAGTCCAGATCCATATTAATTTCGATCAAATCCATCGGATCTAGTTCGATCCAAATCCGAATCAAAATCGAAAAATTGCTCCTTTTTTAAAAAACTCGATTTTCAGGCCAACCAGAACTCGAATTCGAAAAAGTAACATACCGTTGCGCTCGACATACCGAGACACATCCAACGACATATTACACGAATATCAAATTCTGAACTTTGCCTGAACATAACCTGAATTTTGCTTGAATTTAAAGGTCGAAAATAAAACTCTTTCTTACCCTTCGATTGACCCGCCTCGACCTTGTCAATGAGACCTGGGTCATGCCCAGACTCAAAAACATCGATCTAAAATCGGGGCTCAAACGATTTTTCTCCTAGATTTAAGCCAAATTTTCAAAAATCTTATAAAATGACTAAGTACGAAAACACGCGATATTACATCCCTATCCCTTAAAAGAATTTCGTCCATGAAATTAGAACATATCGAATAAGTGTGGGTAGTGTTGGCGCATATCCGCCTCAGGCTCTCATGTGCACTCATCCAGTCTGTGATGCTGCCAGTGCACCTTTACGAACGAAATTGTCCTACTCCGCAACATCTTCTCTTGACAATTCACAATCTCAACAAGTCTCTCATCTGTCGTCAAGTCCGACTGTACCTCGATCACTTCATAGTGAATCACATGTGAGGGGTCAGGTACATACTTCCTCAACATCGAGACATATAATATATCGTGGATCTGCGAAAATTGAGGAGGAAGTGCTACTCGGTACGCGGTGTCCCCAACTCGACCAAGAAACTCAAAGGGTCTGACATACCGAGGACTCAACTTTTCTTTCTTTTCGAACCAGAAGACACTCTTCGTAGGCAAGATCCGAACAAACACTTGATCGCCTACCTCAAAACTGAGCTCTCTACGCCGCTGATCGACATAGCTCTTCTGTCTGCTCTGCGACCAACCTTTGTCAGATCAAACGGACCTGGTTTGCATACTGCTGGATGATATCTAGAGACTCCACTGCTCTCATTCCAACCTCATCCCAGCACACAGGAGATCTAATACCGATGCTGGCATGAAAGCTATTGTTGTATGAAAACTCTGCAAGCTTCACATGCTTGTCCCAATTACTTGCCCAATCCAAAGCACACGCTCTCAACATATCCTCGAGCATCTGGATCGTACGCTCTAACTGCCGGTCCGTCTGTGGATGAAAAGCGGTACTGAACTTTAAGGTAGTGCCAAGGGCTTTTTGAAGCTGGCACCAGAATCGAGACGTGAAATACGGATCTCGATCTGACACTATCGAACGCGGCACCCCGTGAAGTCTAACGATCTCATCCACATAGAGATCGGCCAAACTTTTCAAACTCTGTCTGATTCTGATCGGGAGAAAGTGGGCACTCTTCGTCCAGCGATCCACTATCACCCAGATGACATCGCGCTGTCGTCGGGTCTTCGGCAACCCTGCGATGAAATCCATCGAAATATCGTCCCACTTCCACTTTGGGATCTCAAGTGACTACAAAAGTCCACTAAGTCTCTGGTGCTTGATCTTCATCTGCTGACAGGTGGGACACCAGGACATGAACTCAGCGATGTACCCCTTCATCCTATTTCACCAATAGGTTCTACGAAGATCTTTCAACATCTTGATGGATCCTGGGTGAACGAAATATCTGGACCTGTGGGCTTCGCTCATCAGCTCCTCCCGCAACGCCTTTGGGACCCACCATCTGTCTCCGAACATGATGGTCCCGTCCTCCACGCGACAAAACTGCATCTCTGGCTTTTGGGCACTCACACATAACTTCTCAAAGTCCAGATCGTGTGACTGATGCTCCTCAATCCGATCTATGATCTCTGGTCGTGCCTACATCCCAACACAAAGGATGTGTTCGGGGTCATAAGCAAAAGGCTGCCATCTGACGAACTCTTCGACCAGATCTCAACTGCGTCCAATCAGGTTAGCTGCTGTGACCGACGCCTTTCTACTAAGCGCATTTGCCATCATATTCACCTTACTAGGATGGTAAGCGATGGAGAAGTCGTAGTCCTTAAGGAACTCCAACCACCTACGCTGCCTCAAATTCAAATCCCTCTAAGTGAATATGTACTTGAGGCTCTTGTGATCGGACAAGACCTCAAACTGCTCTCCATAAAGGTAGTGGTGTCAGATATTCAACGCGAAGATCACTGTCGCTAACTCCAAGTCATGCGTGAGATAATTCTTTTCATGCACCTTCAGTTGTCGAGAAACATACACGATGACCTTTTCATACTGCATAAGAACACAACCCAGTCCGGTCCCCGAAGCATCGCCGTACACAACGAAACCACCCGTCTCGGAATATAACGTCAAAACCGGTGTCGTGGTCAACCTTCTCTTCAGCTCCTAAAAACTATCCTCGCATCGAGGTGACCACTCAAACTTCACTCCTTTATGCAACAACCGAGTCATCAGGGTAGCTATACGTGAGAAGTCCTGGATGAATCGACGTTAGTAACCATTCAGTCCCAAGAAACTCCTGATGTCCGTCACCGTCTTCGGCTGCCCCCAAGACAACACGCCCTCCACCTTGGCTGGATCAACCTCACAAGCTTGAGCGCACAAAAAAGAATTATATTGAAAATGTGGAAAGAGCTTGAGCTCACAAGCTTGCATACAACAAGGGGAAATACCCCTATTTATAAGGAACCAAAGGAGGCCTTGGAGGGGCCTCCAACATATTAGTTGGAGGGGCCCAACGACTATATTGGCCCCCCCAAGGTTTGACAAAAAAAGAAAAAAGAAAAAAGAAATAAGAAAAAAGAAAAAAGAAAAAAGAAAAAAGAAAAAAGAAATAAAAGAATAAAAGTGCAACATATTCCTATTGGAATATGTGCAAAAAAAAAGATGAAAATACCCTTGTCGGGTTTTACAAGAATTGCTATATATATTTATATATATAGAGATATATTTGCATATATACGTGGTATATATGTAAATGTATCTCTATACATATAAATATATATATTTATACAAATATGAGATTACATTTTAACAGTTTCTTCCCTATCGCAGATTTCAATTCCTTAAATTTGGTTGTCATTTTCTTTTTCCATATCAAAAGGGATAATCTTTTGGAGCATGTTAGCCTTAATAATTTGAGGAAGGAAAGGAGGAAGGAATCTCTCTAGTGTGGGGGATGCACACTCTTTCTTCTTTTATTAATAAGAGAAGTCTTAATTGGTCGGTACAACAAAGTCAACACAACTCAGACAATTACAACAATGCCACATAAGCTTGACACAAAGAACAAAACATATAATAATGAACATTACATGACTAATTCAAACAATGAACTATGCATATAAAAGACAGTAAAATGTGGGACCATAGGCATGGGACTGCTAAGATGTGATAAGACAATATTGCCCCTGATGCTAATAATGTTGATGCCTTCATAAGTATGTTCCGTTCGATTTTTTCCCTTGAATTTAATTCTTAGATTTATGTCACTGAAGTTTGTATTCAAACTCTTGCTTACTGCATTCGTTCAGTTGCATGTTATTTTTTTTTTGGGTATTTTACTACTTAGAGATCTTCCAGCTAATTCTTTTTCTACAATTTAATTTTGTAATTATCTGTATATGCCTGTGAATTGCACTTATTTTATTTTTGTGTGTCAGACTTCCACACTTGAGCAGGAAGCATATCCAGTATTGGATGAGTTGACCTCTAAAATCAGCACACTTAATTTGGAGCGAGTTAGACAGATTAAAAGCCGTTTAGTTGCTATATCTGGACGTGTACAGAAGGTAAGGTTGATTTCCTTATAAGGTCATGACTAGTTTTGTAAAATCCATGATGAACACATGAAACACTAGTACCAGAATTATTGGAATCTTGACTAGGTTCTCTAATGCTCCATACTGGTGAAAAGTTTCAGGGCCTTAATTTCAGGTGAAAAATTTTAGATTGTCTATAATGCAAAAGAAAAAAATTGAAAATCATGCATTCTTTTTTCACCGTAACAACCAACTGGCTGTAAGGTCAGCAGTTTCCTGTCACTAGTAAGTACAGTGGCGTGGAAGGATCTCACTAGCAGTCTTATGATCTTCATAAAATAAACTGTAGGAAACATGATAACATGTTGATCACTAATTTATATTGCCACAAATGTTTTTGATGAAAAAATCTATGTTAGAAATATGGAATACATAAACCTGTGGAAGCTTCTAGATGATAGTGGGCATCTTTTGGATGTGAGAATTCATTCTGCTTAGCGATTAGATCATTCTTGCTGGAGGAACTCTTCAAGACATCTAAATCTTAGTGATATTTATTTCTCCATTTTTCAAGTTATCAAGAAATATTAGAATATTTTGTCACTTGTATATCTACATTGAATATGTTAAAATTTCTTTTCAAGTGAGGATTTCTCTTGGAGTTGCTTTGGCCACACTTTTCTTCTTGGGAGATTAGTATGCATATTGGAAATTTGATGTGATATACTTTTTATGATCAGAACATATTGCATTCTACATATCCTCAATTGTTTCAATGTACTAATGAATATGTGGAGATTGATAACCTAATATTACCTAAACTATTGCCTTACTGGCTTGTTTTCAATTTGTTATTTGATTTTATCATACTTTGCTCTTTGCTGTTTCAAAGTTGGCTGAACATAGATTGGGTCAGGATGGATGACTTTGCATTACACAGCCAAGTAAATCCATGAGTCAACTCAATTTAGAGATAGAGAGGACATATGAATCAAACTCAAATTCAGAATGAGCCATAACATAAATTTCTTAATCCTGTCGGTCCCATAGGATGACATAGGTTGATTTACATCACATTTATAAAGACTCAAAACCGAGTCTTGAACCTTTCAACTGAAGAGGTAAGTACCTCTATCAATTGTACAGCCCATTTTATGGGGATGGATGAAAACCATGAACTCATCTGGAGGAATTGATGACTATTGTACCATATTAAGTGCACATTGTTTGAAAGACCAAGTTGCACAACTATAGGAAAGGGCACATAACATGGTAAGATCATGTGTATATGTGGTACCAAGGAAAACTGGGATGATACTCTTAAAAAGTCAAATAGTGAATCTGCTAATAATGAGTATCTGGGTTATCATCAGTTGCACATCTTGCTCCGTGCTTTGCAGCAAATAGCGTGTATTTCTTTAGTTATTTGAGGAATCACAATTCTTGATGTAACGCCCCGAAATTTAACCCAAATTTTTAGGATTTTTTTTATAACAACAAAAATATTCAAATTAACCAGGTTAAACATTTCAGGCATATCATAGGAATCATCAAAATAACTAACAATCATTCTATTTCTAATAAAAGTTTGAAACATAAGATCAGAGTTCAGAATAACTGAATGACATAATTAACAATAACTAAATTAAATTTTAACATCCCGGGAACACAATAGATCATATATCCTGATCCTCACACCATCCCACAACCGCTCTTTATCTTTTACTCTTTTCCTGAAAAATTGTAAAATAATTTGTGTCAGACTACAACCAGTTTGCGTAGGAGAATAATATGATTTTGCAGATGTACCAAGTATGCAATGTGATTGAATAACGATGGACAATAACGCATGATACTAAGCATGACATGAATAACCAAGTGATAGAAAACTAATCTATTTTACATCACAATGCTAACTAGCGAACTAGTATAACATGAATAATCACATGATCAAATAAATAATCACAGGTTTAAATCATTCATCACATGCTCAATTAACTAATCATATGTTTTTAAATAACTAATCACATACATAATTTCACAATATTTTGTCTGAGTGATACACACAAAATGTTTAAATTAAGTTTTTCTTGAATTATCCCGCGGGTACTCGTAGGCCAAGGCAACCGTAACAGAAGATAACATTTGGGGGTCTATTATGCTTGGTGTTTTATTAACCCGAACGTCTAACTGAAACTAAAAATGAAATCCTAAGGGAGCGGTTAAGTAACCGAGAGAACCTTCCAAAGGCCCAAACAACAAGATGCATCCCTAACTTCTGCAGAAGAACATGGAGCTACCACCTACGAAAAAATTGGTAGTCCGGGTCCCCTAACTCTGAGGACTGTAGACCAACGAGCCATTGTCGCTCGAAGCTACAAACACGTGTCCCCCTACCCTCTCCAAGGTAGGCTCGAATCTGAGTGAATTACTTATTTTATTAAGTTTATTACCTGATTTATCAGTCTTCCCTGACCTGAACCCAATCGCTTAATGACACTAGAGTTTTCCCAATATTTTGAATCATACTACCGTAGTAGTAGATTCCCAACCCTGCATACCCTACTAGATATGCTAACAATTTTATCAATTTACTTGAGCAAACCCACCCAGAGTGTTCCAGTACCTTTAAACCGTCAAACACGAATGCCCCAGTACCTTTAAACCAGTCATGCAAAATTAGTTATATATTCCAATTTACATGTGAATTCACCTTATAATTTCGAAATAAATGCGTGACTTTCAACACCCTGGCTTGACACTTATGTGTCGTAAACCGACCCGTAGCTCGGTTAAGAGATCATCATTTCTTTTTTTTTTAATGGCAAGCTGCCACATCATCCCATTAGGTTTTAAACTTGCAACGTCCCAACACATGGTGACGTGCACTGACAACTCTTACCAAACAAGCAGAGCCCCCGTTTGTTTCCTTTAGAGAGCACGCAGTGTAATCTCAGAGATTTGGTAGTACAATTATATACATTTCTCCAAACACATTCACATAATATATACAGCTTAATAGGCATTTGAACATCAGAAAATATTCAGCTTCATAGGCATTTAAACATAAGAGAATATGCAACTTAATAGGTAGAAATATCGCAGGCTCAGTCACTATTTCAGAACCAATTGCTGTTCGAGTCCAAGTAGGAAGATGCAGAGAATATAGGCATGCTGACATGTGCGACTAAATATTCAGAACCCAACTATATATATTAACAACTAAAGTTATCAACACATACTTATTATCATTGAATTAACCTACTGTATATCCCGTACATTCTTATACACAACATGTGCAAACCCATTTTTTTTTTGCATACGCTATGATCTGAGTATTAACATTTCAGAACATGTGGTAGTGTAACCATGGAATCCTACTCCGAACATGTCATAATTTGATCATTCAAATATCAAAATCCACGATATTTTAACAGGGAAATTAATCAGAACATACTTAACACCTTATATTCAGCCAATCTGAGTGCTAAAAGAAATTTAGAACCTGTGCTACTTTAGGCAGGGAAACCAATCAGATCATGCCACAGTCTGAGTATCAAAATTTCAGAACATGCGATTTACATTCATTGACATGAGTTTAAGAATTTACAAAAGTAAACCTTCATATCTGCAATTTGCATTCGTTTGCAAGGAATAGAATATGCAATTTACCCACCTACTGTAACTATCACTATTTGATATCCATTAATAGGGCTAATCACAACTAGATTCTTGGAAAAATTTCAAAAAATTCACCCACATGAACCATCAATATTTCATGGAACCGGATTTTTCATGTATCCATAATAAGTCTAAGTATATGCTACAAGAAGGACTTTACAGACTAATCTATATGTATAACAACACACACCGCTTAGGTTATACTGAAAATTGCAGAGAAAGAAAATACAACAGTAGGGAAAACTCCTTTATAAAAATTTCAGAACGCACTTCCAGATAGTAAACATAGGATTCATCATTGAATGTTTCATATGAGCAGGAATTTCAGATGGTACATGTAAAACTCAAAAAAAAAATTTAAATGACTTTGGATTCGGGTCGGATCCGGACTCGACCCGAACCCAACTGAGGCACCCCTCCCTTGCTGTCTCTTAAAGACAGCGAGGCAAAGGGGGGGAGGTTCTCGAAACCTCCCTTTCCCCTCTTTGCTCTCTCGTCTCTTCTCTCTCACCCTCATGCTCCCTCGACTCTCTCCCTCACCGACTCTCTCTCGTCGCTCTCTGCGCCCCCCGATTCTCTCTCGTCTCCTCCGTGCATCTCTCTCGGCTCTCCTACTGTCGGGAGCGACGCAGGCGACCGTCGATGAACCACCGCCACCGGCGACTCCCTCCGGCACCACCGCCGTCGGCGACCACCAGGTACGACTTCTCTCTTTTTCTCCTCTCCCCCTCTCTTCCTTCTCGTTTGGCTCGTCGACAAGGGGCTCCGCTCCCCCTGTCCCTCCTGTTTTGCCGGCAGGGGGTCTCTCTCTCCCCTGCCACTGTCCTTGGTTGGTTGATAGGGGGTCGAAGCCCCCTGCCGTCACCTCTGGTTGACAGGGGGGCTCCGCTCTCTGTTCCTCTAAGAAATCGTTGGCCCCTGTCTCGTTTCCCTGTTAAGCAAACTGACAGGGGCCTTTGGCCCCTGCCTCCTTTCCCAAAAGCCGTAGGGGGGTTGTTGGCCCCTGCGCCTCTCTCTCTCTCTGCTTATTTTCCTGGCAGGGGCCATCGACCCCTGCCCCTTTTACTATTCCAGCAGGGGTCGAAGGCCCCTGCCCCTTTTACTGTTCCAGCAGGGGCCATCGGCCCCTGCCCTTTGAACCTTTCCAACAGGGGCCATCGGCCCCTGCCTTTTGTACTTTTCCAGTAGGGACCGATGGCCCCCTGCACTTTTAAATTTTCAGCAGGGCCCGATGGCCCCTGCACCTGTTCTTTTGGCGGCAAGAGTCGTTCGGCCTTGCCCAACCCTATGTATCGGAGAAGTTGAGTCTTATCCTTGTTTTTGCTTTTGTCTTGGTTGCATGTTAATATCGCATATTTGCAGTTACGACGGATTCCGCTCATGCTCCGCGATCCGAGCCGTCAATCGTTTACACCCACAGACGCCAGCAAGCTTGCAACTCTCCGAAGTAGGGGAAGATTGCATGGAGGACATGGATAATTGAATTAAGTTCAATTAAACTAAAAGCGACCAATAAATAAATATATATATATATATATATATAAATATATATATATATATATATATATTTATACGAGTATGCACTTAACTCAAGGACGCAGTTTCACAATCCTTGTCCTTTACTTTCTGTCATGTCTTTACTTGCTGACGCGCATTGCGTCGAGGCCTTTCGTTGCACTCCTACTTACAGTCTTTACTTGCCGTCGCGCATTGCGTCGAGGCCTTTCGTTGCACTCATGCTTACAGTCTTTACTTGCCGTCGTGCATTGCGTCGAGGCCTTTCGTTGCACTCCTGTTTACAGTCTTTACTTTGCCGTCGCGCTTTGCGCCCAGGCTCTTGCTTTTGCATATGTGTTGTTACTGCCTTGCTATTGCAGATGACGCCCAGGTTTTCGCTCATTGCATACGCTTTAGAGGCATCCTCGTGGAGGATGCAAGAGACATTTACTGCTCTCCCTCTTGCGACAAGAGTTGAGTCAGGAGCTTAGCGATTCATCATCGTCGAAGGAGAGAGATCCCTAGCAGTGATTCGGGTTCTTCGAGTACGCAGTCCTTGAAAGAATGAAACCCTAATCTACGGTGAGAGAAGAGAAGAGAGGGAGAGAGAAAATTCCAGTTGAAAGGAGGGTTCAGTTCATTGTGACTGCCCTCTCATTCTATTTAACATAAAGTGTAAACATTAGGGTACGAAAATACCCTTTTACAAAATAATAATTTACAATACATGAACTGGATCTGGACCCGATCCATTATACAAATGGATCGGGTCAGACATACAATGAAGATAATAATGTCTTCTTTTCAGCCTCCCTCAAGTTGTGCATGGTGTTGGACCATGAACAACTTGTTCTTCAAAAACCAAAATCTATCCTTTGTTAACCCTTTAGTGAGGATATCAGCAACTTGTTCTTTTGTTGACACATACATGGGCTCAATCTCTTTGTCTTCAACCTTTTTCCTGATAAAATATTGATCTATTTCAATGTGCTTTGCTCGACTATGGTGAATGGGATTGAATGACATGTTGATGGCACTTTGATTGTCACACAGCAACAGTGATCGAGCAATCGACTCTCCCATTTCAGTCAGAAGATGTCTTATCCATGTACCCTCGGCCGTGGCAGTGGCCATTGATCTGTATTCGGCCTCAGTGCTCGATCTAGCAACCACCTTTTGTTTTCTACTGCTCCAGGATACCAAGTTTGGCCCAATGAAGCTGCAATAACCAGATACTGATCGTCGTTCGTCTGGATCCCCCGCCCAATCAGCATCAGCATAAGTAATAATCTCATGGCCCCCACCTGGATCTAATTCTTCCTTGCCTTTGTATACCAGCCCATCACCCACTGTACCCTTTAGGTAGCGAAGTATACGTTTGACTGCCTCCATATGTGACACACGAGGTTCATGCATAAACTGGGATACCTGATTAACCGAATATACTATGTCAGGTCTAGTAAAAGTCAGGTATTGCAACATGCCAACTAAACTGCGATACTTAGTGGGATCTCCATATATATCCCCTTCTTGCGAACTCAATTTCTGATGAATGACACTTGGAGTTGTTAACGGCTTACAATCTGTCATGCCTGCTCTGCCGAGAATGTCCAGCGTATATTTGTGTTGAGTAAGGGTAAGTGTATCATTCTTATTATCAACTTCTACCCCAAGAAAATATCGCAGCTCTCCCAAATCTTTCATCTTAAATCTCTGATTTAATAACTTCTTCACCTGCTCAATGTGGCTTTTACAATTCCCTGTGATGATGATATCATCTACATATATCAACAGAAGAGTAGTAACTCCTTGTTCATTGTGAATGAATAATGAGTAATCCAGATGAGACCTAGTAAAGCCATGCCGTTGTATTTCTAGAGAAAAACTGTCGAACCAGGAACGAGAAGCTTGTTTCAAACCATAGAGTGCTCTCTTTAATTTGCATACATATTTTTTGGCGTCTCGTTCTGCATACCCAGTGGGTTGTTCCATGTAGACCTCTTCTTTTAAATCCCCGTGCAGAAAAGCATTTTTTACATCCAGCTGACTCAATGTCCATCCATGTTTAATGGCTAGACTCAACACAATACGAATAGTCCCCATCTTAACAACAGGACTAAAAGTTTCATCAAAGTCTTGGCCTTCCTCTTGTGTGAATCCCTTGGCTACAAGTCGAGCCTTGTACCTTTCGATGCTCCCATCTGGTTTATATTTTATCTTGTACACCCATTTTGACCCAACGACATTTCTGTTCAGTGGTCTAGGCACAATCTCCCATGTACCACATTCATGTAAGGCCTCCATTTCTTCATTCATTGCTTCTACCCATCTTCTAGAGCTCGCAGCTTGATAGAACATAAGAGGCTCATCCTCTTTACTTATGGATGTCAAGAATAACTGAAAATCCATTGAAAATTTTTTATAACTTACCCACCTGTCAAGCGGATGTCGAATCCGTGAAGATCTTCTGATATCTCCAGATGGATCCGTGTTCGTACAAGGAATGAATGAGGGCTCTTTCTCTCGCCGAGTGTACACAATTCCCTTATACCTTGTTGGCTCCAAGTCATATGTGACAGTTTCCTTCATTTGAGTCTCATTGGCTGAATCCTCATGTGGCTCATTTTGACTGCAATTTTCTGGACAGTCTACTGTACCGTTGGAGAAGAGTTCTGAATTTAACCATGGGTAGTATACCTCAATGCTGGAGCTTGAGTTATCAGTATCTACCATAGTTGAATTAGTATCCTGATCGGCAAAGTTCATTTCATCGAAAATAACATTCCTTGATATTTTGACACGCTTACTCAGGGGATCATAGCACCTGTACCCTTTGTAATCTTCTGCATATCCTATAAACCTGCATTTCAAAGCCTTATCTTGGAACTTGTGCCTGAGAGAGCTATCAATGTGCACATAACAAACAGACCCAAACACACGTAATTCATGATAATCAGGTTGTATGCCAAAAAGCGAGAAGTATGGTGACTTATTCTCTAAGATATTCATGGGTAAGCGATTTATCACATGAACTGTGGAGTGGAAAGCCTCAGTCTATAATGATAATGGGAGATTGCTCCCGTGCATCATGCTCATCGCAGTCTCAACAATATGTCGATGCTTCCTCTCAGCAATCCCATTTTGTTGAGGTGTATGAGGGCAAGACACTCTTCTCTTTATCCCATTATGTTGAATAAAATTAACAAAATCACTCGAGGAGAATTCACCTCCTCCATCACACTGGAAATTAAGAATGTTGATAGAGAAATGATTTTGAACAAAAGAGTGAAATTTCTGGAACAATCCAAAAACTTCTGATTTGTGCTTCATAAAGAATATCCAAGTGTAACGTGAGTAACTATCAATGAAAATAAGATAGTATTTACTGCCAGAAAAAGAAGTGATTGGAGCAGGACCCCAGACATCTGAATAAATGACCTCAAACGGCCTTGAAGCTCTTTTATTAATGGAAGCAAAAGGTAAAACATGACTCTTACATAGATGACAGCTAGAACATTTTGTATCAACGACTTCTGAACTCAGACTGGACTTAGGAATAAGATTATTCATGACAAGTTTTTCAATGAAATGACGACCACAATGGCCAAGACAACTATGCCAAAGTCTTGGCTTATTACTTTCAGAAACATTAAATATAAAATCAGAATCAAAGACTTGACGTTGCTGAGGCTTCAAGGATGAATAGTTGGAATGAATGAAGGAAGGATCTTCTTGGAAGATGTACATGTTGCCCCATCGTTGTCCTTCAGCGAATATCCTCCTCGTGCGAAGATCCTTGACATAAACAGAAGAGGGAGTAAATTCGACTGAAGCATTAGCATCATCAACAAGTTTTGAGACAAAAACAATGTTCTTTTGAATATTAGGGGCATGGATGACACTTGGAAGTTTAAGAGAGGATTTTGACATGTGTATAACGGCATTTCCAGTGTGTGAGATGGCATGATGGGATCCATCTCCTGTGACTATGCTATTCTTTCCAACATAAGGTGTAAGAGTCAAGAGCTTACCTACATCACCTGTAACATGAGTAGCTGCACCGGAGTCGACATACCAAATTCCTTTGTCATTTTGCTTCATATTTAATCCTGCCAAAGCTGCCAACAGTAACTCTTTTACTTCTCCATCCCTTTTTGCCTCTGCTTGTGGAGCTTTCCCTTTGTTTTGGGGATTAAACCAACAATTCGCTTTAATGTGCGCCCTTTCTTGTTGCATAGGAAACATGTGGGAATGGGTCGTTGTCCCTGGACATTGGGTGTTGAAAGAATGCCACGACCTCCATAGTTATTTCTCCCTTGGCCTCCTTTTCCTCGAAAGGAACTTCCTCTACCTCGACCATAACTCATTCCCATAGCCAGCACATCTTGTGTCTCGGAATTCCCATTGGAGGTTTCAGAGGAACCTTTTAGATTCATCTCATATTGCAATAATTTTGCACGAAGATCTTCAAACTTTGGAAGTTCTGGTAGACATAGTAAGGTTGTCGTCATAACATGATAGTCTGGTCCCAATCCACTCAAGGTTTGTTGTACTTTATCTTTTTCACTGACAAGACACCCAACAACTGCCAACTGATCTGTGATGCCTTTCATTTTATTCAGGTATTCCATAATAGACATGGAATCTTTCTTCAGCATTTGAAATTCTCGCTTAAGAAACATGATTCTTGCCTCAGAAATTTGTGAATATGTTTGAACTAACATATCCCACAGTTCCTTTGCCGAACAATCATCAGGAAGAGCAATAAGGACTTCCTGTGAAAGAGTTGAAGTGATGTATGCCACTAGCGATTGATCTCTCTTTATCCAAGCAACATATTCTGGATTCTTGTGAAGAATAACAGATTGTTCTCCTTTATCGTCTGCCTTTTCTTGCGAAAGAAATTCTGGAGGCGATGGGACTGATCCATCCAAGTGACCAGAGAGGTCCTGACTCTTTATAAACGGAATAATCTGTCTTTTCCAGGTTAAGAAATTGCAGTTATTCAATTTTTCAGAAACTAGTTGACCAAGAAAACTTGAGGACAAGCATGATTGCCCGTGAGTGAATTCCATTTGAACTGACACTTAGGTAAAACAAAGAACTCAGCTAACTTCTTCAGATTAGGAAAGACAGATGGCTGCTAGCAGACAGTTCTCTTTAGATTCAACAAAAGATGCAAAGTAGAAGAAAGAAAATTACAGATTGACAGGGATTAGCAGGTAGCAGGAAAACACATATTCAATGCAGGGAAAATCAGTAAGGAAAACAGCAGGAGGAAATCACAGATCAAGAGGGGTAGATGGGCAGTGATTTCTTTAAATCACAAATCACAGAACTGTAGGAAAAACAACAAGAGAACGACAGAAATTAACCACGGATAGAGAGATGATCGAATTTTCACAAAGGAAAGAGGGAACCTGATTTTATTAGACACAGATTTTGTTGACAGAAACACACAGATGAAGGTTCCAGAATCACGCTGGGTATTCACGCTGATTCACGCTGATTGGTGACAAAGGCTGGTATTCACGCTGGGTATTCACACCCAGATTCACGCAGATAGCTATGCAGATCCACGCTGATGCAGATCCACACTGAAATCACGCTGATGCAGATCCACGCTGAAATCACGCTGATTCACGACCAGACATTCTTCATTGGGTATTTACGCTGGGTATTCACACCCAGATTCACGCAGATAGCTGATGCAGATCCACGTTGATGCAGATCCACGCTGATGCACACGCTGTGCTTTCTTCATGCAGATTCACGCAGATCCACGCCTTGCTTTCTTCACGCAGATTCACGCAGATCCACGCCCTGCTCTGATACCATGAAAGAATGAAACCCTAATCTACGGTGAGAGAAGAGAAGAGAGGGAGAGAGAAAATTCCAGTTGAAAGGAGGGTTCAGTTCATCGTGACTGCCCTCTCATTCTATTTAACATAAAGTGTAAACATTAGGGTGCGAAAATACCCTTTTACAAAATAATAATTTACAATACATGATCTGGATCTGGACCCGATCCATTATACAAATGGATCGGGTCAGACATACAATGAAGATAATAATGTCTTCTTTTCAGTCCTGCAGACGATTTGGGGTTCGAGCGAACTTCTTAGCGGGAGTTCTGTTGAGAAACCCGTATCTCGTCTATTGAGGCCGGTATCGAGTCATGTGAGGCATGTAGATACCCAGATAGCGGATGAGATTCTAGAAAATCGCATGCCAAATGTTGGCACAAGCTGCTAGCTGTTTCAAAAGATAAAGAATGTCAAAAGTAAAGTTTGATAAACATTACATCTTTGTGAAAAACTCATGTTGAGGCTCTTATTGATGAGCTATACCCCTTTCAACCTAGAGTACTTGTAGTTGTGCACTACACGCTAGTACTGCGATGATCGGATGAGACGGTCATGCGACTTCGAATAGTGCTAAATGCACAATGCTGTAATCACTTAAATGGTGATTGATTCGCCTTCACAGGCAAGATGCTCGAGTGGTTTAAAGACCACAACATAGAATGAGTCGTTAGTTAAGCAACCCCTAATGCACCCATTCGCTTCTTGTTGTCTGTAAAGGGAGATGATAGAGCGGTACAAAACTTCAATGGACAGGTTGTTAACAACCACCCCACGGGCAATGATCCGGCCTCCCCAGTCATTGGAGTTAGGGGAAGGGGGCTACAATAGTTAGCTCAACACTTCTGCAGAAGTTGGATGCATCCGTAGCACTGCTTATCTGCCTTTGGGGAATGCTCTCTCGGCTAAAGTCGTCTCTTTAGGAGCGAACTCAACTATCTATTCGGGTTATTGAAAATACATAGAATAACAGACGCCCGCACTAGTCTCAGTTGTTTCTACATTTTGCCTGCGCGTACCCGCATGCCAGTAATATCGAAACATAAAGTTTGTTCACACTGGTTGTTGGGTCGTGAGACGTGTTTGTTGCATGGTAGTTCACAGCGTACGATCAAATGAATCGTCTTGCTATATTTTGACAGTTGCGCTACTTACGCGCTTGCACTACTTACTCGCTTGCACTACTTACTCGCTTGCACTACTTACTCGCTTGCACTACTTACACGCTTGCACTACTTACTTGCTTGCACTACTTACGCGTTTGCACTGCTTACTCGCTTGCTCTACTTACCCGTTTGCACTGCTTACTCGCTTGCACTACTTACCCGTTTGCACTGCTTACATGTTTAACTGCATATCTACTTTAAACTGCTTAGCACTGAATTAAATGTACATAATTCAGTTTTCTGTAGTCTCTCTTGTGCACCTACTAGTTTTTCGCGAAACTAACCCATTCTATGGGTACAAGTGATGATTAGGTACACCACGGGCGATGGCTCGATGGCAAGATGACTTCAAGACTTTCTTCTTCTTGCTCTTAGCTCGCGTCCTGGACGTTTGGGTTTTGTAACAGATTTTCCTTGGGATATCCAAATTTTGTACTATTTGAAAACTTCTTTTAATGGAAGTGGCTTTTCTAAGTGTCTTGCAAGTAGCATGGTTTGTGCGTTTTGGTTCTTTTTGCTAACGCGCCCAAAGTTGTCAGCTTGTCTTTCTGAATTTAACAAAAGAATAGTCTTCCGTTGATTTTATAAACAAACTCTTAAGGAAAGAGATATTTCTAGTCTCTTGCCTGTTTTCTGAAAAGGTCCCCATTTTTGAAATTTGGGGTGTTACAACTTGGTATCAGAGCTAAGGGAAACAAAGATTCTTGACCATTGAGCATCCACATTGCGCTGTGAGTATACCTTTCCTCTTGCTTAGTAGGTGTATTTTTGCCTTGTTAAGCTAAGTGGCTTGACACGTTCTGTTTATGTACAACATTGTTGGGTTTTTGTAAACTGCTCATGTTAAGCATGAATAATACTTATGTTTTTGGCTTTTATTACGAGCTTCCTGAAATTTCAAATTTTTGGTATTCCTTGTTTACTTCAAGGATGGTAAGGAACTCGAATGAAGTGTCTGCTGACGAATGGTCAGATTAACGGGGATTCGTGATGGATTCCCTAAGTTCCTTGGCAACGGCTATGCGAGACCAGATTCGTTTCCAAAGGGAACCAACGCCCGTTCCTGAGTCGAGCCCGCATACCGCAGTGACGTATGAGAAAATTTTGAAGCTTGACCCCCCGACCTTCGACGGCAAGCCCGACTCAGACATGACCGATAACTGGGTGAAGGAGGTGGAGCGAGCGTTCGAGATCTTGTCAGTCCCTGACGACAAGAAGACGTTATTCGGGACCTTCAGGCTGAAGGACAATGTCCACAGTTGGTGGGACATGGCCCGGGGTGTGCAGTTTTCGAGAATTTCACCAATTCCTTGGAAAGCTTTCAGAAAGGCTTTCTTGGAAAACTACTTCCCGCCTCATGCGAGGGAGAAGAAGGTGGAGTTCTTGGAGCTCAGCCAGGGCAATTCGAGTTTGACGGATTATATCGCCAAATTCCAGAGCTTAGAACTCTACTACCACAATCTTTTCGCTGATGATCGCGAGCAGGCATGAAAGTTTATTCGGGGACTGAAGGAGGGGCTCATGTATCGGGTCCTAACCAACATGCCCTCGACCTTCTCTGTGGCAGTTGCTGCCGCCGCCCTCTTGAGTGGAGCTTGGGAGCGCTCTAAGAGTACTCAGAGCAGGAAGCCACCCGCTGCGGGTGGTGAGTCGAAGACACCTTCCGACGGCCCAGGCAAACAACCGTTCCTTCCTATAAAGAGCGAAGGAGGAAAGAAACAGTATCCTCCTTCGAAGCGTCAACGACCTCAGGGCAACCCTCCAGCCAGGCAGCAGACTGGCAATGTATGCTCCGGATGCCGACGATCTCACTATGGGCAGGCGTGCCCGCTCGAGACAGGCGGATGCCTGTATTGTGGCAAGATAGGCCACTACGCCTGCGATTGCCGCAAAAAGGCGGTTGATGACTCCAGGCCGAACAACGGAGCACCTCTGCTCCCTCGGCCACCATAGCAGTGACAGAGTATCAGTCGCCACAACCGCAATCGAGCGGTCAGAGGAGGGCGTCGGGACGCGTCTACACTGCCAAGGCTGAGCAGTTGACCAAAGGCGATTTAGTGCAAGGTACCCTTTTTGTCGCTAACCAAGCGACTTTTGTGCTTTTTGATTGTGGCGCCACACACTCTTTTATTTCAGTAAATTTTGCTGAGTTTTTGCACATACCTGTAAAACCCTTGCGTAATACCCTTGAAGTGTATAACCCGATTGGGAAAAACACCATTTGTGCGGCCTACGTACCAGAGTTGGACGTAGTCTTGGCAGATCAACATTTACCGGCTTGTGCTATCCGGCTAGTGATGACGGAATTTAATGTCATCCTAGGCATGGATTGACTGCACAAGTATCATGCCAAGATTTTCTGCAAAGATAGCATGATTGTTTTATCTCCACCAGGAATGCCCAAGGTGGAATTCAAGATCGTGAAACCCGTTCGGGCGAGCAAGTTGATTTTGTCGCTAAAGGCGCAAAGCTACCTGAGGAAGGGATGCACTGCCTTTTTGGTCAGTGTCATCCAGTCCGAGCCGACGCGAGTCTTGATGGGAGACTTGGAGGTTGTTCAAGATTTTTCAGACGTCTTTCTTAAGGAATTGCTAGGCCTTCCTCCAGCTCGTGAGGTGCAGTTCAGCATTGAGTTGTTGCCGGGTACTACACCAATTTCTAAGTCTCTATATCGGATGGCGCCATCCGAGCTCGAAGAGCTCAAAAAGCAGTTGCAGGAGTTGATGGATCAGGGATTCATCCGCCCCAGCGTCTCGCCCTGGGAGCTCCTGTCTTGTTCGTGAATAAGAAGGACGGATCATTGCGGTTGTGCATCGATTATCAGATGCTCAACCAGGCAACAGTAAAGAATAAGTACCCGTTGCCACGCATCGAGGATCTGTTCGACCAGTTGCAGAGGGCCAAGATCTTCTCAAAGATTGACCTTAGATCTGGGTATCATCAGCTCAGAATTAAGAGAGATGATATCTCCAAGGCGGCCTTCCGGACCAGGTATGGGCATTATGAATTTACGGTCATGCCCTTCGGACTCACTAACGCAACGTTTATGGATCTCATGAATAGGGTGTTCAAACCCTTCTTGGACACCTTCGTGAACGTGTTGATCGACGACATCCTGGTGTATTCAGACAGTTGGGCGCAACATCGTAAGCACTTGAGAGTTATTCTCGAAACCTTGCGAAAGGAGCGTTTGTTCGCTAAGTACTCTAAGTGCGAGTTTTGGTTTGAGGAGATCATGTTTTTGGGACATATTATCTCCAAGAAAGGTGTATTCGTGGATCCCGCGAAGGTAGAGGCTGTACTCAGTTGGCAGCAACCGAGGAATGTTCGTGACATCCAGAGTTTTCTTGGATTAGCTAGGTATTACCGAAGATTTATCCAGGACTTTTCTAAGATCTCTCTACCCATGATGAAGCTCCTGAAGAAAGAAGCTAAGTTCGTGTGGGACGACAAGTGCGAGAGCAATTTTTAGATGTTGAAGGAACCTCTTACGACTGCTCCTATTCTAGCCTTACCTTTGGGTCAAGGCGACTTCGTAATTTACACCGACGCTTTCGGGACAGGCTTGGGTTGCGTTTTAATGCAGAATGATAGAGTGATCGCCTATGCATCGTGCCAACTTAAAATACATGAGAAGAATTATCCGACTCATGATTTGGAGTTAACAGCGGTGGTCTTCGCATTGAAGATATGACAACACTATTTGTACGGAGAGCGGTTTGAGGCTTTTATAGATCACAAGAGCCTAAAATTTTTGTTATCGCAGAAGGAGCTGAATATGAGGCAGCGACGTTAGCTGGAATTCCTCAAGGATTACGACTTTACCTTGTCCTACCACCCAGGAAAGACAAACATCGTGGCCGACGCTCTGAGCCGCAAGTCTCCCAGCGTTTCTGTTAACATGTTATTCGTTGGGTGGAAACTGATCGAGGATCTGATATCGTGGGAACCATTTGCGGTCACTCAATATTTGATCAGTCTTTCCAGCATGATAGCTCAACCTGAGCTATTGTCAAAGATCTTTGTCAGTCAAAAGATCGATGCGCAATACGAAAAGCTGAAGGCTCTAGCGCAGCGGGCCGATACCTCCTTCCGTCTGTGTGAGGAAGGAAGTGTATGGCATAAGGATCGTCTCTGGGTGCCAGAAGATCCTATTTTGAGAGATGAGATTCTCGCAGAAGCCCACAAGTCCAAGTACACGATTCACTCGGTCGGCACGAAGATGTTCAAAGATTTGCAGCGCAGGTATTGGTGGAGCAGAATGAAGCGAGACGTAGCCTAGTACGTTTCAAAGTGCTTGACTTGCCAACAGGTTAAGATCGAGCACCATCGACCAGGCGGAGTGATGCAACAGATGGAGATTCCACAATGGAAGTGGGAGGATATCACGATGGACTTCATCGTCGGTTTGCCGAGGATGCAGAGGAAACACGATGCGATTTGGGTGATCGTGGATTGACTCACTGAATCAGCGCATTTCCTCCCTATACGGCTCAGTCAGTCATTGAACAACTTGGCATACCTCTATGTCAGGGAGATTGTGAGATTGCACAGTGTTCCTGTGTCAATCATCTCCGATCGTGACCCGAGGTTCACCTCCAGGTTTTGGGGGCAGTTGCAGTTGACCCTGGGCACGAAACTGAAATTCAGCACTGCCTTCCACCCTCAGACCGACGGACAATCTGAACGCACGATTCAAACTTTGGAGGACATGCTGCGAGCTTGCATGATGGACTGGAAGGAAAAATGAGACTCTCGTACCGGATTGGCAGAATTTGCGTACAATAACAGTTATCATGCGAGCATCGGTATGGCCCCGTATGAAGCCTTGTACGGGAAGCCTTGTCGATCACTTGTCTACTGGGACGAGGTTTGTGAACGGACGCAGGGTTCACCAATAGTGCTACAACACTATACTCAGCAAGTGCAGATGATCAGGGAACGTCTGCGTACCGCGCAAAGTCGACAAAAGTGTTACACCGATCGTCGACGTAGAGAGCTCGTGTTCTCAACGGGAGATATGGTTTTTGTTAAGGTATATCCTACAAAGAGCATTTTTCGGTTCGGGAAGAAGGAAAAGCTGAGTCCCCGATTCGTCAGACCTTTTGAGATCCTGGATCGGATCGGTGAGGCGGCTTACCGTGTTGCGCTGCCTCCTTAGTACGCTCAGATCCACAACGTCTTCCACGTATCTATGTTGAGAAGATACGTTCACGACCCATCGCACATCATTCATTACGATGATGTGGACATCCAAAAAGACTTGACGTTCGAGGAAAGACCTGTGGCAGTCGTTGATCGTCGAGACCAAGTGTTCAGATCGAAAACGATTTCTCTTGTAAAAGTACGTTGGCAACACCATGGAACAAATGAATGTACATGGGAGCCTGAGTCTGATATTAGGGAAAAATACCTTGATTTGTATTTTGACCAATATATGCAATAGAAATTTCGCGGACGAAATTATTTTTAAGGAGGGTAGGATGTAAAACTCAATTTTTTTTTAAATGACTTTGGATTCGGGTCGGATCCGGACCCAGACTCGATCCAGACCCAACTGAGGCACCGCCTCCCTCGCTGTCTCTTAAAGACAGCGAGGCAAAGGGGGGGAGGTTGTCTAAACCTCCATTTCCCCTCTTTGCTCTCTCGTCTCTTCTCTCTCACCCTCACACTCCCTCGACTCTCTCCCTCACCGACTCTCTCTCGTCACTCTCTGCACTCTTCGCCCCCCGATTCTCTCTCGTCTCCTCCCTGCATCTCTCTCGGCTCTCCTACTATCGGGAGCGACGCAGGCGACCATCGACGAACCACCGTCACCGGCGACTCCGACCACCAGGTATGGCTTCTCTCTTTTTCTCCTGTTTTCTCTCCTTTCTCCCTCTCTTCCTTCTCGTTTGGCTCGTCGACAGGGGGCTCCGCTCTCCCTGTCCCTCCTGTTTTGCCGGCAGGGGGCCTCTCTCTCCCCTGCCACTGTCCTTGGTTGGTCGACAGGTGGTCGAAGCCCCCTGCCGTCACCTCTGGTTGACAGGGGGGCTCCGCTCCCTGTTCCTCTAAGAAACCGACAGGGGCCAAAGGCCCCTATCCCGTTTCCCTGTTAAGCAAACCGACAGGGGCCTTTGTCCCCTGCCTCCTCTCCCAAAAGCCGCAGGGCTATGTCACAGGGATTCGGCTAGCAGGGTGCCGCACCCGCGTCGACGCGACTCGACGCGGGTGCGAGTGCTGCACCGGGTGCGGTCAACCCGATCCTGGGTGCGTTGATCGCACCCAGGATCATTTAGGTTCATTTTTTTTTTGGATTTTTTTTAAAAAAAAAATTGCCTTATGAAATGGGCTGCGAAATTTAAAAAAAAAAAATTCTGCTGACAGCAGGTGCTGCTCCTAATCCTTCTTTTTCATATGCTGACAGCAGCTGCTGCTCCTAATCCTTTTTTTCGTAAAGGATTTTCTCTCTCCATAATAAATGATAGACATCTGCTGACAGCAGCTGCTGCTCCTAATCCTTCTTTTTCGTAAAGGATTTTCTCTCTCCATAATAAATGATAATGATGGTGGTAGCCTTGTTGGCTATTAGTATTCACTGTTCTCCTGACAAGATGGGTGGGTGCAGCTGTATATAAAATGAAATTTGAAAAAACCCGCGTCGGGGGAATCCCCCGACTCCCTTATATATATATATATTACATTTTTGCCCCTGCCGCACCCCCGCACCCGGGTTTTTTGGAAGTGCCGAATCCCCGCACTCGCACCCGCACCCGCACCCGCGCCCGCACCCATGTGACATAACCGCAGGGGGGTTGTTGGCCACTGCACCTCTCTCTCTCTCTGCTCATTTTCTTGGCAGGGGCCATTGGCCCCTGCCCCTTTTTACTATTCCAGCAGGGGCGGCCCTTGCCCCTTTTACTATTCCAGAGGGGTCGAAGGCCCCTGCCCTTTGTACTTTTCCAGCAGGCCCTTTTTAAATTTCCAGCACGGGCCCCTGCCTTTTTAAATAACCAGCAGGGGCCGATGGCCCTTGCACCTATTCTTTTGGTGGCAAGAGTCGTTCGGCCCTGCCCCAGCCCTATGTATCGGAGAAGTTGAACCTTCTCCTTGTTTTTGCTTTTGTCTTGGTTGCATGTTAATATCACATATTTGCAGTTACGACGGATTCCGCTCGCGCTCTGCGACCCGAGCCATCAATCGTTTACACCCGCAGACGTCAGCAAGCTTGCAACTCTCTGAGGTAGGGGAAGATTGCACAGAGGACTTGGATAATTGAATTAAGTTCAATTAAACTAAAAGTGACCATTAAATAAATATATATATACAAATATATATATTTATACGAGTATGCACTTAACTCAAGGACGCAGTTTCGCAATCCTTGTCCTTTACTTTCTGTCATGTTTTTACTTGCTGTCGCGCATTGTGTCGAGGCCT
This sequence comes from Nuphar pumila, assembly GCF_984573655.1. NCBI lineage: Eukaryota > Viridiplantae > Streptophyta > Magnoliopsida > Nymphaeales > Nymphaeaceae > Nuphar > Nuphar pumila. The sequence continues at coordinate 94,852,600 of NC_143253.1, forward strand.
TTCGTTGCACTCCTACTTACAGTCTTTACTTGCCGTCGCGCATTGCGTCAAGGCCTTTCGTTGCACTTCTGTTTACAGTCTTTACTTTGCCGTCGCGCTTTGCGCCCAGGCTCTTGCTTTTGCATATGTGTTGTTACTGCCTTGCTATTGCAGATGACACTTAGGTTTTCGCTCATTGTATACGCTTTTGAGGCATCCTCGTGGAGGATGCAAGAGATATTTACTGCTCTCCCTCTTACAACAAGAGTTGAGTCAGGAGCTTAGCGATTCATCATCGTCGAAAGAGAGGGATCCCTAGCAGGGATTCAGGTTCTTCGAGTACGCAGTCCTGTAGACGATTTGGGGTTCGAGCGAACTTCTTAGCGGGAGTTCTGTTGAGAAACCCGTATCCCGTCTATCGAGGCCGGTATCGAGTCATGTGAGGCATGTAGATACCCCGATAGCGGATGAGTTCTGGAAAATCGCATGCCAAATGTTGGCACAAGCTGCTAGCTATTTCAAAAGATAAAGAATGTCAAAAGTAAAGTTTGATAAACATTACATCTTTGTGAAAAACTCCTGTTGAGGCTCCTATTGATGAGCTATACCCCTTTCATCCTAGAGTACTTGTAGTTGTGCACTACACGCTAGTACTGCGATAATCGGATGAGACGGTCGTGCGACTTCGAATAGTGCTAAATGCACAATGCTGTAATCACTTAAATGGTGATTGATTCACCTTCACAGGCAAGATGCTCGAGTGGTTTAAAGACCACAGCATAAAATGAGTCGTTAGTTAAGCAACCCCTAATGCACCCATTCGCTTCTTGTTGTCTGTAAAGGGAGATGATAGAGCGGTACAAAACTTCAATGGACAGGTTGTTAACAACCACCCCACGGGCAATGATCCGGCCTCCCCAGTCATTGGAGTTAGGGGAAAGGGGCTACAATAGTTAGCTCAACACTTCTGCAGAAGTTGGATGCATCCGTGACACTGCTTATCTGCCTTTGGGGAATGCTCTCTCGGCTAAATTCGTCTCTTTAGGAGCGAACTCAACTATCTATTCGGGTTATTGAAAATACATAGAATAACAGACGCCCACACTAGTCTCAGTTGTTTCTACGTTTTGCCTGCGCGTACCCGCATGCCAGTAATATCGAAACATAAAGTTTGTTCACACTGGTTGTTGGGTCGTGAGACTTGTGTGTTGCGTGGTAGTTCACAGCGTACGATCAAATGAATCGTCTTGCTATATTTTGACAGTTGCGCTACTTACGCGCTTGCACTACTTACTCGCTTGCACTACTTACGCGTTTGCACTGCTTACTCGCTTGCACTACTTACCCGTTTGCACTGCTTACCTGTTTAACTGCATATCTGCTTTAAACTGCTTAGCAAACTGAATTAAATGTACATAATTCAGTTTCCTGTAGTCTCTCTTGTGCACCTACTAGTTTTTCGCGAAACTAACCCATTCTATGGGTATAGGTGATGATTAGGTACACCACGGACGATGGCGCGATGGCAAGATGGCTTCAAGACTTTCTTCTTCCTACTCTTAGCTCGCGTCCTGGACGTTTGTGTTTTGTAACGGTTTTTCCTTCGGATATCCGAATTTTGTACTATTTGAAAACTTCTTTTAATGGAAGTGGCTTTTCCAAGTGTCTTGCAAGTAGCATGGTTTGTGCGTTTTGGTTCTTTTAGCTAACGCGCCCAAAGTTGACAACTTGCCTTTCTGAATTTAACAAAAGAATAGTCTTCCGCTGATTTTATAAACAAACTCTGAAGGAAAGAGATATTTCTAGTCTCTTGCCTATTTTCTGAAAAGGTTCGCAAGTTTGAAATTTGGGGCGTTACAGTACAACATTCAGCATATATGAAACATTTTTTTCCAGCAAACGAATTACTCTAATAAGACTGAATTCGTCAAGCCATCTGATAGACAACACCCTAGGTCGTCTCAACGAACAACAAAATCTAATTAAAAACCTCTCTGAGTGTCGGTTCACATGTGCACAGATTTGCATTTAGACAAAAATAAAGCTTCAATACCGGCTTTCTTAAAAATCAATACGTGCTAAACCAGAAAAAAAATTGTGTAGAGCACGCTTGCAGAACCAAGATTCTGCCCTTGTATAGGTTAAACCTACTCGAATGGGCTGAGGAGTACCTTATATCAGGCTTGAGACAAGCACTCTGCAGAAACCATAGGAAAAACCTACCTCTTTTTAAGCTTTTTCCCTGATTCCACCCCTTGCTACAGTGGATTTGGTGCAGTGCGCCTTTCCCCAAATCATGCGCCAAATAGAGAGTTAATGAGTGGAAACGGAAGAGAAGAAGTAACGAGTGGGAGGGAGGATGCACATTAAGAAGAGGGAGAGTGTCGGTTGGAGAGAATGGGGAAGTAGAGGGGTCATGGGGGTCGGTTTCCCCCTCCTCTCCACGTTCTGCGTGACAAGGGTTTAACGCCACTCCCCCTTAAAAGTTTTGATTAGGGTTCCCTATTGAAGCCTCCCCCTTTTCTCACGATTTTTTTTAACATACTTCACCTCTTAACCTTAACAGTATCGTTTTTAACGTGAACCATTTTTTTTAACCTTTCATTTAACACACATGTACGTGCGAATTTGGATCAACCGTGACCCGCGACCCATTTATCTTTTTGGGTTCCAAAATTTTGGGCTTATCCAAATCCATCCACAGATTTGGATCTTCTTTTAAAAGTTTTAAAGTATTAATATTTAAATTTTTGAATATAAACCCAAACTCGATTTCTTTGGACCCAAGTACATTATCATGGATCTCAACTAACTTATTATGGCCCAAGATCCGTCGTGCTCATAAAACCCTTTAAGAAATCTGGGTCCAATGATCCAAAGTTTTCTTCTTACTATGATTTTGAATCATGGATCCAAATTAATATGCATGGATCCAAACAATTCATGATGAATCCAAACGTAAGAATTTTAATTGGATCCCTACAATATTTAAACCTCCGATGTCCAGGATCCAAATGAAATAATGTGGATCCAAACATTGCATAAGCTATACAAATCCCACTAAAGTGTTGTAGGCCCGATATAGAAAATTTCACATTAAAATTTCAATTCAAACTTCGCGGATCCACACCATTCGTCCTGGATCCAATATCAAATATGACTATGAAATGGAGGATCCAAATCAGAGATACAAATAAAATGATAGAATTATCCTTGTACTAGCTTATGGAGATAAATTTCAAGTTTATTTATATGATAAAATCCACAGGTATTACACTTGAGCAGCATGAAAGATAAAAAATTCCACTGAAGCTAGAGGTCAACTTGAAATTAACTTTTTTATGGATATATTTGTATATGCAGCAATCACAAGCACGAAAGACACTAATTTCATCATCATCATCAAAACTTCTCCGATCTACATGGTCTTCCATTGGATTTGACAAGGTTTTACATGCGTGGCTGCTGATCCAACACTAGCCTCTGCATGATGTTTATTTAGATGGAGAAAAGTAAACCAAGTTATGTTATTGGTTTATACTTTATATTTAGTAGGTAATGCATTCTTTAAAATTATGCAGAGTCTGTGATAATTAGGCACTGTCATAGGGTTCATAATCCTTTTCGCTGCTATTTTGGAGATATTAAGTGGATAGGTGCTTAAACTCAAAAGTTGGTTCTTTGGTTCAAGTAGTATGGATGCAGAAGCAACCTTAGTTATTTTAGGTTGATGCATCTTTGATAATGTCTGAAAAGCATATGTAAATAATAAAGTCATTTTCACTATGTAACACGTGCAACCTCTTTTACATAATTTTGGATTGTAATGAGACTAATGAAGTGCATTTTCTTATAGTAAATTATTCAGATGGTACTGACATTCATTCTCCAAAAAATACTGTTGACTTGATGAATTTATGGCATACAGTTTTCTTCTTTATGCAAAAAGACATCTCTTTTTTGCTCTACGAGACAACTATTTGCATGTGTGGAAATTGCTTTTCATGTTTAATTAGGTTAGGGACGAGCTTGAGCATTTACTGGATGATGATACACATATGGCTGAGATGTATCTGACTGATAAGCTTCTTCATCAAGAAGTGGGTGAGACCTCCTCAAATGTTGATTTTGAAAATGATGAACATTCTCTAGATGATGAAAGGCAAGTGTCTATTGCAATCACTTCTATGTGACGTGTGCAGTTGACAAAATCTTTTCATATTAATGAATTTTTTCGAAGGTTCTCATATTTGAATTGAATAAATATCTATCTTTAGGCTATAATTCAGAGATGACATGGAAAAACACTATTTTGGAGCACGTTGATTTTTTTATCTTTATTTGTCAATATTTCCTTTAAATTGGAGTTATTTTTCACTGGAAGTTTTGTTCTTTGGTTGGCGATCTTTATGGATTTCATTCGTCTAGATCTACATTTTGATGTTTGGCTAAATCAAGAGTGGCTTGGGCTCCATAAGGGTGTAGCTCATACTTGTTTATTTAATAAAAATGTTGATTGTGAGTGTGATTTGCATCTTGTTTGGTAAACGAACTGAGTTTAAGCATACAATGGATTTGACTAGTTTGACTAGCTTAGGCTCATTAAAGAAAGTATTATTAAATAAAGTGTTTATATTATAGAACTTTACATGGGAACATGTGTTCGTATAGTGGTGCCATGTTATGCTTCCTGCTATGTGGTCATGGAGAAACCCTACATTCCGATTCCATGTCATGAGTAATAGATTGGAACATTAATTCTTAAACTGTATAAGTGCAAGTACTCCAAATTCTGCAATGAGAACATGTTGGGAGCAATAAAAAACTAAAATGTCCCTCATAAGAAACGTAAGTACACAAAAGATTGGACTAAGGTGCAATGCATATTTCTCTCATTGTGTGTGGTGCTGGCATGTGTCTGTTTTACCAAAAAAATAGTTGTATTGTCATTTTTTTATATTGCAATCAATAGGCTTTGATGGGGGATGTCAACCTTTTAGACATGGAACTCAGCTCAAGTTTGCCCCTAACCTTAGGTTCTTGATCAGTTGTGCTATTATATGTTTGTCCATCATCCCTATACTTTTCTAGTGTGGTTGAAGCAAGAAGGAAGAACACCTGGTGGTCCTGGTCATCTAGCCTTGACTGACTCAGGGTATGTATCCACATGTAGAAGGTTGAGCATGGCCGAATATTTTCATTTTTTTCTTCTTATAGTGGAACCTTGTAATTGTTAAAGTATATATATATATATATATATATATATATATATATATATATATATATATATATATATATATATATGTGTGTGTGTGTGTGTGTGTGTGTGTGTGTGTGTGCTTATAGTGTTCTGTATGCACATATATATACACATATTAATATATGTATATATTTCTTGATTTAATAAGTAAAACCCATTAGGGGTATTTTAGTCGTTTCACCTAATGTAAATAGTTGTGTTCATTAGGGGCACTTTAGGGTTATCTTATTTTTGGATTTTATTCTTTTTATCAAGGGCATTATAGATCTTATAATGCCCTTGAAATAGAACTGTTGGGAGTGCTTCCAACAACTATATTTCTTTCTTATTTTTGGATTTTATTCTTTTTATCAAGGGCATTATAAACCTTATAATGCCCTTGAAATAGAGCTGTTGGTAGTGCTCCCAACTGTTATATTTCTAGCCGTTGGGAGCATTCTCAATGGCTCTAGTTCCTCTCTTTTGTGTATAAATAAGGGATGAATCCCCTCTTGTATGTAATGCTTTTTCAAGCCCTTCTCTCTCTATAAGATCCTATATTTTTATGTTTGTTGTTTGGCCCCTATGTAGCTTATATGATTGTTATCTTGTATTGACCCATAAGAGGTATCTGATAATTGCTATTGTGTTTTTTTTAGCCCATAAGAGACTCTTGTATTACCTTGCTCATTTCATTACATGGTATCAGAGCGAGAGGTACATTTGAAGTTAAGGAGAATCCACTCAAGAATACGTGAAGGAGGAACGAGAGATCATGAACTTCATTGCCTCGGGAAGCATGCCTCCACCTTCATTGTCCCTTCTCTTTCTCTTCTCTCTCTACATCTTATTTTCTATCATTTCTTGGTGCAATGGCTGAAAATGAAGTGGTTACGGTTGTTTTCGTCAAATTTGATGAAAAAAACTATAATATATGGGCTACCGCTATTAAGAGGATCTTGATTGGCAAAGATTTATAAGAATATGTTGATGGTTCCCTATAGAAACCTCAACCTATTCTCACTAAATCTATTTGTGGAGAAGATGGTGTTGCCAAAGAAAGAACTCCTTAAGGGAAATGTGAGGGAGAAGGCTCTCTTGGATTACAAAAGGGGCCATTAAGGCATGAAAAATGAGACATGCAAAAGTGTTATCCCTATTTATGGAAAGCATGTGTGAAGAATCTATAATGAAACAAGAGCACATAATTACAATGCCAACGAAGGCCTAGACAAGTGGAAACCATTAGAACCTTGCTTATATCTAAACATGTTCCAAAATACTTTTGGGCTTACTTCTGTTTATCTCATAAACAGACTTCCTTTAATTAAACTTTAAAATATTTCTCCCTATGAAAAACTTTATACAACTAACCCTGACTATTTCAGACTAAGGACATTGGGGTGTAAATGTTGTGTCTTTACAAATAAAAATGACAAACTTTCACCAAGAGCCATTCCTTGTATTTTTCTTGGTTATGAGAATACCCAAAAAAAAATTTAGATATGATTTTAAACATGATAAACTCTATATATCAAGGAATGTTACCTTTATAAAACAATAAAATTTCTTTTATTTTGTAACGACCTCAACTCATACCCCTTAAAAAATGCGATTTTTTTTAAAGCAAGTGCATAAACAATCTCAGAGACTTCATTTATTCAAATGTAAAGAGTATTCAAATGTAAAACACAACCACCACTACAAGGGATCTTATACTCATCTTTCATACTAAACCATGATCAAACCAAACTTCATTTATTCAAATGTAAAGAGTTTGGGACATAATTAATTAAAAGTAAAAAAAGCAAAATGAAAGAGCCGTCGTTCAAAGAATCTGCCATGTAGTCGTGTGGTCCCCTCGTGACTCTTCTCAGAAGCAGGTCACCCCACTAGGCATCTGAGGCTGCGAAAAACACAAAAAGTAAGGTGTCAGAATCCAAAGAATCCTGCGTACAGGTCCCTCTAATGATTCAAATAAGTAAAAAAAACATAAATAAGATTCATGCAATATTTTAGAGGGACATAAATATATCACATTCATAATTCAAATAATCATTTATGCAATAGAGAATATTGATTAAGCATGAGAAAACATTTAATAACAACAAAGATCATAATCTAAGCATTAAAGACATTTAACATGCATTAAGGAACAACATCATGCATTCATCAATATATCACAGTTAAGGGAACAAGTAAATATACATGATCTAATGCATAGCAGGAATATGCATGATTTCAATGCAATGCATGCATAATTTATTATCTTTCCAAGGTAACTTAGCACACAATTTGTATTTTATTACTGGATTTCAAAGTTAGTTCTCGATCGATATCAGAAAATAGCACCATCTATCGGAACATTAGAAATTAACATCTAATGTCGAGGACACCAGGAACATCATCATTTACAAGTGCCACTTTTCTTGATATACCAAAACAACAACTTTGTCTACACACCACTCTCAGGCAAAGTGACAGACTCTCTATAAAACCGTGGCTAAGAGAAGGATCTCAATATCGGGTTCAGGGGCAACAACAATGCACACAGAGTTTTAGTATCCTCACGGTTTTCCCAAAATCGCAATATCCAAGATTTCCACTGTAACGACCCCAATCCATACCCTTTAAAAATGCGGAATAATTTTATTTTTTCAATGCGGAAAACTTCTCAGAGACCTGGGTCCTCACAGTTCCAATTCCAACTGGATAGCCCAAACACCACAAACGAAGTTGCAACCATCATCTATAAGAACCAAAGCAATTTCATTTATTTATGAATAAGAGTAAATTGTAGAGACAATGTTTTATGCAACTGAAAGTAAAGTAACAACTGAAAAAAAACAAGAAGGATTGAAGAAAGAGCCACTATGTCCCCTGCTGAAGCAGTCAAGCTCAAGTATGACTCTCATCCATCGCCAGATGCATGTCCAACTTCACTGTTCACCATTTTCTGTGAAAAACCAACAAAGTAGGGTGTCAGAACCGAAATTCTGTGCACAACTACTTCTAAAGAAACCAGGTGAGACAAAGAACATGGATAAGATTTCATGCAATAATTTGAGTGAATGCAGTTATAAAATTTGCAGCATTCAAATTTCCATACCTACCAACAATTACATATGCTCACCAGTCAAGAACAGTAAAACAGTACCATATATCAAGAACTAAATAACCAAACCTTGCAGCATGATTTCAAGAAGTAAATCATATACTACCACCAAATCATGTCATGATATAGAGAATGATTCAAACATGCATGATCTAATGCATAACAGGAAAATGCATGATTATGTGCAATGCATGATTTCTTCTGTTATCTTTCATTTAAGTTCCATCTTTCCATATGCATGCCATATTAAATGCACACAACTTTAAGTTCCTCTTTTTAATTACCGTTGCCCGCGGATACACCAAACGGGTACAATCCTCGAGGTCAAGTAGGTTATCAGGGTAGCTTAACACACAATTTGTATTTTATTACTGGGTTCCAACTTAGCCCTCAACCGAATCACCTTCGGAACATTAGACCTCCACGTCTAATGTCGGGGACACAAGGGACACCCCACGCCCACAAGTGCCACTTCCTTGGTACCATAAACAACAGCTGTGTCAAACACACCACTCCCGGGTAAAGTGGCGGACTCTCCCTAAAACCGTGGCCAGGAGAAAGAACCTCAATATCGGGTTCAGGGGACAAAATTACAGCACACAGAGTTTTTGTATCCTCACAGTCTCCCCAAGACCGGATCTCTAAGATTCTCATACTCCAGATGAGATATCCCAGAATGTATATTACACTGTTCTTATTTATTTTATTTTTTTATTACAGTTAACTTTTTAAGTTTGTAACACCATATGAAAAAGTAAAATGAAAACCCGCATCCTCCCTTGCGGGGACCCTTACGGAACTCTAGCCCGTAAAATCAACTAGAACAGTGTAGTAATGTGCCAAACCATCTTATGTGGTTTAAGTGATGCAGTTAAAAACATATGTGAAAGAAAACCAAACCCACGGCTCTCCAGGCCGATGATGGTCCATTTAGGCCATCGATGCATCCCATAACAAAACCAAAATAGTGTTTCATTCATAACACTAGGCCAAAGTGCCAAAAGCATGTGTACTCATGCAAACATAACCCAACCATATGCATGTAATTACTCAATCATATGCATTTTCATTATGTGTGGTAACTACATCATATACGTGTATTAACCAATGCACATTTCTTTTGAGTGCGTGAGTGTACATGTAAACTTTCACATATCCATCAAGCATACATGCTCAAGAAGAAACATCAATAACCGAATCATGCTCACACTCATGAGTACCATAACAATAACAGTTACATGACCTTCTTCTAACTAACATTCCAGCATATTCTTAACCCATAGATAGGTGTGTGTAGGTTTCAAGACTTTCCTTTATTCATATCAGAATTTAAAACATACACAATATTTATAAATTCTGGAACATATTTTCATTAAACCTGATTCATATCAGTCAATTGAAATCATAAACATCCATGGCAACCAATATACCAACCTTTAAATCACTCGTAGAATTCTGAACAAGAATATAATGTTCAGCTAGAGACAACGAGGCAAGTCACAGTATGTATTAAATTCAGTTTTATGTGTCCATTCAGTTCATTCAGTCCATTCAATTTATTCAGTCCATTCAGTCCAACCGACTGCATATCAACCCATCATACTGAAATGCCATAGATTTTCAGGAGAGAAAAATACAGTTTTTATAATGCCAGTAATACTCTCGATGCCACCACATATTGAACAACATATTAAAAAGCATATAACCCCATAAGCTATTCACATGATAACTAAATGAATATACCTTAGTCAAATCATGCATCTAACATTAAATAACGAGAGTTTTCACTAGAATTATATAGAATACAATGAAATATCCATTTAAAACGTGGTTCAACAGCCACAAATGTTGATTTCAGATGGACAGGTCCACAACTATGTATGACAGGTAGAACATTCTGGTTTAATTTCATTGTCTAACTATATTATGTATTGTATTTACTTGTTATTTATTCCTACATTCTGAAATTCGATTAACAGAAGGAAAAATCTTGATTTTTTGAACATCAGTCAATGCAAAGCATGTCAGATCATAACATAGCTACTTAAATTTTACACTGAGAAGCATATCCGCAAGGAAAGGGACAAATTCAGTCCTTTATCAGATCAAACGTAAAGAGACAGTATGCCATAAATACATAAGTAAATAAATAGTGACTGCTTTCACAAGAACTACAAATTCGACCCAATTGAGATACCCCCTTCATATATATATATATATATATATATGTATGTATAGGTTCATCACATGAACAAAACCCTTCTGTTAGGGAAAATCCGAAATCCACCATTTCCCTTTTTTTTTTTTTCTAACATCCTATTAACTTAAAAGGTTGTTTAACCTGGCAGGTGTTAAGTCAAACGAAACCCCCCCTGTCAGGAAGCTGAGACCAGGAGGAAATCCCCTTTTTCAGTAAAGAAATCTAAAACCTAAAAAGCCTCTACATTCCCTTACCTGTTAACCTAAAACTGAAATCCCTCTAATTGAAGATTTGGGGTTCTTCGCATGAATTCAATAGGTACCATGGGGTTTCTCGTTTCCTAACTGAGAAACCCCCAAATCTGGGGTATCCCTATAAGGAACTCGGGACCTCCATGGCTGGGCCATCCACTACCTCAGCCGACCCCTCTTTTCCCCCCCTTATCGGCCTGATTTAGGTATTTTATGGGTTAGGGTTAGACCAAAATAACCCCATCGATTCTTGAAAACCCAGAAGGTAGCCATCTAACAGACTTCCGTGGCTTCTCATCTCAAACCCTTACTCGAAATCGAACCCCTGTTCGATCCCTCACCAAGATTCAACGAAGACCCGTACCTTTTTTGAAGAATTTTCCTGCGATCGGAGGCTGGGGACGCGAAAGCAGGACCGCGGCTGACGCTCCTCACTGCTGCCGTGACCTTTGGTGGTTGCTGGTGGCCAAAGCTCGCCGGCGACAAGACCTCCCTCCGGCGTGCGCACACTGAGAGAGAGAGAGAGAGAGAGAGAGACGGGGGAAGAGGGAGAGCTCAAGAGAAGAGGGCAAAGCCCTCTCTCCACTCCTCCTTTTATCGGCCCAGACCCCCTCCTCTGCCGAGAGGCGCGGGGTTGGTTACGCCTTGCGTAACCCCCCCCCCCCTGCCCCCCTTTCTTTTTCTGTTACAACTTTATCGGGCAACCCTTATCGGGTTGCCCCTTTTCTTTAAAAAGTTTTTTTTTTACAGAGGGTGCGGCTCGGGTCTGGACCCGAGACCCGTAACCCGACCCTAAATGATATGGACCCACAAGTTGGATCCAAATGGATCCAACTGTGGATCCTCAAATTAATTTTATAATTAAAATTTTATCTATTTATTATTATTAATGTTATTAAATCATGGTTGATATCATGTATTCCTAATTACCCCTTTATGGGTCCTAGATCCGAAATGTGGATCTAGGCCCAATTTGCATATTTTAAAATATTTTGTAATATAAACAAAAAATTTGGTAGCAAAAAATTTCGGGTTTTACACCCACACTAAAGAAGGGACATCAAGGAAACATAAATTTCATTGTTCTTTGCTTTCTTTTATCTTGTTATTAATTCATCTTTTTTACATTTGCAAATCAACATGCAGAATTAATAACATAAGCTTGCAAATCAACATGCCAAGCTCTTTACGGGACTACAGCCCGTGACATCATGGAATAGTGCAATAAGAACAATAATATCACATTTGATTTTTCCAATGCATTTAACAACTAAAACAAAGAGTAACACATGCTCAAGGCTCACACAACCCATATGACCCATTCATAAGCAAAAATCATTATTCACATGCCAATATGCATTCATTCCACAGGCTTTCCAACACACACTCATGTATGCAAAACCCTTTTTGAGATGTGCATGAGTGTTGTATTCAAGTTCAATGCATGTTTCCATTCAATACACACATTCATAACCAATGCATGCCTTAATTCAAATGTTTCATGTTGCATGCAAGCTTTCATGAAATACGCATTTTAATTAAACATGTAAATATTCAAGTAATGGCGCAATTGCCAAACACATCAAATTAAGGTATACACATGCATAGGATGGGGTCTTGCAATAATGCTTTGATTCAACATAGCGTATCTAATACCGGAAAGTAAAACATATTATTCTTTATATGCAAAGGCTGAATATATTATGGATAGTAAATCTGGAAAAAATTTCAAGTATAACTGCAAGTTTCATGAGCTAATTCAACTCTCACTTATGCACACATTTAGCATACAGTCGATTATGAAACCTGTATGTATCCTTAACATGTGTTTAGAATACCTACCCTTGCAAAACTTTTAAAAATTCAAAATCCACAACACATGTTTCGTCACATATTTTTTTTTAGAACACATGACCCAGCCGACTGGTCGGCTGGGTCTGGCACGCAGCCAAACCCCACCCAGCCGACTCAGTCGGCTGGGTCAGTTACTCTGCCCAGCCGACCCAGTCGGCTGGGGGCTGACGCCCATGGCTCAGCCCACTGTAGGTCAGATGTGCCCCACTGTTTTAAAACCTGTTTTTTTTTTTGTTCGGGAAACCACCAGCCCAGGTCGAGTGGCTGGCCTGGCAGGTCTGCTAGGCCTGCACCAGCCTAGCCACTCGGCTAAGCTGAGCAGGACCCAGGTCGGTTCCTGCCGAACCACTCAACCCAGATTTTTTTTTTTGATAAAGTTGCTGTCATATGTGCCTATACGTAAACAGGGTTTAAAGCTTTAAGTGCTTATGTGTATGCTCAAATACACTTGATCATGCATGCACTAACAGATTTGCATTACAATAAAAGAAAAACATACATATATGGATTCCTGCGTTCAAGATTTCGTGTGCATCCATAATAACAAATTTGACATGGATCATGTAATGATATAAGTGGGTCCTTCATGAGCAAGAACCAAAACAAAATATCTGTTTTTAACATGTGCATCCACTAGTACAGAAATTTTGTTTTGGAGCATTGACACCTTATATATATATATATATATATATATATATATATATATATATATATATATATATATATATATATATATATATATATATATATATATCAGCACACACACACACAAACAATGCCAATACATTAATTTTAACCATGGATCTTGGAGTAAATAGTAAGTTTACTCTCTCTCATGGATTTTTATCGAAAATATTGCATGAAATACAAATTCATGGTCTTTTTCTCATCGTAAACAAGAGAAGAACCTGTACCATGAATCTGAGATAAAGAAAACGATGGTAGATATTGAAAAACGTGGGTAAATGGTTGGAGATGGCCCAAACTCCTCCTCTTCCTTTTTCCTCTATTTTCCTCACTTTATCTCTCCTTTATTATGACTCTTTCTCTCTTTTGTTTCCAATTTTTTTAAAACTCTTCAAGTTTGACTTTTCAAAACTTGGTTTAAAAAGGGACTCTTAAGTCCCTCAACCTTCCTAGATGTTTCTAGAGATGGTTAAGGTCTCTTGCAAGAGTCCTAAACAAACATAAAAATACAAATTTTGGAATTACATTAAATTATTTATTTATTTAATATTAAATTACAAATAAATTTTTGAAAGTTTTAAAAAATTACCAAAATAATGTGGGAGGCTTCTTAACATAATTAAACTCCAATGTAAAGGTGTTAGATGAATTTAAAGTTGGAAAAATCGTTAGGCATGGATTTGGGTCTGGATCCGGATCCAAGATCCAAATCCATCTCCAAAATCCAAATGGGTTTTGAACTGGATCAAACCCAGATTAATATGGGTCTTGGATAGGGTCCAAATTCATATTAATTTGGATCAAATCCATCAGGTTCGGTCCGATCCAAGTCCGAATTCAACCCGACAAACTGCTCAATTTTTAAAATAACACGATTTTTGGCTCAACTGTAGCCCGAATCAAGAAAAATAAATATCGTTGCGCTCAAAATTTTGAGATGCATCCAACGACATATAACACGAATATCAAATTCCGAATTTTGCCCGAAAATAACCTGAATTTTGCTTGAATTTAAAGGTCAAAAATAAAACTTTTTCTCACGTTTCAATTGGCTCGTTTAGACCTAGTTGATGAGACCTGGGTCAAACCCAAACTCAAAAACATCGATTCAAAATTGAGGTTCAAATGATTTTTCTCCCAGACTTAGCCAAATTTTTGAAAAAATCCCGAAATGGCTAAGTGTGAAAATACGCAATATTACAGATTTAAATATGCCTATTAAAGAAAATATTGATTACTCTTTTCTTGAATTATTTCTCAAATGTAATGATGATATATTAAACAATGATGTTGTTAATGATGAACCTCGATCCAACATTCGGTATAGTGAGTCTAATGACACTAATGGTGGACCTCTAGTTATCCAATATGAAAGAAGAACCGGTGATAGACATTCGAATGCCTTATAACAGTATTCTAACAAAGAACCAAGCACTCTTAGGAAATCCGCTAGAATACATAGGCCTTCAGATAGATTTGTATCCTATAAAAACTTTGTTCCTTAATATAGAGCTTATCTAGCTAAGATATTTTCTTACTTTGAACCTTCTTCATACGACCAGGCAAAAAATTGTCCTGAATGGATGAGTGCTATGAATGATGAAATATAAGCCTTAGAAAAATAAAAAATCTGAGATAGAAGAAGTCTTTCTCATGGAAAGAAGATAATAGGTTGTAGATGGGTGTTTAAAATTAAAACCAAGAGTGATGAAACTTTATATAGACATAAGGCTAGACTAGTGGCTAAGGGATACTCTCAGGAATATGGTATAGATTATGATGAAACCTTTGCTCTAGTAGCTAGGATGACTTCTACCAGAACACTTATAGTTATAGCTACCATTAGATGTTGGATGTTAAGAATGCCCTTCATCAATGGTGAATTGAAGGAAGAAGTTTATATGGACCCACCACCTGGATATGAGGTTCTTGTTGGAAAGTTGCTTCACTTAAGAAAAATATTTTATAGTTTGAAACAGGCGCCTAAAGCTTGGTACAATCATTTTAGTTATTTTATTGTTAAACTAGGTTTTACTTCCTGCTATACTAACACTGCTATGCTTATTAAGAGATCTGATGCAAGTATTGTTATCCTTCTTCTTTATGTTGATGACATGATCATCACTAAAAGAGGCAAACATGGAGTTAATTTTATTAAGAATATTTTAAAACAAAACTTTGAAATGACTGATTTAGACTTTCTTAGATACTTTTTTAGGGATTGAGGTTGTATATTCCGCTCGTGGCTATTTTCTAACTCAATCCAAGTTTACTTCTCACATTATAAACATGTTTTGAATTACAGATGAGAAAATGATGGACACTCTTGAAGTGATAAATGCATAAATGAAGATAGATGATGGCACACCTGTGGATAATCCTACTCCTTACCGCCAAATGATTGAAGCCCTCATATACTTGACAATTAGCAAACCTGATATCTCACATGCAGTCCATACAACCAGTCAATTCCAGCATTCCCCTACTATTATGCACATGAGTCTATTATATATATCATTCGATATTTGCAAAGTTCTGTTTCTAAGGGGATTGTTTTGTCTTCCTCCTCTTCACTCGAATTAATTGATTATATTGACTTTGACTGAGGAGGAGATCCTAATGATAGATGCTCAACTATAGGTTTATGTGTGTTTGTAGATAACTCATTGGTGTCCTGGAAATGCAACCAGTAGGTGTTGTTGTCGTTGACCAAAGCTGAGTGTCGTGTCATGGCCACCACAACATCTGAAATTATGTGGTTGAGAAGATTATTGGAAGACATGGGCGTGCATATGCAATTGTTAAAATATATATATATATATATATATATATATATATATATATATATATATATACACACCCGACCAAGGGTATTTCTGTAATTCTGCCCAATAGGGGCATTTTAGTCTTTTCACTATTTTCTTCTTTTTATTTTCCCTTTATTATTTTTATTTTTATTTTTTTTATTTTCATTGTATATGCATTAAATGCATGTTGCATTGGGGGTCCCAATCAAGAGTCGTTGGACCCCCAACGACTCCTTGTTGGGCCCTCCAATGCCCACTCCTCCCTTTTTCTCCCGCTCTCTTTCACTCTCTTGCCTATAAATAAAAGGGTCGACCCCTTTGCATTGTAAGGCTTTTTTTTCTTGCTTTTATAACATTTTTATGTTTGCAAGCCATTGTTGGCTTTTGTGTATGTCCATTGTGGACTTGATCTTTGCATTCTATGTGTGAATGTCCATTATAGGACATTGTGTTTATTTTCGCGTATTTTATTACATGGTATAAGAGCCAGGTTTATGCTCTTGATTCTTGCTATAGCTAGTTGATTAGTTATAGTTTGCATATTGTATTTCTCTTTCTTGGTTTGTCATCCTTTCTTGAGTTGTAATGGAAGGAGAACAAAAGATCGATCTCTCCTTCAAACTTAATGGTACCAACTACATGATGTGGGCCACTGCCATGGAGAACAACCTAAGGATAAAAAGCTTTGGGGATATGTTATGGGCACTATTCCGAAACCACAACTCCAACTCACAAAGATGGACGATGATCAAGAAAAAACACTTGAAGGAAATGCTCGCATGAAGGTCATTGAAGATCACCAATCTAAAGTTGAAGATTGGGAAAGCAAACATGCAAAGATTCTTGCATGGTTCATGAACAATGTGGAGCTCAAAATTTGCGCCAACATTGGAAAATTTCGAATGGCAAACGAAGCATGGTTCTTTATGAAAGGTATGTATACTCAAAAGGACCTTGCTAGACAATTCTTCTTCCAAGAGAAAATTCGTACCATTAAGCAAGGGGAAATGGGTGTAAGAGATTACTTTAGCACCCTTGGACCCTTATGGGATGAGCTATCTCTACTAGAACTAAAATGGGTTTCTAGTGAAGATGTTGAACTATGGAGAGAACAAATAGAAAAAGAACACTTTTTTCAATTTTTACATGGGTTTAGGCCTGAATATGAACAAGTTAGATCTTCTCTACTTCATAGATCTAAGCCTCTTCCGTTAGAAGAGGCCATAGCCGAGATATGCCAAGAAAAAACTCGTCTTGACATGATTAAAGGAGGAGATAAAGTTTTGGCCGTGTCTAAACCCGACAATCATGTGAAAGCTTACAAGCCTCTACACTTTGGAAGGCAAAATAACTATAATGACAACTATAGAAAAGCTATTTGCCATCATTGCCAAGAACCGGGTCACATAAGACCTAATTGTCGTAAGCTAAATGAAGCTCCTAAAAGTAAAGTTGCTTCCGTTGAAGAACTACTCAAAAGAAGGAGGGGCCCATCAAAGGGAAGGATTCCTTCTCTCTTGCTCAACTATCGGAGGCACTTCAAATTCTACTCAAATCACCATCAACTTTGGGTGCCGCCATCGCTTCCTCTTCTCCTCTAGGTATGTCCTTTTGGATCCGTGATTCTAGAGCATCCTTTCATATGACACCTCTTGATAATGGGCTATCCGACTTATATAATAACTCAAAAACCTCTTACGTTTCAACCGCTAATGGTACATCTTTACAAGTCAAAAGTTTGGAACGTTAAGTTTTTTCCAAAGATTTCTTTGTGCCAAATGTGAGGGTGATACCTCAACTTAATTTAAACCTTCTCTCTGTTTCTCTATTATGTGATCATGGATGTGAAATCTTCTTCTCAACTAAGGGTTGCTCTATACAGGATCTCTGGTCCGGGAAGCAGATTGGGCAGGACCATAGGAGGGGAAATCTCTATTACATGAGCAACTTGAAAATTTTACCAAACTCTTTTTGTAACCATGTCGAAGATAAAAATATTGAAACTTGGCACTAAAGACTTGGACATCCAAGTTTCTAAAAAATGTACTCCTTTCCCTTTGATTTTTTTTTTTTTGTAATGAGAAACAATTTGTTTGCAAGAGTTGCATTTTTGGGAAAATGAAATCTACTCATTTTTCAAATAGAACCTTTGTGTCCAAGAGGCCATTTGAGTTAGTTCATTCGGACGTATGGGGCCCTTCTCCGATCATATCGAAAGGAAGATACTTTTATTATGTTACATTCATTGATGACTACACTAGATATGTATGGATTTATTTTCTCAACCTAAAATCCGATCTCTTTGCCTTTTTTAAGAAATTTCATATGATAGTCAAAAATCAATTTTTAAGTAATATCTCTACTCTTAGATCCAATTCGGGTGGAGAGTACCTATCGAATGAATTTCAAAATTATTTAGAATCAAATGGATTTTGTCATAAAAAATCTTGTCCTAGAACTCCTCAACAAAATGGTCTAGCCGACAGAAAACATAGACACATTTTGGAAACCACTAGGACACTTCTTATTTTCAAAAAAATTCCAAAAAGCTATTGGGGCCGAAGCCGCTTTAACATCAACTTGATAAATAGAATGATATCTTCATCCTTACAAAATACATCTTCATATGAAAAACTATTTGAAAGAACACCCAATTTTAATAGATTAAGAATTTTTGGGTGCAAATGCTTTGTTTTTTCACATAAAAGAGATAAATTATCTTTTAAAGCTATTGAATGTGTTTTCTTAGAATATGGAGAAAATAAAAAAGGTTTTAGATGCTTTGACCTCAAAAGCAACAAACTATATGTTTCTAAAGATGTAACCTTCCTAGAAAATGAAAATGGTTTTGAGAAAACAAAAGATATTGATGAAAGCGAATATGCTTTCTTGTTTGATCTTCTTCCTCAAGAAGATGTGACTCCTCAAGAAGAGGTAATTTTTAATGCTTTGTTGAATGACCAAGAGGATATTCCTCTTAACAATGTTGAAAATGAAAGTGATGTCATTGAAAGTAGACAAATTCAAACCTATGTTAGGTGTGGTCAACAAGCTCCCATAAGTGCCTTAGAAAAATTCTCTCAAGGTTCCAACATAGTAGAAACCTCTTTAAGAAGATCCGGTTGAATCTCTAATCCTCCTAATAGGTTTGTTTCCTATGAGTCTTTAACACAAAAATATACGGCGTGTCTAATTGCGTTACACTCTTTTCATGAACCATCTCATTATAATGAAGCAAAAAATATTCCCCAGTGGGTTGAATGTAACGACCCCAATCCATACCCTTTAAAAATGCGGAATGATTTTTTTTTTCTAAGAGTTGCGGAAACCTTCCCAGAGATCCGGGGTCCTCACAGTTCCACTTTTTAATTACCGTGGCCCGCGGATACACCAAACGGGTACAACCCCCGAGGTCAAGTAGGTTCCCAGGGTAGCTTAACACACAATTTGTATTTTAATACTGAGTTCCAACTTAGCCCTCGACCGATATCAGGAAACAACACCATCCATCAGAACATTAGACCTCCACATCTAATGTCGGGGACACAAGGGACACCTCACGCTCACAAGTGCCACTTCCTTGGTACCATAAACTGACAGCTGTGACTAACACACCACTCCCGGGTAAAGTGGCGGGCTCTCCCTAAAACTGTGGCCAGGAGAAAAACCTCAATATCGGGTTCATGGGCAACAACGCACACAGAGTTTTTGTATCCTCACAGTCTCCCCAAGATTGGATATCTAAGATTCTCATACTCCAGATGAGATATCCCAAAATGTATATTACACTGTTCTTATTCATTATATTTTTAATTAAGTCCATTTCTTTAAGTTTGCCACACATATGCAAAAGTAAAGTGAAAACCCCGCATCCTCCCTTGCAGGGACCCATTCGGGACTCCAGCCCGTATACACCACTAGAACAGTGTAGTAAAGTGCCAAACCATCTTATGTGGTTTAAGTGATGTAGCAAAAAAACATATATAAAAGAAAACCCAACCCACGGCTCTCTAGGCCGATGATGGTCCATTTAGGCCATCGAGGCATCACATCACAAAACAAAAGTAGTGTTTTATTTATAACACTAAGCCAAAGTGCTAAAAACATGTGCACTTATGTAAATCATAAACCCAAACATACGCATGTCATAATGCATTCATATGCATTTTCAATATGTGTGTGTTATCTACATCACATATTGAAAATGTACGTTGTCATTCCTTGATTAATTTTATTATATCATGTGAACACCCATGCATGTAAATTCAAGAAATAAAGCATTAGTTTCATGATTGCTCATGCCCATGAAAACAACTAGACAACGATATCATGTCAAGCATATCAAATCAAGTCTAAGCCTATTAGCATTTTCATTCCCATGTATGCAAAGAGCCAGGTCTAACATGATTAGCTAGTATTCTGAAAAATTAAAGTGCTAGGCTAAGCTTCCATATGAGCTACCCTATACATGAACAAGGATTCCATCGACTTGTCATTTGTCCACAAGCATAGACAATTAAGGAAATGACATTTATCATACTTTCCTTTGTAAAAATATAGTCCAACACCATTCGGCTGGGCTGGGCAGGGTACCACCCAAATTTCAATATCATGCAAAATTTTTCATGCATGAGCATTTCTATCAACCTATCATGATGAGTATGATTAACAAAGAACCAACCATTATGAGTGCCAATACATGCCTACCCAAAAGGAAGTGTTAAGTATATAAGTTAAGAGAACCTGTGACAAAAATTTTAAAACAGCATATGTACATATCTTGTACAAATGGAAAGGAAATGTACTTATATATATATAGATATATATATATTGCTCCATTACGACACATTTCTCTAATAAGAATATAACTCGTATTTACATGGCACCACCATGGTTCACCTGAACCGCAAGCTCGAATAAGAACCTATTTTACTAAAATCATAAGTAACTTAAACTCAACAAATGTTGGGCTTGAACTTGACACCAATAAGTTTCTGTCATCACAACTAATCAACTAACACAGAACTGAAATCAATTATTTTGCTAGTTCATATACGGGAACAAGTAAGTCTCACATATTAAATCTGAAACAAAGGTAATATAGGAACTTAGTTCAAATTACAAGAATCAAAAGCAACTACCTTCACCAAGACTTAGCTAAACAGTTTCCTTTGATAAATAAACCCAGACTATTTCAAAACAGAATTTTATTTTCTGTTATATACTTAACAGGACATCACTGTAACCTGGAATATATGTAACAGGATTTGATTTTTATCCAATATGTTGAAAAACAGAGATCATAAACTAAATCCTAAACTTACATTGTATATAAAAAAAAACTGTAAACACCAATGATGTAGAGTACAACACATGTGATTGGTCTTCATATGCAAGAGATGACAACACAAAATATATCTAACTATGGATCCATCCTTAAGGACATCAGTTCATTCAATTATACCTATCAATTTATTCTACATGAGCCAACCGTCGGGCATCAACCATGTGGGTGATCTAGAGCAGGGTTTTAAGACTCGCTGAGTCAACTCAGTGACCTGCACGGTTGGGGCCATCCTCTACCTCAGCCGATCCCTCTTTTCCCCTCCCCTATCGGCCTGATTTGGGGGTTTTTGAAGCCATAACAGCCACCCCCCTTCGGTTAGGGTTATACACTAAAAACCCCCAAATCTGGGTCGCAACCAACACAATACCTTACCATCTGAGGTTTTCCGGCAGCCGAGAACCCCAACTCGTACCTGTATCTGATGGATTTCCCGACGATCAAAGACAGTCGTGGCTGGCGCTCCTCACTGCTGCCGTGATTGTTGGTGGCCGAAGTTTTGCCGGCGACCTCCCTGCCTCCGGTGCACGCACACAGACCGAGAGAGAGAGAGAGAGAGAGAGAGAGAGAGAGAGAGAGAGAGAGAGAGAGAGAGAGAGAGAGAGAGAGAGAGAGAGAGAGAGAGATGGGAGAGAGACGAGGCTGAGTGAAGAGGGCGAGATCCCCTCTCCACTACCTTCCTTTATCGGCCTCAGGCCCCCCCTTCTTTGCCGAGATGGGCGCGGGGTCGTTACGCTCTGCGTAACCCCCCTGCGCCCCCCCCTTTCTGTTTTTGTGTTAGGGTTTTATCGGGCAACCCTTATCGGGTTTCCCTTTTCATTTAACAGGGCAGAACATATGGGGTGGGGCTCGGGTCCGAACCTGAGACCCGCAACCCAGCCCCAAGTCAGAATGGATCCACAAGTTGGATCCGAATGGATCCAACTGTGGATCCTCGAATTAAATTAAATTTTTAAAATTTAAAATTTTTATTTATCTATTATTATCATTAAATCGAGGTTTCAAATAAATAAATCCTAATTACCCCCCTTTATGGGTCCTAGATCCGTAATGTGGATCTAGGCCCAAATTGCATAATTTGGAAAATTTTATAATCAAAATTTTCGGGTTTTACATTGAAGCCATGAACTTATAACTTAGTGCCCTTAGAAAGGCAAAAACTTGAAAATTAACCTCATTACCTACTAGAAAGAAATCTATTGGATGTAGATGGGTCTTCAAAATCAAAACTAAAAGTAATGGGTCATTATAACGCTATAAAGCTCGGTTGGTAGCTTAAGGATACACCCAAGAATACAACATTGACTATAAAAGAACTTTCGCTCTCGTAGCTAGAATGACTAGTTTTAGGACTCTTATTGCGGTTGCTTAAGTTAAAAAATGGCCTATTTATCAATTAGATGTTAAGAATACATTCCTAAATGGTGAATTACATGAAGAGGTCTACATGGAACCTCCATCATGAGTATGTATTGGTAAATATAAAATTCTCAAACTTAACAAAGCATTATATGGATTGAAACAAACTCCAAAGACTTGGCATGATAGTTTTAGCAATGTAATGACAAGTTTAAACTTTCGTTCATGTTATACTGACACTGCTTTGTTTGTGAAAAATGCAGGGTCCTCAGTAGTTATTCTACTGCTTTATGTTGATATGATCATCACTAGAAGTGATGAGCAAGGAATTAATGATATTAAGAAAGTTTTAAAAGAAAATTTTGACATGTCTGATCTTGGCTTCTTAAGATATTTTTTAGGTATTGAAATAGCATACTCTCCACGAGGGTATATTCTCTCTCAGATGAAACTTGCTGCTGACATTTGTTCAAAGTCTGGCATTTCAGATGACAAGAAAATAGAAACCCCTGAAGTTATCAATGCAAAGTTGAGGTTGGAAGATGAAACTCTTCTCAAAGATCCCACTCCCTACCGCCAACTCGTTGGGTCGCTGACATACTTATCCATCACTCGGCCAAACATAGCTCATGCAGTTCACTCAGTCAGTCAGTTTCAACATGCACCTACAACCCTGCACATGAGTGCAGTCTTAAGAATCATCAGATACATTAAAAATACTATAACAAAGGGAGTTTTTCTTTCCTCTTCTTCATCACTTGATTTAATTGCTTATACTGATGCTGATTGGGGAGGAAATCCCAATGATAGAGTCTCAACTACTGGTTTCTGTGTATTCTTAGGTGACTATGATTTTCTGGAGATGCAAGAAGCAACATAAACTATCGTTGTCCTCAACAAAAGTGGAATATCGTGCAATGACCACTACAACCATAGAGCTTGTGTGGCTTATAAGTCTCCTCAGTGATATGGGCATAATCCTCTCTACACCTTCAAAGATGTGCTGTGACAATAAAAGTGCCACTTACATCACTGGAGGTTGTCTATATTGCGGTAAGATAGGGCATTATGCTCGAAATTGTTGCAAGAAGGCAACAAATTGGCAACAACGAATCACAGTTGAAGGTCAGCAGTAGCAACTACAAAATGAAGGGTTTGGCCATGTCTATGTCATCATGACCGAACAAATAGAGGATAGCGATTAGAAACTCTGATAGTCTTAGGCTAAGACTTTTTGTGATTCAATGCGAATTTTGTTAGGCAAAAGTTATCAATAAAATCACGCATGAATTTTGTTCAATCGAATCATTAGCCCAAGACCTTTCTCAGAAACTCATTATGTCTTGATCGTTTTAATGAGCTTAAGAATCACACTCGCAGGTTGTGTATCCTCGTTAACACCGATTAACTTAGACTATAATCCCTACAGGTTTACCCTTGAAGGATATTTCGCGGATGAAATTCTTTTAAGAGGGGTAGGATGTAAAACCCGCCTTATATATATATATATATATATATATATATATATTCAGACTCGGGTCGGATTTGGATCCGACCCGGACCCACTGGGGTTAATACCCGCAGCGCAAGGGGCTAGAATTTTAAAGCCTTTTCTTTTCTCCCCACTCGCATCCGCGGGCCTCCGCATTGCCCCCCCCCCCCTCTGGTAAAAAGGGAAACCCCTTTGGGGTTTCCCGATTCGACGCCCCCCATGCCTTTAAGAGCACGCAAGGGGAGGGGATGCCCTCACCTCCCTGCGCTCCTCCTCCCCTCCCTCTCGAGTCTCCTCTCTCTCATCCTTCCCCCCTCACTCTCGGCGTGCGAACGAGCCCGATGCGATGACCGTCGGCCCCCTCACAGGTAAGCCCTTTGTCTTCTTCTTTCTACTTCTTCTCGTGCTCTCTGCGTGCGGCGACACCGATGATGTCGGTCGACGCCGCTCCCTCGCCTCTCCCGAGGTATTCTTCTTCTCCTTTAATTTGACTTCTTTTTCTTCGTCTTCCTCTTTTTTGGGTTGCCGGATGGCCGGTAGGAGGCCGACGGCCCCCTGTCGTGCCTCCCCTCTTCTCTTTGTGTACGTCGGGAGGCCGACAGGAGGTTGGCGGCCCCCTACTGTGCCTCCCCTCCATCTCTGCAATCGTCGGGAGGACGGTAGGAGGCCGACGGCCCCCTGTCACGCCTCCCCTCTCTCTCTACGTTCGTCGGGAGGCCAGCAGATGGCCAACGACCCCCTGCCGCGTCTCCCCTCTCTCTTTTTGTTCGCCGGCAGGAGGCCGGCGGCCCCTTGCTGCGCCTTCCATCTTTCTCTCTCTCTTTCTGTTGCTGGCAGGCAGGGGATCGCCGCCTGCCGCCTCGTGGAGTTTCGGCAGGTAGGGGCTTGCCCTCTGTCGCCTCTCAATTCTGGGCAGGTAGGGGATGCCCCTGCTGCCTCTCAGTTCTGGGCAAGCAGGGGCTCGCCCCCTGCCGCCCCTCTATTTTCGGCAGGCAGGGGCTCTAATTTCAGCAGGCAAGGGCACACTCCTGTCGCCTCCCTTTTCCGGCCGGCAGACAGGGGCGATTTCCCTTTTCGGTAGGACCAAATGGGTCTTCGCTTGTTGGTAGGAGCTGTTAGTGAACGTCACCATGTGTTGGGACGTTGCAAGTTTAAAACCCTAAGGTATGTTATATTTTGGGTTGTTGTCAGCTTAACCCCGACCTTTGGGTTAACCGGACAGGACTGGGCTCGGCCAGGATTGCTGAGCCCATGCATGCTGCCCCTTGCTTCCACTACGCGGGGTCGACCCCAACTCGATCAATGTTTCCTGTATTTTAATAAGCACTTTTAATTGTTTGCAGTTTGCACGATGGATCCCACTCGTGCTCTACGGCCCGAGCTTCGCATCACCTACACTCGTAGGCGCACGCAACGTCGCAACCTCCCGAGGTAGGGGAAAGTCGCACTAGGACTTTGGATGAATTAAATAAAGATTTTGAAAATTGAGATTATGACAAATGATTTACTGTTCCTTGCTTGTCTTTATATCCCTGAAATCATATGCTTCATGTAGCCGACATATTTTGCATGCTTATTTAGTTCTGCAGTTAGTTCCTGTCGTTAATTTCCTTCACTTGCTTCTTGTTGTTGCTACACTGCATGTGATTAGATTGGCTATTACATTTCTAAACTAGTTGTCGCCCTCAGTCAAGCCTCGCAGTGCGTGCAGGTACGCGGACCACATTTCACGCTCTTTGGAAAGGTGCAAAATTGTGTACCGGCGCTACAAATTCGAGAAGAGGATCTTCCTTGTGCAAGCTTCGACTTCTCGAGCACAAAATCTTGTTTATAAAGCTTATGTTCCATCTCTGTGTTGCTAGATGCAACTAATTATACCTTGAGTCGGTTACTCGGAAGGAATGATTGGATCCACGACGATCTGAGATTTTCTGTTTCGTAGTGATTGAGCATGCCAAGTATATTACTGCTTTTAAGTCATACGGAATATTGTGTGCGGTTATCCTTCGAGAAACACATCGTTGAACCTTTTTTTTTACAGGTACGATATATTCACTACAATAAGCAGTATGAGAGGTCATTGAGCACCTCGAGCTATGCAATAGGCACTTTATTGAAATAAATAAACAATGCATGTCAAGTTTGAATTAAATGAATTGCAATATAGTAAATGTTACCATTTCATCGTAGTTGTACCTTTGGATCGTTACGACCGTATCTTTGGACAGGTATGTCTGATTTGTGTTACGATGATTGGATGATGGGGTTATGGCAACCTCGAAACATGCAAATAACACAATATTAAGATCACATAAATGGTGATGATTCGCCTTCACATGCAAGATGCTCGAGTTGGTTGAAAGACCAGAGCATGAAGAATGGGTCTTTAGTTAACTAACACCTGATGCATCCATTCGAACCGCTGACTCCCGTCAAAAGAGAGGATGAGAAAGTACAAAAACTCTAATAGATAGGCCATTAATGGCTATTTCGGGCAAAAGACTCGGCTTCCCTAGTCATCAGAGTTAGGGAAAAAGAGCTACAAAAGCTAGCTTTCAGGCACTTCTGCAGAAGTTGGATGCATCTATTGGAACGAGTGGCCTTTGGGGAATTCTCTCTTGGTCACCGACCATCCCTTTAGGAGCGGACTCAATTAGTTATTCGGGGTATTAAAAATACATGGCATAATAGACCCTCAAACTAGTCTCCGTTGTTTCTACGATTCGTGCCTTTTGCGTACCCGCAAGGCCAGCTAATATCGAAACATGAAGTAACTCGTTGTCATTGCTAGTTGAATTGTTCATGCCTGTTGTGGCATTACACTTGTTAGTTAAACTTGTTAGTTAAATTACTTATGTAGTTCTTTACTTATATTAATTAGCTAACTGTGCTAATTAACTGCACGTAATGTTGCTTTTATCTTGTGTTGTCTATTTCATTTAGTTTAGATGTTCTTTGCATATGTTGCTCAGATTTAATTTCTCGCAATTACAAATGCTATTACTGTTTTTAATGAAATAAATTGTTTATCTTGTGATGTCCTTATGTATTTATTCTACATTGTCTATTTGTGCACCTACCAGTTTGTTATGAAATTGACCAATTTCATGGGCATGTGAAAAATATGACTTTACAGACAGTCGATGACGCGATGCAACATGACTCGAGATCACCCTCTTTCTGCTAGCGTCCTGGCTATTCTTTGTGGATAAGGTTGGTTTGTAAGCTAACGTGCCCAGAATTGTCAACTTGTTTTCCTTTCTAAAAAAAATTTGTTTTCGCTGAAGTCTTTAAAACCAAACCCTGAAATATGAAAGCTTGTCTCTAAATGTTTTCAAAATTTACAAGTTGAAATTTTGGGGCGTTACAGTTTCCTCTGCTCAGACACATATCTCACATAGATTTGCCAAATGGATACCAAATTTCTTTAATATGTCGAGCATATGAATTCTCCATGATAGGAGAACCCACGTGAACACCTTTGCTGTAGGTGATGGTCCGTAAGCCCAAATGGCATATTTTGGAAGAATATCCATACTTGCACTCAAACTTGCCAAATAGAAAGGAGAGAAGATTCTATCTCTGGCAATTGTTCAGCAGTGGCGATCCTTCTGATCCATTAGGCACGACAAAAGCAGCGCCTTCATGAGATGCAACTAGCTCTCAACTTCGAACCCTTGAGGCCTTTAAAAAAATGTTACAGGCCACCCTTCCTTCTGAGACAGCACTATGTCAGTGTGCAATCTGAAGATCTGCAATTTTGGAAAGCATTGAAAATCTGTCACACAATGCTTCCTCATTGAGCCATATATCTTCCCAGAAAAATTAGATTACTGTATTGTAATGAAACACAATAGGTACGTGCACAACACATAAGAGTGCAAAACAAAGAAAGATGTGCGTAAATAGAATGCCACAATGGGCAATACGCAAGAGCCATAAAAAGGACAAATACAAACAGCACAAGAAATACACCAACACAAGCCACTAAAGGGCTAAGAAGCAAATAAAAAATAAATAATTTTTGTTGAGACTAATTGTCCTATTGAGTTTTTAAGCTTAAGCTTTATTAAAAAGTAGGTTATTTGATATTTCATAATTAAGGAGGGACTTGTATGTAATTTCTTTTATTGGCTTCTCTCTATTTAACTTAGAGGAGATTAGCCCTAAGGTGAATTAACGAGTTCTCTCTCTCAGCCGACCTCTCTCTCTCTCTCTCCCTCTCTCTCTCCTTTCTTCTGCCTCGGTTCTAGTGCACCTCATTCAAGTTTCCACATGGTATCAGAGCAATGGATCTTGGGAGCCTGAAAACGTGATCGACCTACACCAAATCGTAAACAGGTGTGGTTATTTTTATTTATCTAATTGCATAGATCTGATCATAGATCTGATGTCTGACTAAGGTCATGACACAGATCTGTAATCAGATCTACAGATCGAATGCAACCAAGTTGGGTGTTACGGCAGAGCAGGCGTGATTTTCTGTTTCATGGAAGGAGTTTTTTTACAGGCGTGATTTCTGTGCCGTGGAAGCAGCATGTTAAGTTTTTTTTAAATTTTTGTGTCGTGGAAGCAGCAATCGTGATTCCTATTTCGTGGAAGTAGTTTTTTTTTCAACAGGCGTAACTTTTGTGCCGTGGAAGCAGCATGTTAATATTTTTTTTATTTCTGTGACGTGAAAGCAGCAGACGTGATTTCTTGTTTCGTGGAAAGTTTTTTTTGGCTGTCGTGGGATTTATGTGTTGAGTGCAACTGCTAAAATCAGACCATGAACAAGTTGTCGTGTTTGATGCTATTCTGGCTTTCTCAGATCTATGCTTCTGAGTTGTTTTTCCCATGGGTTGAATAGTCAGGTGTGGTCGTGGAATTGGCTGACGCGTGATCGTGAAACACACTGTTTTCTGTGTCAGTTGTAGCCTGTCGTGAATTTATTTCTGGTGTGGCAGCCTTGTGTAGTCGTGGACTTGGCTGACGTGTGATCATAAAACACGTTGTTCAAGAGAGTGAATCTGATTTTTTTTTGGCAGCTGCAATAGCATCAAATATCTCCCATACCCTGTTAGTACTATTCAGTATGGGTGAAACTTCGAAATTTGATTCCAAAAATGAGTATATTGGGGAGTATAAGGCTTTTGCAAATCCCTTCTCGTATGGTTCTTTTGTGAGATTGAATGAAACTAACTATGCCAGGTGGTCCAGAACTTTTATGATGTCGGTATCTGGACATCGTAGAAAACATATTTTGTTGGAAAATGAACCGAATGAAAAGGTGAAAAAATACGCTACTTGGAGCGAAGATAATGACATCGTTATGTCATGGATCATGAATAGTGTCGAACCTCATATTGCAGATGGTCTAATTTACTATAATACAACAAAACAGATGTGGGACAATCTTCGAGATACATACTCTCAAGAAACTAATGTGAGTCGTATCCTGCAAGTCGAACAGGAGATATATAATTTGCATCAAGGAGATCAGACCTTGGCTCAGTATTATGCCTCTGTCAAAGCAGCGTTTGAAAGACTCAATGCCCACAGGCCTCTGTGCTGCTCGCAGCTAAAGGATCATCAAGAACAGACTATGGTAGCTCGATTTCTCACAGGTTTGTCTTCAGAATTCTCTGTTGCAAAAGTACAAATGCTGACTGGATCCGATATTCCTACTCTTGCAGATGCATACAATTGTCTGAGTAGACTTGTGATTTCTCTTCCACAATCTCACCCTGTGTCTCAGTCATCTGCTCTAGCTGTCTCATCTGGTTATGGACGTGGAAATATTCAGAATATTACAGGACGAGGTTAGGGGTGGAAAAACCTGACACGACCCGCCAACCCGACTCTTAGGCGGGTTCGGGTTGGGCTTAAGCCAACCCGTTTAATAAACGGGTCGACCCGCGTAACCCGTTTATTAAACAGGTCGGGTTCGGGTTGGGGGTATGCCAACCCGCCAACCCGGCTGACCCGTTTAATAAACGGGTTAGGCGGGTGGGTCAACCCGCCAACCCGACCTGCCAACCCGTCTGCCAACCCGCCAACCCGGCCCGCCAACCTGACCCGTCGA
Source organism: Nuphar pumila (assembly GCF_984573655.1). NCBI lineage: Eukaryota > Viridiplantae > Streptophyta > Magnoliopsida > Nymphaeales > Nymphaeaceae > Nuphar > Nuphar pumila. The sequence goes on from NC_143253.1 coordinate 94,882,991, forward strand.
CCCACCAACCCGACCCGCCAACCTGAGAACCCGTTTACCCGACCCAACCCATTTATTAAATGGGTTGGGGAGTCGTGTCGGGTTACCCGTTTATTAAACAGGTCGGGTTCGTGTTTGCCACAGCCGACCCGTTTAATAAACGGGTCGGGTTCGGGTTGAGGTATGCTGACCCGCCAACCCGTCGGGTCGACCCGCCAACCCGACACGATTGCCACCCCTAGACGAGGTCGTGCAAGAGGTATTGGAGGCAGAGGAAAACTTCAATGTACCTTCTGTGCAAAATCTGGATATTTAGAAGATCGTTGTTGGGATAAGCATGGCCATCCAATTCCTTCTTCGTCAAGGCATAATGTTCCAAAAGCTAATGTTACTACACTAGAGGTAGCAAATGCAAATGACAATACTTCTGCAAGTGATAATATCGCCCTTAGTCGATCAGAATATGATGAGCTGATAGCACTTCGTCCCTCAAGCTCCTCTTCTCCTGTAGCTGGTGTGGCCTACTCAATAGGGAATCATCTTCATCTGAATGATAGTAGGTGGATTATTGACTTTGGTGCATCCAGACATTTGTGTGGGAATTCGCTTTTCTTTTCAAATCTAAAGGATATTACTGTTCATCGAGGAGTCTCATTAGCAGATGGGAGTTCCTCACCAGTTGTTGGTCAGGGAAATATTTTTATATCCTCCTCCTTTCAATTGAAAAATGTTCTTCATGCTCCCTCATTTCCTCAAAGTTTACTCTCTGTTAGCTGTCTTACCAAAGAACTAAACTGTAGAGTTATATTTGACCCGATGGGTTGTCATTTTCAGGATTTGCTGACGGGGAAGAAGATTGGTGGATGCTATGAAGAAAATGGAGTCTACTACCTACATCATCCAGTGGGCAATGTTTATGCTGCAGTAGAACACTCATCCAGCCCTGTTCAGTGGCATCGTCATCTTGGTCATCCTTCATTGTCAAAGCTTCGTTATGTCTTCCCTCAAATTCCTTCTACTACATCATTTCAGTGTGAAGCATGTCAGATGGGCAAGCATCATCGTAGTTCGTTCTCTTCTAGTCAGAGTCAGTCTAGTCATAAGGTTTTTGAACTTCTTCATGCAGATGTATGGGGTCTTAGTAAGATTCCTAATAGGACTCAGTGTCGTTATTATCTTGTTATTGTTGATGATTTCTCGAAGCTGTCATGGGTGTTTTTAATAAAAGAAAGATTTGAAGTTCCAAGTATTATCAAATCCTTAATTCTTGAAATAAAAACTCAGTTTGAATCTGTTGTCAAGATTGTTCGCAGTTCGCACTGATAATGCTCTTGAGTTCAAAACAAGTCTTGTTGCAATTTTATCAAGACTATGGCATTCTACCCCAAACTACTTGTGCCTATTTCTCTCGACAAAATGGTGTGGCTGAACGAAAACACAGGCACCTTCTTGATGTCGCACGTACCCTTATGATTCAATCAAATGTTCCTGCGTCATATTGGGGTGATGCTGTTGTCACTGCTTGTTATCTGATCAACCGCATGCCTTCATCTTCCGTGGGAGATCAAATTCCACTACATATCCTAAATCCAAATGCCCCACTCTTCTCTTTCTCACCTAAAATATTTGGATGCGTTTGTTTTGTGCACAAACTTGGACCTGACCATGATAAATTAATTGCTCATGCTACAAAATGCATGTTTATAGGTTATCCCAAAAATCAAAAGGGATATCGATGTTATGATCCAATTTCTCGGCGAGAGTATGTCAGTGCGGATGTATCTTTCTTGGAATTCATTCCATATTACTCTAGTACCTGTACTCATATGCAAGTTGATCCAACTAAGTTATTTCTACTTCCTGTACCTCCTTTTCCTTTGGAATTTGCGCCCCCATTACCAAACCAACCTTTATCTCCACGATTTCATAATCCTCTATTGGTATATGTGCATAGAGCTCCAACCCCTCCCATGCCTTCATCTTCTTCTTCTCTTGAGGTAAGTACTACTGACAACAGTGATCTTTATGATGATAATAACAGGCCAATCGCTCTACGGAAGGGGACACGACAATGTACCTTATATCCCATATCTCATTTTGTGTTCGATGCCAGAATTGGAAATCAGATGAAAGTTTTTGTTTCAGCCTTATCTGCTGAAACTATTCCTCTGAACTATCAACAGGCAGAGCTCAATAACAGGTGGAAGCTGGCCATGCAAGAAGAAATGGATGCCTTATTGTCTCAACATACATGGGATCTAGTTGATTGCCCAGTGGATGTTGACATTGTTGGATGCAAATGGGTATATACAATAAAATATAAATCAGATGGTTCTATTGAAAGGTACAAGGCCAGATTAGTAGCCAAAGGGTATACTCAGACTTATGGTATTGACTTCTTTGAAACTTTTTCTCCTGTTGCACGGATGGGTACCATTCGCCTTGTTATCTCAGTAGTTGTTCACCATGGATAGAGTTTGTGTCAATTAGATGTGAAAAATGCATTTCTATATGGGGATCTGATTGAGACAGTATACATGGAACAACCTCCTGGATTCGAGGTTGAGGGGGAGTGTTAGAAGGTGTGTAGATTAAGAAAGGCGATATATGGTTTGAAACAAAGTCCGTGTGCATGGTTTCAAAAGTTGTTTGAAGTGATGTCAAGTTTTGGCTTTAATAGGCCGGCGGCAGACCATACATTATTTATTAAGAAAACTAATTCAGGTATAGTTGTTATGGTGGTATATGTGGATGACATCATTCTTACAGGAGATGATATGAAAGATATTGAAGCTACAAAGGCTTATCTTCAAAAACATTTTATTATAAAAGACCTTGGTTCACTTAGATATTTTTTGGGAATAGAAGTTGCCAGGCGCCGTGAAGGGATGGTTCTGTCTCAACGAAAGTATGTTCTTGACCTATTAAAAGAAATTGGAATGTTGGGAGCTAAACCAACAAATATTCCCATGGACTATAAAGTTCAGTTGTTTGAAGAAGGGTCGAAACCTGTTGATAGCAAAAGCTATCGCTCACTGGTAGGGAAGCTACTATATGTTACCTAGACTAGACCTGATATTGCTTTAGCAATAAGCAAAGTTAGCCAATTTATGGACAAACCAACTGAAGTACACTGGAATGCAACAATAATGATTCTCAGGTACTTAAAATCTTTTTCTGGAAAAGGGTTATTATTCAAGAAAGGTGGAACCCTGGAAATAGTGGCTTACTCTGATGCTGACTATGCAATATCTGTAGTGGATAGAAAATCTACCACAGGATTCTGTGTGTTTATCGGAGATAACCTAATTTCATGGAGAAGTAAGAAGCAAAATGTGGTTGCTAGGTCAAGTGCAGAATCAGAATATAGGGCTATGGCCCAAACTGCTGCTGAATTAATGTGGGTTTGTACTGTACTAAATGATCTTCAGGTGAAGATTTCCTCTCCCATGACAATGATGTGTGATAACAAGGCAGCCACATATATAGCGAACAATCCTGTCTTTCATGAGAGGACAAAACATATTGAGGTTGATTGTCACTACGTAAGAGATATGGTTCAAGCTGGTCATATCGCTACCAAATATCTAAAGTTGGAGGACCAAGTTGCAGATATGTTTACAAAGCCTTTTGCTAGACCAAATTTCTCAAAATGTTGTGACAAGCTGAGCATGATTGATATCTATGCTCCAGCTTGAGGGGGAGTGTTGAGACTAATTGTCCTATTGAGTTTTTAAGCTTAAGCTTTATTAAAAAGTAGGTTATTTGATATTTCATAATTAAGGAGGGACTTGTATGTAATTTCTTTTATTGGCTTCTCTCTATTTAACTTAGAGGAGATTATGTAACGCCCCAAAATTTCAAACTTGCGAACCTTTCATAAAACAGGCAAGAGACTAAGAAAATTCTCTTTCCTTCAGAGTTTGTTTATGAAATCAACGGAAGACTATTCTTTGTTAAATCATAAGTCCAGTTGACAACTTTGGGCACGTTAGCTAAAAGAACCAAAACTCATAAGATTCGGATATCCCAAGGAAAATCTGTTACAAACCCAAAACGTCCAGGACGCGAGCTAAGAGCAAGAAAAAGAAGTCTTGAAGCCATCTTGCAATCGCGCCATCGCCCGTAGTGTACCTAATCATCACCTGTACTCATAAAATGAGTTAATTTCGTGAAAAACTAGTAGGTGCACAAGAGAGACTACATGAAACTGAATTATGTACCTTTAATTCAGTAGGTTACGCGGCAGATATGCAATTAAACAGGTAAGCAATGCAAGCAGGTGAATAGTGCAAACGCGTAAGTAGTACAAGCGAATAAGTAGTGCAAGCGAGTCAGTAGTGCAAGCGAGTCAGCAGTGCAAGCGCGTAAGCAGTTCAAAGCAAGTAAGCAGTGCAACTGACAAACGCAGCATATGATTCAATTGATCGTAGGCTGTGAACCACCACGCAACTAGCTTGTTCTCGTTCCTAGAAGGAGGTCTCTGCATTGAATCAGTATCAAGACATCGTTTGTCGCTCTCACGACTTCTAACAAACGCTTTGTCCTGAACAACCTTAATGTATTTTCATCTCTCAAAGCCTTACGCAGCCAACTGTCGCTGGTTATGACTCACTAAGGCGTCATACTTTCTCAGAAAAGCCCACCCTTCCGTAGAAGGTCCAAAACATTATCACTAACTCAAATCGCTAATGATCTGATTCTCACATCTGAGTCCTGCATGTAATCATGCTAAAACAGGAAACCAAAGCTATAAATTTATAACTGGCTATCTCAAACAATCTCAGAAGAGCATCACAGCTCACCATAACTTTTTATGGTAAGCAAAAACACAAGATCCACGTCGGATCGCTGGGTCCGGGAGATATACGACCTAACAAGGAATTACCTCTCTAGAGGGTATACCTGGTCTTGGACCATACACTTCCTCACAGGAGTTCACCGTCTTTACGGCTACCCGTTCGTGGACAGTGTACATCCTCACAGAGATTCTACCGCTCTAGCCGGATTACCCGATCTGGGAAATGTACAACCTCACAAGGAAACCTTTGGGAAGCCGGTTCCCAACAAATGTCATATCCAATGAAAATCATTGCGATACACGCATCAACAGAAATGACCGCTCTCAGGGTCGATAGCCACTATTACAATCAACAAGATCAACGCTGGATCACCTGGTCTGGGAAATGTATAACCTCGCAAGGAATTCCGCCCTCGCAGATAATCCTTTGGAGATCAGGTCATCAACAGACACCATACTCAGTGATACATGCATCTATACAATCGATTGCTCTGAACGATTGACCGTTTTTGGGGTCAGTAGCCACAATATGGGCACAAGCATGTATATTAGCAATATACATTGTATCACTTCACATAGTAAAACAAAACACACGAAAACATGCAGATATGGCAATCCAGCTGATTCTATAGGCGAAGAGTAACTAACTCTATCCGACAGCCAAACAAAACAACTGAATAAGACAAGCACTCATAACAATGCTCGTAAGACATACAATTACCATCAAATGGCTCAGTCCATCAGCAAGTAATTAAATTAATCGTAAGGCATCAACCATTACATCACAAGCCATTCATAAGCAATCATACGACAGCAATTATATCACAATATGTAAGCAGCTTATAAGACAAGCGGCCACATCAATCCTAGTTACCACCAGTTCGTAGATTACGCGCTATATGCAATCACATCAATCATAAGAGATGCAAGCCAACAAGTGCTACGCTACAATAAGCACCAAACCGTTCGACCAAGGGATAAAGCAAGTCACATGCTAATATGTAGCAAGTGGCATAATGCTATTATTATAAGCATTTAACTAGTATGAGAAGCTAGATGTTACTTAGCAAAGAACTGCGTAAGCAGTTTAACAACTAGAGTAACGCCTCGACAAGCGGGTACAACTCAACGAGTAGCATACTAAACTACCGAGTAAGCAAGCAAGCAAACAATCGACCAGTGTGAACAAACTTTATATTTCGATATTACTGGCCTGCGGGTACGCGCAGACAAAACATAGAAACAACTGAGACTAGTTCGGGCATCTGTTATTCTATGTATTTTCAATAACCCGAATAGCTAGTTGAGTTCGCTCCAAAGGGGACGGCTTTAGCCGAGAGAGGATTCCCCAGAGGCTGAAAAGTAGTGCCACGGATGCATCCAACTTCTGCAGAAGTGTTGAGCTAACTATTGTAGCCCCTTTCCCCTAACTCCAATGATTGGGGAGGCCAGATCATCTGCCCGTGGGGTGGTTGTTAACAACCTGTCCATTGGACTTTTGTACCGCTCTGTCCTCTCCCTTGACAGAACAACCAGAAGTGAATGGGTGCGTTAGGGGTTGCTTAACTAACGACCCATCCTATGTTGTGGTCTTTAAATCACTCGAGCATCTTGCCTGTGAAGGCGAAAGCGAGGCCATTTATGTGATTACAACATTGTGCATTTAGCACTGTTCGAGGTCGCACGACCGTCTCATCCGATCATCGCAGTACTAGACGTGTCGTGCACGACTACAAGTACTCTAGGATGAAGCGGTATAGCTCCTCAATAGAAGCCCCAACAGGAGTGTTTCACAAAAATGTAATGTTTATCAACTTTATTTTATCTTTTGAAACAGCATTACCTTGTGCCAACATTATGCATATGATTATCTCGAATCTCATCCGCTATCGGGGTATCTACATGTCTCGCATGACTCGATACTGACCTCGATAGACGGGATACGGGTTTCTCAACAGAACACCCGCTAAGAAGTTCGCTCGAACCCCAATTCGGGATCACCCGAGATATGCCAAAATGGCGAACAAAACCAGCCAATCACATCCTTCCAAATGCTTCGATTTGGGGCAGTCATTGATGCTTTTGCGCAGCTCCCTAAAATCTCAAGTTGACTCTGCAGGACTACGCACACGAAGAGCTAGGATCCTTGCGAGGTATCCCTCTCCTTAGACGAAGGTGTATCGTCAGCTCCCAACTGAACTCTTGTCGCAAGAGGGAGTGATAAATGTCTCTTGCATCCTCCATGAGGATTCCTCAAACGCGTATGCAATGAGCGAGAACCTGAGCGTCATCTGCAATAGCAAGGTAGTAACAACACATGCAAAAGCAAGAGCCTAGACGCAAAACGCAATGACAAGGTAAAGACGGTAAGCAGAAGTGCAACGCAAAACCTCGGCACAACGCGCGACGGCAAGTAAAGACTGTAAGCAGGAGTGCAACGCAAAACCTTTGCGCGATACGCAACGGCAAAGTAAAGACTAAGCAGGAGTGCAATGCAGAACCCTTGCGCGATGTGCAACGACAAAGTAAAGACTAAGCAGGAGTGCAACGCAAAACCTTTGCGCGATGCGCAACGACAAAGTAAAGACTAAGCCGGAGTGCAACGCAAAACCTTTGCGCGATGCGTAACGGCAAAGTAAAGACTAAGCAGGAGTGCAACGCAAAACCTTTGTGCGATGCGCAACAGCAAAGTAAAGGACAAGGATCGCGAAACCGTGTCCTTGAGTTAAATGCGTACTCGTATAAATATATATATTTCTATATATATATATATTCATTTAATGGTCTTTTTTTAGTTAATTGAACTTAATTCAATTATCCAAGTCTTCCGTGCAATCTTCCCCTACCTTTGAGAGTTGGAAGCTTGCTGGCGCCTGCGAGTATAAGCGATGGATGGCTCGGGTCGCGGAGCGCGAGCAGGATCCGTCGCACGAGCTGCAAAAGTAACGATCTTAGCAAGCTAATACCAAAAATAGAAGGTCAGGGGCACTGTCGCCGTCCTGACGTAAGGGAAGCAGAGGCAGGGGCATCGTGCCTTTGTGCACCTGCCATAAGTGCAAGAAGCAGGGAGGCAGGGGGTTGCACCCCTGCCTGAAGAAGACAACGAGGGAGGCTTCGCCCTGCCTGCCTAGAGAGCAAGCAGGCGAGGCCCTTCCCTGCAAGCCACTAAGGGGGAGGCAGGGGGCGGCTTCGCCCCTGCCTGCCGAATATGCAAAGAGGGCTAGGGGACTCAGTCCTCTGCCATCTCTGCAAAAGGACAGCGGCGACGACCCTGTTCTGTCCTGCAAAGAGAAACAAAGACAGGGGATGAGCCCCTGTTTACCAAGCAGAAACAGAACACAGGGAGGGCTCGGCCCTCCCCTGAACAATAGAGAGAGGAAGGGGGGGTCTCAGCCCCTTCCCAGCGAAACACGGAAATAGGGAGGGAGCCGACCCCTTCCCTACGCAATAAACAAGTAGGGAGGGGCTCGACCACTCCCCGCCAACCAAAACGCAGGGAAACGACAGGGGTTGGCCCCTACCGACCTATTCGGACATAGGGAGGTGGCAGGGGCTCGACCCCTACCCACCCAATCAAGAAAAAGAGAGGGAGACGACGGAAGGGCTAAGCCCCTGCCATCGTTCCCGAACTCAGGGAGGTGGCAAGGGCTCGACCCTTGCCAACCTACCCAGAACCCTAAGAAAGGAGGTGGCAGGGGTTCGGCCCCTGCCGACCTGCCTGAACAAGAGGCAGGCAGGGGGCCCTGCCACCTTGCCAACCATAGCACAAGGGACACCCGAGAGCCCTCCCTCGGGAGCCCTCTATCTGAGAGGAAGCGACGCAGGCGGCAGCCCTGCCGCCTGCCGAAAAAGTGAGCGGGGGCGGCAGGGACTTGGTTCCTGCCGGCCTGTTGGAGCGGCTGATGACAGGGCCTCGCCCCTGTCGTCCCTCCGAAGAGGAGACAGACCAGGAGGGGTGCTCGACACCACCCTCTTGTTAGACCCAGAACGAGAAAGAGAGAGGTAGGGGAAGGCATGGCAGGGCCCACTGGCCTCCTGTCGGCCTTCCAGTGAACTTAGAGAAAGAGGGAGAGAGGGGCAGGGGTTGGAAACCCCTGCTCACCGAGTAAAAACAAGCGGCAGTGGGGGGGGGGAGGGGGGGGGCGCCCCCTGCTGGCTCTTCAAAAGGCGAGAGGCAGGGGCAAAAGCCCCCGCCAACCAGTCAGACACAGGCGGTAGGGGGGGTGTCGCCCTTGCCGGCCTGCCGACTGAAAAGGAGAAGAAAAGGAGGAGAGGAGAGAAAACATGAGAAGGAGCGTACCTGGAAGTCGTCGGCGTCAACGATGGCAACGTCGGAGGGAACAAAGGCAGTCGACGGCGGCGGCGGAGGGGGTCTCCGGCGACGGTCGTGGATGCCGAAGGTGGTCGGCTCTGGCGGTGAGTTCCAACGAGAGAGGGTCGAGGGGAAAGAGCAGAGAGATGGGAGTCGGTCGGGGGAGAGAGACCGAGAGACGAGAGGGGGAAGGAGGTTTCGAGAACCTCCCCCCTTCGTCGCTGCGTGCTTTTAAAAGCACGCAGCCGACTTATCACCCGGGTCGGATCCGGGTCCGGATCCGGGTCCGGATCCGGGTCCGGATCCGGCCCGGATCCAAACAATTTTTTTTTACTCGGGTTATTACAGATTAGCCCTAAGGTGAATTAACGAGTTCTCTCTCTCAGCCGACCTCTCTCTCTCTCTCCTTTTTTCTGCCTCGGTTCTGGTGCACCTCATTCAAGTTTCCACAATTTTTATGAATAAAAAGCTTAAGGAAAGCATACTAGATATATGGGAGAGCTCCCATATATATAGAAGAGAGGAGAATCCAGAGGGCTAGTCCATTGGCTAGAAGAATTCAAAAAAAAAAACATACAAAAAATGCCCCTAATGGGCATGACATATTACAAATATAAAATTAAAAAATAAAAAGACAAAAATGCCCCTAATGGGCATGACCTATTACAAATACAAAATAAAAAGAAAAAAATGCATAAATATCTTATATAAATCTATAAATATAAGTATATATATATGTATATCAATACACATATAGATACTATGTCACATGGGTGTGGGTGCAGGTGCGACGATGCGGCACTTTAAAAAAACTTGGGTGCGGGAGGGTATATATATATATATATATATAATTTTTAAGTTTTAACAGGTAACAACCGTAACACTAATGAAAATATCACCCACAATTTGAAAATATTGTGATAAACTAGTGATATTTTCAAATGACAATATTATAACAAAAAATGCTATTGATTATTTTTAAAATATTATCTATTTTTAAATATCACATCTTTAACCTGGTATTAACACAATAAAAATACTTTTGCTTATTGTTTATACGATATGTTTATATATGTTAATATACTGATATTTTCTAAAATATTCGTGAGAATGAGACTGGGAGAGAGAGAGGTGGGGAAAGAGATTAAGTTGAGAGAGAGAGAAAGGTACACAGTAACAAAGGAAAAAGGGAAATTGGAAAGAGATTGAGAGAGACAGAGAGGTAGCTGAGAAGAGAGAGAGAGAGAGAGAGAGAGAGAGAGAGAGAGAGAGAGAGAGAGAGATAGAATGTGTACCTAGGTTGGAAATGGAGAGGAGGCGTCGTTGGATGGTGGTAGCTTGTAATTGTCGTCAGCGTCGGGGTTGGGAGACGGGTCGCAATATCGGAGTCTGGAGGAGAGGGCAAAGTTTTTTTGCCCTAATCCTCCTCTCATCCCCTTTTCATCGGGCTCTTTTTTTTAAGTAAAAAATTTGGACATTTATGACACTGGGTGCGTTGACCACACTCAGGGTCGGGTTGATCGCACCGGGTGCCGCACCCACATCGTGTCGCGTCGACGCGGGCACGACACCTGGTTGGCCGAATTCCTGTGACATAGTATACATATATAATGTATATATTATATACATTATATATGTATTGATATACAAATTAATAGGTATCCCACATGAATACCTGAATTAGCCTTGAAATCCTCAAAAACTGAGATGAGACCTCTACAGTTTATACACCTTGACCCTCTCCATTTGTTATGAGGCCCATCTCCACACCTGATCAATGAGTCTGTATTTTGTCGCTAAAAGCTTCCTCTAAGGTCCATCTTTAGTATTAAGTCTCCACCACCACTTGCCCAATAAAGCTTTGTTCATCTGCTTGAGGTTTGGGATACCCAGCTTTGCTCTCTACTTTGGTTGGGTAACATTCTTCCACACCATGAGACCTTTGCTGTTTGGGACATTCTTCCGTAGGAAGTCCTTTAGCATCTTTGAGAATCTCTTTTCCGTCCTTGCTGGCATCTTAAAAAGAATCATTAGGAATGATTGTAAGCTCCCTAAAACCTGTTTGATAAGGGTAGCTCATTCTGCTAACAATGAATAATACATTGCGTATGATTGGGCTTTCCATTGCACTTTGTTTCCATGTCCCTCCAAAGGGATTTGCCTGGAAGCCCTCTAAATAGCTGCATGCCCTGGTATTTAATAGGCAATTCTCCTTTTTGCATCTCAAAACGACAGCTGCCAACTCTACTTCTACCTGGGAGTTGAACATAACCAGTTTGTGTTTAGTTTTGTTCGCTGCTAGGCTTGAGGCCCTGAACCGGTTTCAAATGCCTTTAGAATCAGCCATGTGCGGTTTATGTTCTCAAAGTGTGCAAGAAATTATTACCTGAACTGAATGTCATTATACTTGTATTTACACTAAGGTTCATCAAGAAACGAATGATAATTTATTCTCCCCCATGTTATATGTTTCATTATGTGTGATTAGCTATATGAGAAAATGAGCACATCATTTAATCACCATAGTTTCAATGGGTCATTCATAAATGTATTAAAGTGAATAATTGCATCCATTCTTAATCAAAAGTGCTGAGAATGAATGTTAACCAGAAAAAAACTTGTAAACAGCGTTCCATTTCCTGGGAACTTTTGAAACAATGATGGTAAAGCATTACACATGGTTTCAGTAGATCCACTAAAAATTAGTCTTTCACTTGTTGAATGACCTGCTTTGCATTATTATCTTTGTGACTGCAGGGATGAAGATCTTAACACCATCAACAAGAGGATGAAAAATATCAATGAAATCTCAAGTGTTACTAAACTTCACTTTGAAGATTTAGAGATGCTCTTGGAAGCCTACTTCGTGCAAATAGATGGCATCTTAAACAAATTGTCAACGGTAGAGACTGTCTAGTTACTAATGGTGACTGATTTTTTTAACTGGTCTATCTATTTGTTTCCTGAATGTTTCTTAGCTATTCTATAATCAACTAATACAATATATGATCAAAGACATAAATATCTAAACTGTAATCAGTGTATGAAACATAAAAGTACATTGTTTTTACATTCCTGACAAATTTGTGTTGGATCATGAATAGTTTATGGAGGAACAGCTAAAAATCTAGAAAAAGGAAGGCCCCATGAAAAGTTCATCCAAGTGAAGATCTGAGTGCATCAATTGCAAAGATATGGTGCTCTCAAAATATTACTGTTGAAACATAATGAGACTAATAGATGCAGGTAGAGAAAAACGTTTTTAGGTGACTTTATGAACTGCAACATTGGGAAATGCCATGATTTATGGTATGCTTCAATAGAAAAGAAGCACACTTTTTTGGGGGTTTTTCAGTCCAAGAAACAAGAGAATATCCTAGTAATGTATGAAATCCTTTTGTCAATGATTAAAATATATATCAGTAAGAATTCCATGAGGAAAATGAATGTTATTTGTTGGTGTATGTAGTTCTACACTTGTCTATTCATAGGTGAGCAATTTTCTTTTTGTTGCTCTTCTTTGTCTTATTATATTTTACTTTGGGTACATTTATATCATTTGCAATTTTTTAGTGTGTAGTTTATTATGAATAGGCACCTTGTTTTCCTTTTCCTTTAGCAAAATCTATTTTACATGGATACAGATGTGGGAACAGAATACAAGATGGACATGGAGTCATGGACTGTAAAAGTGACAATTTTAAGAAAATTGGGAACAAGTAGTGCACAGGTGTATTTGTGCATCCACACCAGGCTTATGTAAACCTGACCACGTAGATGGATTTATCATGGTTCATTTCTTTGGATCAGATTTTGAAGCAATAAGTTTAAATATTAGCATACTTTTGGATTGGGATAAATATGAAAGGCCGGGCTGCTAAAATGTAACTATATCCAAATTGTTAGATGAAAAACCTGATTCATATTCAATGATCCATGCTAAAACTATCTATATAGTCCAATTTACTTGAAAATGCATGAATGAATGAGATCACAATCATTGATATGGTGTGCACATCTGCATGAGAGAAAATGAATAGGAATAAATAAATGATTATATATATAATTATAAATATGCATATGTATATGTATGTATATGCATGTAGTAGCATGCATACACATATGTATATGCATGCGTGTGTGTACATACATAATGTATGTATGTGACTATGTATGTAACAGTGCCACCTATGTCGCCGATATTTTGAAAATATCGCGATAGTATCAGCGATATCGTCTGCAATTTATCACGATATTTTCAAAATATTACCAATACTTAAAATATTGTGATATTATCATGATATTTTTGGGAAAAACTCATTTTTTAGTATTTTAAGCATACATTTTCTATTTTTTGTTTCTTTTATATTTTAAAACCTTCTAAAACTTATTTCTTTATATTTTTGCAAGAAAAATAATGAAAGACTTATTTTCTTATCTTTTTTCTTATGTATATATATTCAATATTTTTAAACTCCCAAGATTTTCCATCTTTTGAAAATCTATGAGAAATACCCTCACTGAGAAAATACCTTGAACGATATAGGTGACTATGATATGTACTTTACATATACACGAGTATGTGTGTTACACAAATCCAGACTGTACTAGGGACCCAGTTGATACACACTTTAACCTAATTGCTGCTTCTCTGTTGCATGTCCATTCTTATGCTTTTTGTATGATATGAGACCTCAAGGTATATGATTGTTTGAGCATGGAGTTTGTGCCTCCATCTGCTTATATCTATATCAATGTTAACTGCTGACATCCTCATTTAAGCAAACTTCAGAATTTGCCAAAAGAAAATATGAAAAGGAATTGATATGATTTGCTTTTGAACATCAACTTTGCAACTTTGATTGTTCTATTTTGACACTTCAATTGTGATCTATAGTTTCCTTGCTGAGAAATTTGATCTTTTTTCTTTTTGGCCAAATTTCTGGAAAGGGTGCTTGAAATGTGCAAATACCATGGGTTTTATGCCGATCATCCAGAAAATTCCACTTTTTCAGTCACTTTCTACAGCATGTTTTTCACTCACTTAAACACATGCAGACACACACGTGCGCGTGCTCACTGGAATGAATTATCTGAGGAACTTTTTGGATGTTCTCTGTACTTTGTATTCATGATCTAGGTGAGTAGAGACCTTGTGCAGGATTTTGCAAAATCTTGATATTTAGTTTTGCATTTTACTGTTGCTTTAATATCTCCTATTTGTTTTTCTGACTGTTTTTGAACTCTGTTCTAATACCTTGTGGTGTGGCTTGGATTTTGGCTGGAAATTTACAGAAGTTTTGGTGGTTGCTGTTTGATTAGCGATAAGTGCAAATGCTAGTTAGCTGTATTCTATGTCACAGGGATTCGGCTAGCAGGGTGCCGCACCCGCGTTGACGCGACGCGGGTGCGGGTGTGGCATCGGGTGCGGTCAACCCGACCCTGGGTGCGGTCAATGCACCCAGGGTCATTTTGGTCCAATTTTCGGACTTAAAAAAAAATCGCCAAGAAATTTGTTTTGCCCTATATGTCACAGGGATTCTCCAACTAGGTGCCGCACCCGCACCCGATGCGGTCAACCTGACCCTAGGTGCAGTCAACGCACCAGGGTCATTTATGTTCAACTTTTGGACTATATATATATATATATATATATATATATATATATATATATATATATATATATATATATATATATATATATATATATAATTTTTTATATTTTTGCCGCACCCCCGCACCTGCACCCGTACCCATATGACATAGGCTGTATTTGTTCATATTGTTAGGTTATATTCTACTTGGTGGTTTTAGATCAGTTCGTTTCTGTATGGTGTTGCATATTAATTTTTGCATTATTCTATTGAATTTAGTTGTATCATGATTGCTTTTGAAGAAGGAATGATTTTTTCCTGTAAGCCTCCCTTTTTTTCTCTTAAGTGGTATCATCTGAGTACCATAGCAGCTGACATGGTCTATCAGATTTGCTACATTATCCTTGTTTTTTATTATTTCAACGTTTGGCAAGCTCTCTTGATAGCTTGGTTCTGGTACTTCATTTGGTATATTATAATTGCTAACAGTGCTTTCTGTGTTCAAATAATTTCTGGTTATTGTGATCTCTTCTCTACTTTAATATTTCTTTGTGTCAAATTATCAATTAATTTGCCCTCTTTTTCCAATTACTTGATTTTGAATGTGATTTTTTCAATAAATAGGACCACAGGTCAAAGAAGCCCTACTATTAGGTGTCCCTGGTCTGATGACCTACGTATTATCCTTTTCCCACATCATTATACTTGAGGAAGTCCAACTTCCAGAAGCCATGCTCTTCCTTATGGGTGTTTCCAAGAAGTGTCCTTGTAGATCAAATGTTGTGGTCTAGATGTCAATTTTATATAGAAAAATACCATTTAGCTCCGAAGTCCAAACATATTATTCCATCTTGGCCTTCGATTTATTAGGTTGAGTGGCATGTACATGTTAAAGCCAAGCAATTCCCTCTATTAGCTGACAATTTGGAATTAGCAAATTTTGCAGTCTATGTTGTTTCATGCTATGCTTTTTACAGGGGTTATCTTGGTTCTAATAGGCTAGAAATTTCTTCATGTACGCTTTAACTGCAGGGCTTACACACACACACACAAGAAAATTGGTATCAATGAGTAAAATATTGTGTATTTGTGTCTGATGGATTTATCATGGTTCATTTATTCTCGAACATCCTTTGGAACTTTACATATTAAAATATTAAAAAGAAAAGGCTTTTCACATCCAAATTGCTAGATGGAAACATGACCTAGATTAAATACGCCATGCATAAACCATCTATGTGTCCCTATATTTGAAAATGCATGAATAGGTTAAATTCCATACAGACATGGTATGCACATGTGCAACAATTGTGATTCTCTATTCTTGGGGTGTTGGGGAGGGGTGGATTGGAGGCAGTCTTAACCTTCTCCCTTTTACATGAAGTAGCCATTCTCTAGGCACATGTTTCCATTATCTCTCTCTCTCACCTATATATAGAAGTGAAGCCACTCTCGATCCTGTATTTCATAGTACATATATATTTGGGAAAATGTTTGCTACAAACATTTGTATGTAGAAATGCCTCTAGGTCACCATGGCACATGTTGTTTTGATTCAATTGGACCTCATAGATGGATTCAGCATGTTCAAAACAGTAGGGATCAACTTTTGAATAATGTTATTTCGATGAAAAAACAATTTTATGATCAAGAAGGTATTGCACATTGTAGGTCGTTGATTTTTGAAGCCTTATTAAAACCTGTCATAACAAGACAATCTTAGATCTGATTCCCACTACGAAAAGCATGCAGATCACATATGTAAGGTTAATTTCATGAAAAATAACCAAAACACTGAAAAAAATAAAAATGATGCATTTATACCTACAAATGACTTTAGCAAATCTGCTTCATATATATATATATATATATATATATAGAGAGAGAGAGAGAGAGAGAGAGGTGGTAGCTACTGACCAATTTTCTAGCTAACCGGGGTTTTGAAGGATTTTTTCATGTTTTACTTAAATCTGACTGTACAGATGTGTTCGGCACGGTCGATTTACTAGGAAGCAACACTTGAATCATGTTTTTTCGATTAAAAACATGATTTTTTAAGCCTTGAATATATATGAAAATCTTAGACCTTCGATTTTTTTAACCTTATAAAACATACCTGAGTATCATCGGAATCGGATGATCCAAGAGTTGATTCCTATAAAATCAAATATGTAGAACACGTGTAAGGTCAGATTTAAGAAAACATGGAAAAACCTTTCGAAAGCCTGGTTAGCCAGAAATATGGTTAGCAGCTACCTCCTCTCTCTCTCTCTCTCTCTCTCTCTCTCTCTATATATATATATATATATATATATATATATATATATATATATATATATATATATATACACACACACCAAAAAAACACAATTACAGAATCCAAACCTGTAAATGCGTTTATCATTGTTTATTAACTAAAAAGTCACGCATTGGGTCAAATCAATGTAACCAAAAAGTTTGATTTTTTTCCATTATTAAGTTTTAGTACAATATGAGCTGTTGACCTTTTATTGCTCTAAAAACATATTTAAACATAAAAAGTATCTTAACTAAAGCCTGTTTTTTACCAAGTTATATAGAATACATCTATAATCTGGATTAGACCAACACCTGTGGATATGTTTTCTAAGCAACTTAGAATGGTTTAGGTGATCAGACTATTGTGATATACTTGTTAAAATAGTGTGTATATATTCATACCTAACTGATATACGAATATTTATACAATATACATATATTAGGGGTATTTTGGTCATTTAATAATATGTAATTTAATACAGTCCACTAGGGATTGTAACGTCTTTTTGGTTTTCTTTATTTTTGTTTTTTTATTATGTAAATTCAATGGACTGTTGAGGAGACAGTCCAACGCCTTCAATGCATGTGAGGCTCTATAAATAAAGCCTCACCCCTTTGTAAGATATGCTTTTTCTAAAGCATTTTATATGTTAATATTGTAACGCTCCAAAAGATTTCAAAAAACATCAATGAAAAACCTTTCAAAGTTTAGGATTTTGACTTTTAAAATCGACAGCATAAGCAATTTAGAAAGGAGCACAAGTTGACAAATTTTGGGTACGCTAGCTTTCAAATCATCATCACCCATAAAACAATTACTCAAGGGAAGCGAGGAACAAAACCATAAATTATTAATAGAACTTGCAGTTTATTACAAAAATGAACATTTCTTCCACAATCCAAAAATCTATAGAAAACTCAAAACACAGAGCTAAGATGTCAGCAAAAAGAAGAAAATCTCGAGCCAAGTTGCATTGCATCATCGGCCGTCTGTAAGGTCTTACTCGTCACCTACCTATGAAATGGGTCAGTTTAATAATAAACTGGTAGGTGCATGAACAAACAATAAAGAATAAATAAAGTAAGACATTCGTAAGATAAACAATTTATTCTATTAAAAGCAGTAATTAAAATGCGTAATTGAAATGTGAGAAAGTAAATCTATTCTAGCATGAGCAACATATGCAAAGAACTACTGTACTGAAATAGATATTCATCCCAAGATATAAGTAATATTGTAAGCAGTATGAATCTCATTAGTCTATAACTATTATGAACAGAATATTCTTTAAGTTCTGATATTAGTTGGCTTGTGGGTACCGACAGACGCGAAACGTAGAAACAACCGAGACCGATCCGGGGGTTTATTATGTCAAGTATTTTTCATTAACCCGGGTGATTGACTGAGTCCGCACCTAAGGGGACGGTCAGTGACTAAGAGAGTAAATCTCCAAAGGCATTCATGGCCCATAGATGCATCCAACTTCTGTAAAAGTACCTGGAAGCTACCATCTAGGATAATTTATGGTAGTCCCATTTTCCCTAACTCCGATGACTAGGAAAGCCGAGTCTTTTGCCCGTGGGGTGGTTGTTAACAACCTGTTCATCGTAGTTTTTGTACTATCCATCCTCTCTCTTGATGAACTGTGAGAGTCGAATGGGCACGACGGGGGTTTCTTAATCGTCGCCTCATTTTACATGCTCAGGTCGGCTAGACCCACTCAAGCATTTTTCCTGTGAAGGCGAGTTGTCACCATTTATGTGATCTCAGCATTGTTTTATATGCACGCTTCGAGGTTGTCACAACTTTATCATCCAAACATCGTAACACCAGCGTGACGTACTTGTCCAAAAGTACGATCGTACCTATCTAAAGGTACGATTACGATGAGAGGGTAACATTTTTATATATTGCAATTCATTTGGTTTCAACTTGACATGCATTTCTCTTTGGGTGTTTGGCCTATGGAGGCGAACATCATTATCTTTATTTATTTCAACGGAGTGATCATTGCACAATTCGAGGTGCTCAACGACCTCTCATACTACTCATCGTAGTGTACATACCGTACCTGTCTTAAGAGTCCGGCTATGATGGTAGATCATGGGTTTCTCGAAAGATAACCCAACACTGTGTTTCATAAGATATAATATACGTTATTTCAGTTAGCAAGCGTAGTTTCTATAAAACAAGAACACAAGTCTCAGGATCGTCGTGGATCTGAGTATCTCTCCCAAGTAACCGACTCAGGGTGCAAATAGTTGCATCTAGCAACTCACAAAGAGAACACTAGCTTTTAAAAGTAGGCTTTCGTGCTCGAGAAGTTGAGCCTTGCACCAAGAAAGCCCTCTTCTCGACACTACAGTGCATGTACTCAATTTTGCACCCCTTTTAAAAGGTGTGAAATGTCGTACGCGCACCTTCACACCCTGTGAGGCTTGCCTGAGGGTGACAAAAGAACAACCATGTACTAGCAAAACTAAGTATCTACGGTGCGATGTCAACAGAAAGCAAGTACAAGAAAGCAGTAACAGGAATTTACTATAGAGCAAGACTGTGCATTTAGAATATAGGAAAACATGTAAACTTCAGGAAAATAAAGACAAACAGTCACAAGTCATATATATCTACATGTACGCATACATGAAAAATCAATTATTTTATCTCATAATCCTAATACTTTATTTCATTCATCAAAAGTCATCGTGCAACTTTCTCTTACCTCGGGAGGTTGCGTCGTTGCGAGTGCCTACGAGTGTAGGTGATGACGTGCTCGAGCCACGAGGCGCAAGTGGGATCCGTTGCATAATCTACGAGGGACAAAAAGTTAGTAAAGTGAAAACAGCAAGGAAGGGGCAGGGACCCTTCCCTGCACGCTGGAGGCAACACCCCTCCGTTAACACGGAAAACAAAATGGGAGGGTGTTGTACCCTCCCTTGATGGATAGCACGCAAGGGGCAAGAGTCGAACCCCTGCCTTGCGAGCAGTCATTGGCGGCAGGGGCATTGCCCCTGTCGGTTCGCCAGGACACCACAGGCGCAGGGGCTTGGCCCCTACTAGCCTGCTGCGATCAAGGAATACGACAGGGGACTCAGCCCCTGCCGGTTTGTCAAATGAATAGGGGACGGTAGGCCTTGGTCCTGCTAACCCATTGAGACAAGCACAGGCGGTAGGGGCTTGGCCCTTGCCGACCTTGCCAGAAGACGAGTGGCAGGGCAAAAGCCCTTGCCCAACCAAGGTGAGGCAGGGCTTCGCCCTACCTACAGAGAATCTCAGGCGGCAAGGGTGAAACCCTTGCTAGATGGATGACTCAAGCGGCAGGGGTGAAGCCCCTTGCCGAAAAATCGATAGAGGCAGGCCCTCGCCCTGCCTGCCCTAAAGGTTCAATCGGCAGGGGTTGAGGCCCTTGTCGGATGGGGAAGGGGCAGGGCTTCCAACAACGCCGAAAAAAAGAGGGGAAGGCACGACCGACCTTCCGTAGGCACAAAGAGAGCGGGAGGGCACAACATTGGTTGTTAGTCTCCTGCCGGCCCTTTGGCAACAGAGAAAAATTCAGAGGGGGAAAAGAAGACAGGGGGAGAAGGAGGGCACGACAAGGGCTGTCGACCTTCCGGCAACACAAATCGAGAGGGTGGAATAGAGAGAGAAGGTAAGGGGGTTACCTGAGAACCGGCGAGCGTCGGCGTCAGGTTCCCCTGAGAGGCGTTGGATATGAGGTCGTCTGTGCCGTTGTTTGGTCGCACGCTGGGAGTGAGAGAGAGAGAGCACACTCGAGAGGGAGAGGAGGAGGAGCGCAGGGGTGAGGGCTTCCTCCTCTCCCTTGCTTGATCTCAAAGGCACAAGAGGGCGCAAATTGGGAAACCCCAAAGGGGTTTCCCTTTTTAGCAGAGGGGAAAAGAGCGAAGGCCCGTGGTTACACGAGGAGAGGGACACAGGCGTTAAAAAAAAATTAAAGCGAAAACCCTTAGGGTTTTCCCTGGACTCGGTTCAGGTCCGGGTCGATTCCGGATCTGACCCAGGTCCGGATGTTATATATATACATATATATCGTAGGTTTTACATCCTACCTCTCTTAAAAGAATTTTGTCCACGCAATTTTATTGCATTCAAGACTTAAAGTATAAGTCAAGATTTTTTTTCCTGATATCATTCTCAGGTTCCCAAGTGCATTTGTCAATCTCATGATGCTGCCACCGAACCTTCACAAAAGAAATAGTCTTTGATCTCAGCACTTGGTTACGACGACCAATGATCTCTACCGGTCTTTCTTGGAATGTCAAGTCTCCGTGAATGTCCACATCATCGTAGTGAATGATGTGTGATGGATCGTGAACGTACTGTTAGAAAGTGACTTTGAATACTTTAGGTTCGATAATGAACCCATACACATGCACATTAAGTGCGAATATACCTACTCAAGGGAACAACACAAGCAGATCATGTGCTAATACATAAACCCATAAAAGGGGTAAATATGACATAAAGTCATAAGTTGAATATTATTGAAGAAAAAGGAAGAAGAGGGTAAAAACCCTATACAATGGAGCATAAGCTCCTCCAAGGAGTGAAGGAATTACAAGGGGGAGACCCCTATTTATAACACAAGAGAGGAGCCACATAGGGGGCTCCCAAAGGAGCCGTTGGGAGCCCTCAACGGTCACATTTGTGACTGTTGGGGGCTCCCCAACGACTCTTTGGGGAGCCTCCCTAGGTGGTGCAAACCACAAAAAAAATAAAAATAAAAAAAATAAAAATAAAATTACAAACATATTCCAAATGGAATATGCGTAAAACTGTGAAATGTCTAAACTACCCTTATGCCTATAAATAGAGAAATATATATTTTATATATATAATTAGGATAATACATATGCATATATACCATATATGAATATGTATTATCCTTTATATATATATAAAATATATATAATATTACAAATGTTGAATGATACATTTTAACACCCCTCAAGCTTTGCGTGGGGGAACGAAAAGATTGAAGAAAGCAAGAGGAAGAATCTTAAGGCTTCAAGAGCCTTCAGTACGAATGTCATTGCAAATGTCTTCCTCCAACGTCTTTAACGATGAGCACCTTCCATGATCTATCCAAGGTACTTCTTTTCCTCTTATCTTCAAGATCCTGATGAACAACAACAAAGAACATGTAAAAAATATTTTTGCACTTTACTCAAAATGGAACATTCCTAACAATGTGCAAAATTTATGCATAATAGGATAATTACTTTAGCATGAAAATAAAATTTAGAAAACCAAAGTTTCAAAAAATCAAATATCATGTTAAAGAGTGAGCGGAAGCAAATTATGCGGAAATGAATTGCAAGAATGCATAATGCATTCATAAAGTCCAACATTGGACAAACATAACCCCATAATGGGGAATAACACAATGGTCCCCTAAGGGACACCTCAGTAAACCTACGAAGAGGCATAAGTTACATATGCTTTATTGAATGAGATCCTAAAAGGCCATAAAGAGCATATGCATATATTATCATGAATTGAATTAATACTTAAAAGAATCATTAATGAACATGCTTCAAACATGTAATGAAGTGCCAAACAAGAGAAACGAAGTCTCCAAGCATACTTTAGACAAAATAAACACAAGAGTGTTATTTGATTAGAGAATCTTACCCATTCAGGAAAATCTCACTCAATTGACAAAAAACACATTTTGCATACAAAAGTGGCCAAAAAACCATAAGCACTTAATATATAGATTAAATGCCAAAAAATCCACTTGATTTTAAAATATGCATATTAAAAATATGATTCACTTGAATATCTTAAAACACAAGTCATGAATGAAATTTTGCAAATTTCAACAATAGTTCATCCATTACAAACAACTACCTCATTAGTCCTCCAAAACCCATAAATCAAGTGTATAAGCTACTAGATCAAGAATATAAATATAATGTCATTAAAGGCCAAAGACACACACAAAGGTGTGCAAAAGAACCTCTTGTCTACATATAATAATACTTGAAATGAGTGCATCTACGACAAGAACAAGAGAATACATGCCAACATGGACCAAAAGCATCTCTTGTCTACGTAAAAATACACTCAAAACCAAGTATGTTCAGCTACTAGAACAAAAGTAACAAGTCAACCATGGGCTAAAACACAATACATCTCTTGTCTACATAAGATGACACTTGAAATGAGTGAAATAAGTCAATCATGAGCATACATCTCAGCGACTAGAACAAGGACACAAACGCCAACATGGACTAAAATCACACACCATGGTGTGAATCAACGTGCCTTGTCTACATAAAATAACACTCAAGACAAGTGTGTTCAGCTACTAGACCAAGAGAGCAAAAGCCAACAAAGGGCTACCAACACACGAAGGTGTAATAAAATTCTTGTCTACATATGATGACACTTAGATAAGGGGCATAAAAGGAGAAGACTTTTGAGACAATAAAACTTGTAATGACAAACATATAAATAAAACCTTGAAACAATATTCTTCAAAAAGAATACCCATAACAATATCATTTTGGAATAAATGTGTGAATATACACACACCAAGAACACTTGTGCACAAAAGCACAAAACATAAATGTGCAAATGCACTCATATGATTCATAAACAATAAAAGGTTGGGCAATAATCCCCAAAACCTTGATTTTAATATACCTTAAAACATTTTAAGGTTTCAAACATCATATATCCATCACATTTATATTTAAATAAGAGCATCCAAAAGATCAATGGCCAACATCAAACGAGTGACACACTCATATACCAAATCATTCTAGAGTCCCAAGGTGCCCATAACTCACCTCAACCACCATCTATAATATGGTAAGTGGACAAACTAAAATGACATAACAATGAGTGGCACACTCATAATTAGAGATCATATACCAAATCATTCTAGAGTCCTAAGGTGCCCATAACTCACCTCAATCACCATCTATAATATGGCAAGTGGACAATCTAGAATGACATAACACAAGGTGCCCTTAACTCACCTTAACAATTATCTCTAATATAACAATAAGGCCATACAAAAAAGATCGATGCATCATATAACATGTGATGAATATAAATAAATGTCATAAAAAGGCAATGAACACTTAGGGAAATCATTTTCCAAATATGTGATTTTAAAAAGAGGGCCGATTCAAAGGTCGAACATAATTAATCACAACAATATGCCTTATAATAAATACGAAAATTATGTTCAATCATGATCATTATCAAAAGACTCAATAAACACAACATGAAATATTTAAGCTATGTCATGTGTGAGAAAGGAATTGAAATATTCCAAGAAACAAATCAAGTCTTTATAATTTGCAATTATATGTATACCAAGATGTAAAATGGCAATAATCTTAAATGTGAAAATTTAGGACATGTACCAAGATATTGCGGAAGCATTTATAATGATAAAAGAAACAATCTTATAAGTTCATAAAAAATAAACACAAGCCCTAAATGAGGCAATAAAAACATCTCTTTATTGAAAAGAGTACCATGTGAAAATGTCTACGAAGAGACAATACACATACAAGCATAAATACTTTATAGAAGAAGTGCACAAAAGCACTCACACAACACTTGAACAAAATACAAAAAAATGTATAAATAATAAACATGCGATAATGCATGTATTTCATAAAATGGAAGCAAATGCTTGAGACTCTCAAGCTTTTAATTATGTAATTATATGCTTGATAAATGCAATTTAAGACAAAGAAGACCATATTATGGCCAATGTAGGCATCCTTAGAGATACAATCAAGAGGTTTTGAAACTTTATATGAAAAATACAAACAAACATGTTTGTAAAGTTCTATCATTAGAAGAAAACTAAAAAATTAATGAAATCTTTTATACCAAAGGATGCAATAGATACATTATGCATTTTATATAGTGTGAGAAGTTTTTAAAAGATCTTTCCTAATGAACACAATGGTTCATACAACATATTTATCACAAATAATTTTTCAAAATCCTTTAACTAAACCAAAACCATTGAAACATCTTTAGTAGTTCTCATAAATAGTTATCATTAACAATAACTACTTAGGATTCATAACAAAGATTTAGATGTGAGAGATTCTTATACAAGAATTATATCAAGATTTTTCAAAAAAATGCACTAAAATCCATAAACAAGAGAGGAACTCAAAACCAATTAGACTTTATATGAGAGAAAAGATTTTTTTTAAACAAAGATCATTAATCAAGAGATCATATATAATCTTTAAAAGTTAATTTATGAAATACTTATGTAATCATCATAAATCCCACATAATTGAAGACAATTTTAAGAAAGAACATAAATTACTATTTATATGTGATGAGTAATTGATAAACATATAAACAAGAATTATATATTTGAAAAACAAGTTTACTAAATTTAAAAGGAGATATTTTTTAAAAAAATTGAACATGCGAAATGTGAAAAGAGGTGATTCAACTATTATAAACACTACATATGCAAAAAATAGTTTCATAATGCATAATATGTAATGAAAAGAGATACATACCGAAAACTTAAGAAAAAAGAGAAGGACAATGAATACTTCACCATTTCTTGAGCACCACGCTTTCCGTTGCGCCAAGAGACAACCCCATCGTAATCGGGCTCTGATACCATGTTAGAAAGTGACTTTGAATACTTTAGGTTCGATAATGAACCCATACACATGCACATTAAGTGCGAATATACCCACTCAAGGGAACAACACAAGCACATCATGTGCTAATACATAAACCCATAAAAGGGGTAAATATGACATAAAGTCATAAGTTGAATATTATTGAAGAAAAAGGAAGATGAGGGTAAAAACCCTATACAATGGAGCATAAGCTCCTCCAAGGAGTGAAGGAATTACAAGGGAGAGACCCCTATTTATAACACAAGAGAGGAGCCACATAGGGGGCTCCCAAATGAGTCGTTGGGAGCCCCCAACGGTCACATTTGTGACCGTTGGGGGCTCCCCAACGACTCTTTGGGGAGCCTCCTTAGGTGGCGCAAACCACAAAAAAGAGAAAAATAAAAAAAATAAAAATAAAATTACAAACATATTCCAAATGGAATATGCGTAAAACTGTGAAATGTCTAAACTACCCATATGCCTATAAATAGAGAAATATATATTTTATATATATAATTAGGATAATACATATGCATATATACCATATATGAATATGTATTATCCTTTATATATATGAAATATATATAATATTACAAATGTTGAATGATACATTTTAACACGTACTTCCTCAGTATGAACACGTGGAAAACATCATGGATCTGAGCGTACTGAGGTAATGCCACACAATAAGCTGCTTCTCCAATTCGTTCCAAGATCTCGAACGGTCTGATATATCTAGGACTTAGCTTCCCCTTTTTCTCGAATCAGAATACGCTCTTCGTCGAGGATACCTTAACGAAAACCATCTCACTAATCGTGAATGTAAGCTCTCATCGACTTCTATCGGCGTAGCTCTTCTGCCGACTCTGAGTGGTATGAAGTCGTTCCCGAATCATTTGCACCTGCTGAGAATAGTATTGCAAAACTATAGGTGCCTCCAGCCTTCGTTCGCCGACCTCGTCCCAGAAGACAGGTGATCGGCATGGCCTTCCGTACAAAGCTTCGTAGGGAGCCATCCCGATGCTAGCGTGGTAACTGTTGTAATATGCGAACTCCGTCAGGCTGATGTGAGAATCCCATTCTCCCTTCCAGTCCATTATACATGCAGTCTGAGGGTGAAATGAAGTACTGAACTTCAGCTTTGTGCCCAATGCTAGCTGAAGCTGCCCCCAAAACCTCAAAGTGAATCTCGGATCACGATCGAAGATAATCGAGACTGGAATACCATGTAGTCTCATAATCTCTCTAACATAGAGATCTGCAAGACTTTCTAGCGACTGGCTGAGACGGATAGGTAGAAAGTGAGCAGATTTGGTGAATCTATCGACGATCACCCAAATCGTGTCATGCTTCCTCCGCGTCCTCGGTAGGCTGACTATGAAGTCCATGGTAATATCCTTTCACTTCCATAGTAGGATCTCCATCTACTGCATGACCCCATCAAGTCTCTGATGCTCAATCTTGATCTGCTGGCACATCAGACATTTCGGGTAGTGTCGTCATATCTTCAATGCAAACACAACTGCAACTAACCCTAAATCATGAGTCAGGTAGCTCTTCTCATGTATTTTGAGTTGCTGCGAGGCGTAAGCAATCACTTTCTCATTCTGCATCAGCACGACTCCTAAGCCTGACCCAGAAGCGTCGGTATAGATCACGAATCTGCCTTTACCTGAAGGTAAGGCTAAAATCGAAACACTGGTAAGTCGCTCCTTCAGCAACTGGAAACTAGCCTCGCACTTCTCATCCCAAATGAATTTTGCCTCTTTCTTCAACAACTTCTTCAGTGGTAGTGTAATCTTAGAAAAATCCTGGATAAATCTTTTGTAGTATCCAGCTAATTCGAGAAAACTCTTGATATCACGTGCATTCTTCGGTTGTTGCTAACTGAGCACGGCCTCCACCTTTGTTGGGTCCACGAACACTCCTTCCTTAGAAATAACGTGTTCAAAAAACATAACTTTTTTGAACCAGAATTCATATTTAGAGAGCTTGGTATACAAGCGTTCCTTTCGCAGGGTCTCCAACACGATGATTAGGTGTTCTCGATGCTGCTCCCGGCTTTTTGAGTACACCAGGATGTCGTCGATGAACATGATCACGAAGGTGTCCAAAAATGGCTTGAACACCCTATTCATTAAGTCCATGAAAGCTGCGGGGGCATTGGTAAGTCCGAAGGGCATGACCGTGAACTCATAATGCCCGTATCTGGTTCGAAAGGCCATCTTAGAAATATCTCTTCCCCTAATTCTGAGTTGATAGTACTCAGACCTAAGGTTGATCTTCGAGAAAACTTTGGCCTTCTGTAACTGATCGAACAGATCCTCGATGCGCGACAACGAGTACTTGTTCTTTATCGTGGTCTGGTTGAGCATTCGATAGCCGATGCACAACCGTATGGACCTGTCCTTCTTCTTCACGAATAGTATTGGAGCTCCCTAGGGAGATACGTTGGGGCCAATGTTATCAAAAATGCACCTTGAGGTGCAAAAGGCGCGCCTCGCCTTGAGGCGCGGCCCTCTGTGCCTCAAGGCGCAAGCCTGAGGCGCAATTTTTTGTTTTTACAACAAGATTTCTAAGACATGATTAACAAGATTTTTGTAGGTTAATCTCATATATTTTCCAGTTATTTCAGTTATGTAATCAGTTTCTTAGTATATTACTATATTTTAACTTTTGTTGGTTAATCTCATATATTTTTCTGTTATTTCAGTTATGTAATTAGTTTCTTAATATATTTTAACTTTTGTTGGTTAATCTCATATATTTTTCAGTTATGTAATAAGTTTTTAGTTACTTTTATACGTTAATCTCATATTTTTTAGAATAATCTCATATATTTTAACTTTTTAAGGTTAATCTCATACATTTTCCAGCTATTTAAGTTATGTAATTAGTTTCTTAGTATATTTTAACTTTTGTTGGTTAATCTCATATATTTTCCAGTTATGTAATCAGTTTTTGGTTAC
Source organism: Nuphar pumila (assembly GCF_984573655.1). Classification (NCBI taxonomy): domain Eukaryota; kingdom Viridiplantae; phylum Streptophyta; class Magnoliopsida; order Nymphaeales; family Nymphaeaceae; genus Nuphar; species Nuphar pumila. The sequence continues at coordinate 94,911,590 of NC_143253.1, forward strand.
TTTTATATGTTAATCTCATATTTTTTAGAATAATCTTATATATTTTAACTTTTGTTGGTTAATCTCATATGTTTTCTAGTTATTTCAGTTATGTAATCAGTTTCTTAGTATATTTTAACTTTTTTTGGTTAATCTCATATATTTTCCAGTTATGTAATCATTTTTTTAGTTACTTTTATATGTTAATCTCATATATTTTAACTTTTGTAGGTTAATCTCATATATTTTTCAGTTATTTCAATTATGTAATCAGTTTCTTAGTACATTTTAACTTTTGTTGGTTAATCTCATATATTTTCCAGTTATGTAATCAGTTTTTAGTTACTTTTATATGTTAATCTCATATTTTTTTAGAATAATCTCATATATTTTAACTTTTGTTGGTTAATCTCATATATTTTCCAGTTATGTAATCAGTTTTTAGTTACTTTTATATGTTAATCTCATATTTTTTTAGAATAATCTCATATATTTTAACTTTTGTTGGTTAATCTCATATATTTTCCAGTTATGTAATCATGTTTTTAGTTATTTTTATATGCTAATCTCATATTTTTAGAATAATCTCATATATTTTAACTTTTGTAGGTTAATCTTATATATTTTCCAGTTATTTCAGTTATGTAATCAGTTTCTTAGTATATTTTAACTTTTTTTGGTTAATCTCATATATTTTCCAGTTATGTAATCAGTTTTTAATTACTTTTATATGTTAATCTCATATTTTTTAGTACTTATTTGAGATTTTCTATTTCTTATTGGTTATTATTTCATTAATAAAGCATTTCTTTATTTATTTATATTTTTAGATAATTTTTTAAAGTTTTCAAAAAAATTATTTGAGGCTTACGCTTTACTCCTCGCCTCGGTTTTTGGTGGAGTGTCTCGCTACGCCTCAATGCTTTTCACAATACTAGTTGGGGCGAATGAACCCCTGATCCATCAGCTCCTGCAACTACTTTTTGAGCTCCTCGAGGTCAGCTGATGCCATCTTGTATGGTGCTTTGGAGAATGACATTGTACCCGGTAGCAATTCAATATTGAATTCTACCTCACGAGGTGGCAGAAGTCCTGGTAGCTCTTTGGGATATACGTCGGGATAGTCGCGAACCACATCCAGCTCACTGATGGGAATAGGCGTCGGATTTGATTGGATGACACTAACCAGGAAGGCAGTGCATCCTTTCTGTATGTAGTTGTAATATTGCGTATTTTCGTACTTAGTCATTTTAAAAAATTTGGCTAAGTCTGAGATAAAAATGGTTTGATTCTCGATTTTAGGCTATCCAACCTTGACAGCACATACACAGGCCCAGGCTGGGCCTATGCATGAGCTGCTAGGCCCAGCTGATGGGTTCGGCTGGCTCGGCTAGCCCGGGCTGGCAGGGACTGGCCAGACCGTCCAACCCTTAGGCAGGATTGGGGCCTGGGGTCTGCCCAAACTAAACCCAGCCCACCAGGGTCAGCTGGGCCTGTTTGGAACCCTAGACGACTAGGTCGGCTGGGTGTAAACCCCCCCCCCCCTTTAGAAAAAAAATGGATCTATATATCTATCTATCTATATATGGAGCTAACACAGTATGTGTGTTTTTAAACTTGAGGGATTGAATTGAACATGTATACAGATTTTTAGATCCGATTATGAACATATTTTTTCCATGCCTTAATGGTATATTGACATGCCTGAGTGTTAGCTTAAGTATAAGGCTTGTTTATAGAGCATGGGTATACATGAAATTTATGCGGGATTACACGCGTGCAATTTACAAACAAAACAATAAAAAAAATATGGCTCAATAGGCCGGGAGTAGCAGGCCAGCCGAGTGCAGCTCGGCTGGCCAGGCGTGACCGGGTGTGGCCACTTCTTGATAGACGGCAGGCCCAACTGAACCCATTCAGCTGGCCCGGCCTGTCAGGCTGGGCAGCAAGCAAAAAAAAAAGGTTTTGTTTTATTTTAGTACCCCAGCCAACTGACAGTCAACTGGGTACAAACCTAGTTTTAAACCCAGCCGAGTCTTAGTCGGCTGGGCATGAAGCACAGGTACAACAGTTTGTTTAAGAAAAAAAAAATAACATAAAAATATTTATGTACATTTAACCCCTTAGTGTTATTTGAGTCTGGAATTAGATATTTATTATGCATGTTAATATTTCCAGATTTCGTTATGTACATGTATGTGGAATTTTAATAAATGTTATGAATGAAACTATTCATATTGCTATGATTGGATGTGACATGCCTAAGCATTATACAACAACAACAACAACAACAACTACGCCTTCATCCCAAAACAATTGGGGTCAGCGATATGAACCAAAAAAGAAATTCATTTCGGGTCTTCCACATGAATCCTTTTCCTCCAATCATTTCTATCCAATGCCATGTCCTCGGTGAGGTTCAAAGCATTCATATCCTTTCCTATCATCTCCATCCAAGTCTTCCTAGGCCTACCCCGACCTCTTTTAACTAACATATTTTCCCATTTCTCCAACCTTCTAACTGGAGCATCACTAGGCCTTCGCCGAATATGTCCAAACCATCGTAAACGATTCTCTCGCATCTTATTTTCAATGGGTGCAACACCTACCTTCTTACGTATCTCCTCGTTCTGAATCTTATCTTTTATTGTATTTCCACACATCCATCTAAGCATCCGCATCTCAGCTACACTCATTTTTTGAATATGATATCTTTTGGCAGCCCAACATTCCGTACCATATAGTAAAGCAGGTCTAATAGTCGTCCTATAAAACTTTCCCTTCAACCGCAATGGCATTCTACGACCGCACAGCACTCCAGTTGCACTTTTCCATTTCATCCACCCAACCTTTATCCTATGATTTACATCTCCATCAATTTCTCCATACTTTTGAATGATGGATCCCAAATATTTGAAATAATCATTCACCGGTATTTCTTGCTCACCAAGCTTCACTACACTCCCATCACTACTTCGTTGCTTACTAAACCGACATTCCATATATTCAGTTTTACTCCCATCACTACTTCGTTGCCTAAGCATTATGCTATTGTAAAATCTGTCTAAGTGCATGTACATACATGAACCCATGCGCGTTTAGCATGTAGAATACTGCATGAATTGTCAGAAATATCAGAAATATCAGCCTGCAGATGTTAGAGATGAGGTAAAGAACGAGAAGAGAGAGAGGAATAGTCGGCGCAATAGGGTTTTCCCTTTTTACTTAATATTTATAAGTGTTACAATACACTTTACACAGGTAATAAGAACTAATTACAAACATGCCACCGCTGGATCTCGAGGTGGATCGGGTCGGATCCATGATCCAAACTAACAGCCTCCCTCAAGTTGAGTATGGTCTTTGATCATGCTCAACTTGTCTTTGAGTGCCCAAAACTGATGAGTGGATAATCCTTTTGTAAAAATGTCAGCAACTTGCATATCTGTCCTAACATATGCGGGTTCAATTTCTTTTTCTTCCACCTTTTGTCTAACAAAGTGTTGATCGATTTCGATATGCTTCGTGCGACAATGAAGAATAGGATTGAAGGCAATATTAATAGCACTCTGATTATCACAAAGAAGCATAGAGGACGAGATTGGTTCTTGTAATTCTTGCAGTAGGTGTCTCACCCACGTAACATCAGTTGTTCCTGCTGCCATTGCACGATACTCGGCTTCAGTACTAGATCGCGCCACTGCCTTTTGCTTCTTGCTACTCCATGTTACAACATTATTGCCGATAAGGATGCAATACCCTGAGACTGATCTGCGCTCATCAGGATCACCAGCCCAGTCCGCATCTGTGTAGGTGAATAGTCGATGTCCTGACGTATAAGCTGTGTCTTTGTTATACATCAAACCATCTCCAATCGTACCCTTTAAATACCGAGGGATTCTTTTTACCGCTTCCATATGTGCATCTGTAGGAGCATGCATAAACTGAGAGACCTGATTGACAGAGTATGCTATGTCAGGCCTAGTGAATGTTAAGTATTGTAACATCCCTACAACTCGGCGATACAAAGTAGGATCATGATAAGTAGTGCCTTCTTTAGCACTTAACTTATGATTTAGAAGACAAGGTGTGCTAATTGGTTTACAATTCTCCATCCCTGTAGCGAGGAGAATATCAATAGTGTACTTATGTTGGCTCAATGTAATAGTCTCATGTCGACTATCAACTTCCACACCCAAAAAATATCGCAAGCACCCCAAGTCTTTCATCTTGAATTTAGCCATCAGCATAGACTTAACCCAAGATATGTGATCCTCATCACTCCCGGTAATAATGATATCATCAACATATATAAGCACCCAAACAATAGTTGAACCACTTTTGAAGATGAACAATGAATGGTCTAGAACACTTTTATTGAACCCATGACGCTGGATCTCTGTGGAAAAACTTTCAAACCAAGATCGAGAAGCTTGTTTTAATCCATAAAGAGAGCGTCGAAGTTTACATACCCAATTTGATGAATCATGCATGCTATATCCAGGTGGCTGCTCCATGTAAACTTCTTCCTTTAGTTCACCATGCAGAAAAGCATTTTTAACATCAAGTTGACTGAGTGACCATCCATGTTGTAATGCCAACGCAATGACAATCCTGACTGTGCCCAGTTTTACTACTGGGCTGAATGTTTCATCGTAGTCCTGCCCATATTGCTGTGTGAAGCCTCGTGCAACCAGACGAGCCTTATAGCGCTCAACACTGCCATCCGGTTTGTGCTTGATCTTGTACACCCATTTGGATCCTACAACATTCTTGTTATCTGACCTTGGCACAATTTTCCATGTGTTGCATTCATGCAATGCTTCCATTTCCTCATTCATCGCCTCTACCCAGACATGAGAATTTACAGCATCATGAAAGGAGGAAGGTTCTGTTTCTTTGGACACTCTGGTTAGAAATGTTTGAAAATCCAAAGAGAAATTGTTATAACTTACCCAGCGATCTATAGGATGTCTAACTCGAGTGGAATGTCGTAGAGGAGTCTCAGCATTGACTGGGTGAGTTCTACGAGAATAAACAAGACCAGAAAAACGTGAGGATGTTGTTGTAGGAGGAATGTCTTCCATATGTGGTTCCACATCAAAAGTATAGGGTTCATTGTTTGTCAATAAAGATGAATCCTCATGAGGCAACGAGTCATATAAAAGTGAGTCACTTAGCCAAGGATCATAATTGTCCTGTGTATCTGTGGAAGATAAACCCAGAGTGTCAAAATTTTCATCATCAAAAACATTTCTGGATACCCGAATTTTGCCTGTATGAGGATCATAACACCTGTATCCCTTATAGTTATCTGCATACCCAAGGAACTTGCACTGTATAGCTCTGTCTTGAAACTTATTTCTCAATGAATGATCAATATGAACATAACATACACAGCCAAAAGGATGTAGTTCTTCATATGATGGATGACAATTATAAATAACAAAATACGGAGAATTATCTTCAAGGATGGTCATGGGCAACCTGTTGATAACGTAAACAGCTGTGTGGAAAGCCTCGGTCCAAAGGGAAAAAGGAATGCCCACAGTATGCATCATGCTCAAGGCTGTTTCAACAATATGCCTGTGCTTTCTCTCAGCAACTCCATTTGTTGAGGGGTATGAGGGCAAGAAATGTTACGTGTAATGCCATGTTCCTTCAAATATTCACTAAAATCATAGGATATGTATTCTCCTCCCCCATCACACTGGAAATATACAACATTGGTATTGAATTGGTTTTGGACTAGTGCATGAAACTGTTTGAACAACTTGAAAACTTCATGTTTGTTTTTCATGAAGTAAATCCAACTAAAACGAGTGTAAGAATCAAGAAAGAGTACATAGTATCGAGATCCAGAAAGAGAAGCAGTGGGCGCAGGACCCCAAACATCTGAGCATATAATTTCAAAAGGCTTTGTTGCTCTTTTATTGATACTATGAAAAGGAAGTACATGACTTTTGCATAAATGACAACTTGGACATTTTGACTCTAAACTGACTGGGGGTATTAGACCTTTAGCAGACAACTTGTCAAGAAAGACTTGACTACAATGACCCAAACGAAGATGCCATAAGTTTGGCTTATTAAGTTTCAAGACTCTAGATGAAGAACTATGATCTGTGGATCGACTCAAAAATGTTGGAAAGGAAGGGGCTGAAGAGGCCATGGCTACGGAAGACGACGTCTTCAAAGGCACATGAGATTCTTCAAAGACGTACATGTTCCCACGCCATTCACCTTCAGCGAGCGTCTTCTTGGTGTGAAGATCCTTAAGATAAACAGAAGGAGTAAATTCAACGAAAGAATTTGTTTCATCAACTAATTTAGACACAGATAGAATATTCTTTTGAATAGCAGGTGTGAGTAAGACATTTGACAAGGGTAATTGAGATTCAGGCAAAGAAAGGGAGACATTTCCAGTGTGAGAGATGGGGTGGTGAGATCCATCTCCTATGACTATAGTGTCATTTCCAGTGTAAGGAGTCAAGTGAGTAAATTTACCTGCATCAGAAGTAACGTGTGCTGCTGCCCCTGAATCAATATACCATATACCTTCCTCATTTTGGCGCAAGTTCATCTGATTGAAAGTAGTCATAAGGATATTTTGTACGTCCTGTGGAAGAACCTGTCCCTGAGGAGTACGGGCAACCTGATGAATGGCCTTCTGCCCTGACCTACTATCTGGCCTCCCTGATTTGTTCCGGTTCTGAGGATTGTACCAGCAGTTTGCTTTAACATGTCCCCGTTTGTTGCATAGAAAACAAGTAGGAACACGTCCTCCTCGTGGTACACTGCTTGAACCAATACCTCCTCCACCTAGTGTAGGCAGTAATCCTCCTTTGTTCATAGATGTTTCATTGGGGCGAGGGAGAGTAAATGAAACTCCTGTTTGAATAGGCGTATGTGTCATCATCACAGGATGAGCATCCTCTGACACGTGTTCCTGATTTAAACTGACCTCATATTGCAAAAGCTTAGATTGAAGATCATCAAAACATGGAAGGACTGAAACAACCTGGAGTGCCGTGCAGAACATGCGATATTCAGGTCCAAGACTACCTAATACCTGTTGTACCATATCCTTATCTGATACAGGACTTCCGATGGCAGCTAACTGATCTGTAATCACTCTGACATCCCCCATGAACTCTGTAATGGATTTGTTTTCTTTTCGCATGGATTGGAATTTCCACTTGAGTTGCAAAACCCGAGATTCGAAAACCTGAGAAAAAGAATGAGCTAGTCCATTCCACAACTCGGCAGCGGATTGGTCATCAGAGATAGTTTGTAAAACACGATCAGAAAGTGTGGAGGTTATATAAGCAACTAATGTCTGATCTCGTTGTACCCATATGTCATAAGCTGGATTGGTGCTTCGAAGTTGACTCACCTTCCCGTCTTCACCTGTTATTTCCTGCATGATATGTGTAGGTGGAGCGGGCGATCGTCCATCTAGATGCCCATAAAGACCATGACTGCGAATAAAATGCACAATTTGGCGTTTCTAAAGCAAATAGTTATCATGTGATAACTTGTGGGTCATGAGGTAAGTAAGAAAACTAGGGTTCAATTTGGAATCCATAGATTTTATGAAGAATGAGAGAACAAACTGTATTTAACAGTGTATTAAGAGAAGAAGAACAACAATATTGTGTGTGCTGAAAATGATATCAGCAACACATTGCACAGAAATATAATGACGTGTAATCCAGAAAATAATTTTCACACACACACGTTATTCAAAAAAAAATTCAATGTTGTGTAACGTGTGAACCAGGAATAGCAATGCTGTGTACACAGAGAAATAGCAATGTTGTGTGCACAGAAAACCAGCAATGTTGTGTAACGTGTGAGCCAGAAACAGAATTTGAAAAGAGAAGGAATCAAAATATGAATAAGGATGCGTGAAATAGGGATGCGTGAAATCAGATTGAGAAAAACAGACAGAGAATTAGGGATACGTGAAACTGGGATGATGCGTGAAACTGCGTGAAATAGGGATACGTGAAACTGCGTGAAATCAGAAGATCAGAAATAGATTTAAGGAAAAGAAATAGAGAAAGCCTACGTCCTTTCACGCACTGGTCTTTATAGGCCTTCCAGATGATCGATTTCCGTGCTTGTGCTCTGATACCATGTCAGAAATATCAGAAATATCAGCCTGCAGATGTTAGAGATGAGGTAAAGAATGAGAAGAGAGAGAGGAATAGTCGGCGCAATAGGGTTTTCCCTTTTTACTTAATATTTATAAGTGTTACAATACACTTTACACAGGTAATAAGAACTAATTACAAACATGCCACCGCTGGATTTCGAGGTGGATCGGGTCGGATCCATGATTCAAACTAACATTAATGTCCATATGTACTTATGAATCATGAATGAAGGCATGTGTGCCGAATGATTACATAAAAGCAACGTGCACATGAATACTGAACACATGCATATGAAGGTGTGGACTCATGCACATGCGTATGAATGCTATATTTTATGCACATGGTTAATTAACTAAATTGGTATATACGAATGTGCATTTGGAGGCATGTTAACATCATTGCATATATTGCTTGTTGCTATGATTTTTGGCATATGATGCATCGATTATCAAAATGAATCACCGTAGGCCTGGTGAGCCTTGAGCTTTGGTTTTGCTCCTCTTTTACATATTTTAAATGCATTGCAAAAATTACATTTGTTTTTATTGCATTGTATTGCCACTGTTCTTTGTGTTTTCACGGGCGGGAGTCCCGTGATGGTTCTTGCAGGGGTAGATGCGAGCTTTTGCCTTTGCTTTTGGATGCTGAATTGCAGAACTCAATAATTGACTTTAAATAAAAAGATAATGGATAAGAACACTGTAATACACGTTCTGAGATCTTCCATCGAAAGAATGAAAATCTTAGAGATTCGGTTTTGGAGGACTCCCAGAATACAAAAACTCTGTGTGCTTTACTTATTACCCTTGAACTTGATATTGTGGTTCTTTCTTATAGCCACGGTTTTAGGGAGAGTCCGCCACTTTACTTGGGGGTGGTGTGTTCGACACAGCTGTTGTTTTGGTATACCAAGAAAGTGACATTATTAGATGTGGAGGTTCTTAGTGTCCTAACATTAGATGTAGAGGTCTAATGTTCCGAAGGTGATTCGGTCGAGGGCTAAGTTTGGAACTCAATAATAAAATACAACTTGTGTGCTAAGTTATCCTGAGAACCCTACTTAACCTCAAAAAATTTTACCCGTTTGGTGTATCCGCGGGCAACGGTAATTAAAAAAATGAACTTAAATTTATGTATTTAATAGGGCATGCATATGGAATAAAAAACTTTAAGGAAAGATAATAAAGTGTTCATGCATTGCACATAAATCATGCATATTCCTGCTATGCATTAGATCATGCATACTTACTTATTCCCTTAATTGTTAAATGTTGGTGAATGCATATTATTGTTCTCTAATATATGTCATATGGTCGTATTGCTTAAATAGTGATTTCTGTTATTGCTTATATGTTCCTTCATGCTTAATAAATGTTTCTTGTTGCATGAATGCTTAATTGGATTATGTAATTGTTATAATTGCATTTCTCTGAACTATTGCATGAAATCTTATCTGTGTTCTTTAGCTCACTTGTTTAATTAGAAGTACATGTGTTCCGAATTTCGGTTATGATACCCTACTTCTATAGTTTTTCACAGCCGCAGGTGATCAGTGAAGCGATTGGCTTCTGGGGGAGTTACGGGTGTCACGCACCTACTAGACAGATCACAAATGGATAACGTGGCTCAGTCTTCTTTTAGTTCTTTTGTGTTTCATTTAGTTGTTATTGCACTCTGAATTTCATTTATGCAATTGTCTCGAGACTTATCACTCATTAGTTCAATAAAGGTTTGGTTTAGTATCGATGATAATTGTAAGCTCTATTGTGGTTGGTTGTTTTATTCAATTGGGAGTGGAACTGTAAAGGCCCCGGGTTTCTAGGAAGATTTTCGCAATGGTTTTGTAAAAAAAGAAAAAACTGCATTTTCAAGGGGTATGAGTTGGGGGTCGTTACAACCTAAATCAAATAATAAAATTATTGATAATAATGATATTGATAATTTTGAGTCTATTAATGGACCAAGTGAATAAAGAAAACCAACTTATAACCTCTTACAATACTCCAGACGAGATAATGGGGAGCATCTATGTGTTTTTGAAAGGTATAATCAACCAATAAATGTTTAAGAATCTAGTTTTTAAAGATCTGAACGGATACATAGGCCTCCAAATAGGTTTGTCTCCTATGAATCCTTTTCTCTAAACTATAGGGCTTGCCATCTAGAAATTCATTCATATCATGAACCATCTAACCACAAAGAAGCTAAAAACATAAAAAAATGGGTAGAAGCTATGAAAATATAATTATATGCATTACACAAGACTCATACTTGACAGCAACTTCCTAAAGGAAAGAAGACAATAGGATGTAGATAGGTATTTAAAGTCAAAACAAAGAGTGAAGGGTCCCTAGAAAGATATAAAGCAAGATTAGTTTCAAAAAGATATTTTCAAGAATATGAAATAGATTATGAAAAAACATTTAATCCAGTAGCTTGCATGACCATAGTTAGGGTTCTAGTTACAATAGCATCCATTAAAAAATAGCCTATATATCAGTTAGATGTTAAGAATGCTTTCTTAAATGAAAATTTAAATGAAGAAGGTTATATGGATCCTCTCCCTGGTCTAACTATTGAAAATTGAATGGTTCTTCGTCTTCAAAAAGCTTTATATGGGCTTACACAAGCTTCTAAAGCATGGTATGATCGGTTTAGCGGAGCTGTGTTGAATCTTGAATTTAAATCCTGCTATACTGACACTGCTCTTTTTGTAAGATCTACAGGTACCTCCCTTATCATTTTGCTTTTGTATGTTGATGATATGAATCACTGGGAATGATCAGAAGGAAATTGAAGAAATTAAGATTATGCATAAGAAATCTTTTGATATGATTGACCTTGGTTTTTTAAGATATTTTTTAGGAATTGAAGTAGCATAATCGCCAAGAGAGTACATTTTGTCTCAAATAAAGTTTGATGTTGATATTGTCGCGCGTTCAGGAATCACAGACACAAAATATGTTGATACTCGTGAAGTGATAAGTGCTAAAATGAGAGCTGAAGACAAAGTTTTATTAGATGATCCAACTTCTTATAAGCAACTTATCAGATCATTAATGTACCTATCTATTACCAGGCCAAACATTTTGTATGCAGTACATACAATAGGTTAGTTTCAGCAAGCACCCACATTAGTTCACATGAGTGTCGTATTAAGAATAGTTTGATACATCAAGAAAACTATATCTAAAGGGCTATTCTTATCATCTTTATCATCTTTAAATCTCATTGCTTATACTGATTCTAATTGAGAAGGAGATCCTAATAACCATCATTCAACTACAAGTTTTTGTGTGTTTGTAGGTGATTTTCTCATTTCTTGGCGATACAAAAAACAACAGAAAGTGTCTTTATCTTCCACGGAAGCTGAGTATAGGGCGATGGCTACAACAACAACCGAGGTTGTGTGGATGAGATTATTACTTTCAAATATGGGTGTTGATGTTTCAAAACCTTCAAAATTATGTTGTGATAACAAAAGTTTCATATATATAGCCAGCAATCACACATTTTATGAGCGAACGAAACATATTAAGATGGATTGCCACTATGTTGGAGAAAAATACTTGAATGAGACGATTACTTTACCATATGTTCAGTCTGAGTTTCAGATTGCAGACTTCTTCACTAAAGCTCTTCCTCTACCAAGATTTTTGTATCTTCTTAACAAACTTTCGGTGATTTTACTGTATGGTTGAGGGAGAGTGTTAAAATAGTGTGTATATATTCATACCTAACAAATATACATATATTTATACAATATATGTATATCAGAGGTATTTTGGTTATTTAATAATATATAATTTAGTACAATCCGATAGGGACTGTAAAGTCTTTTTGGTTTTCTTTATTTTTGTTTTTTTATTATGTAAATTCAATGGACTGTTGGGAAGACGGTCCAACGACCGTTGGACAACCTCCCTTCAATGCATGTGAATAGAGCCTCACCCCTCTATGTAAGATATGCTTTTTCTAAAGCATTTTGTGTGTTAATACAAAATCTATTTCTTTATCGTGCTCTTGTGGATTTTGTGCCTTTGTGCTCTTGTGAAATTGGTGCTTTTGTATATCTCTTTTATGAGATTGTCATCGATCCATTAGAGACCATAGTATATTTATGCACTTGTGTAGCCCTTTGTTGGCATTGTGATTGTGCACTCTTGTTTCATTACAATACTCTCTCTCTCTCTCTCTCTCTATATATATATATATATATATATATATATCAAACCACCATAACTTAACGGTGGTAGACTCTGGATTTACATAGATTTAATCTCCAAAAGCAAGAACTAATCATTAGATCATGCTTACATGATTTATTTACTATTTTCTTGTGTTAAAGTTGTCTCCAACCTTTCATTCATGCCTAGCATGATAGCCTTTTCTTTTGAACCTTATAAAAACCTACATGCTCATCGGTCCATTCCTGTAAAATCAAGCATGTAGAACGCATTTGTACGGTCAGATTTACGGAAAACATGGAAAAACCCTTCAAAAGCCCGGTTAGCACGGTGGTTAGCAGCTACCACCTTCTCTCTAGCTAACCACTTTTCTAAGTGGTAGCTGCTAATCAAGGTGGTACCCATGTCTTGGAATCGATGCTCCAAGAGCTGACCCCTATAAAATCAAGGGTGGATATTACATGTGTAGTCAAAATTTAAAAATAAAACAAAAAACTGGAAAAATCCATTTAGCATATTTCATTACTCTCTCTCTTTATATATATGTACTTATCTAAACAGATTCTTTTGTTATATGTTAAGTTATTTTCATTTTTTAACTTTTTAAGTGCCAAGATTTTCCCAAGTTGTAAAAAAACCTTTAATATCCTGAGATTTTTCCTACCAATATAAGTTGAGGCCTATATATATATATATATATATATATATATATATATATAAAGAACAATTATCTTCAAATATATAACAATTTTTTTTTTAAAGTTAAAAAAAATGAAAATAACTTAATATATAACAAAAGAATCTGTTTAGATAAGTATCGTTTTTACAAAAGTGTAAATAAAAGATATATAAGCTTTTAACATAACAAAAAATAAAATAAAGAACAATTATCTTTAAATATAAAAAGGGAATAAGAAAGTAAAAACAATTGGAAATATCATGTTATCATAGCAGTATCATTGTGATATGTTTAAATTTTTTCATATATTTCGAAAATATCTTGAATTTTCACCCATCTGCAAGTCATTCTCATCTATGCTGGATTTTAGACTTCTAGATCCTGTTGTAAAGTATCTATAACCATCACCATTGGCATTAATAAATGTGTTACCATCTATGGGGCAAGTTTTAAGGATTTCTTTGGCATGCAAGCTTGGCAGCAGTATACTGGAAGTCTGGAACACATCAACAATATCATGGCTGAGATATTCTGCTTCTAACCAGCTTATTATTTTATTGTCATGAAAGTTATCTGGTATTTAATCATTTATTTGTACTTCCAAGCAGATGTTGGATTGTTTTCTAGCAACTATTTTATTTGACATATTCTTTTTGCTAGCACATGGAAATATTTACATTTAACAATTTCTGAAACCAATTATATGTTTTCACGTATAGTTGAGAGAATATGGCGATGATACCGAGGACTACATCAACATTATGTTGGATGACAAACAGAACCAGCTATTGCAGATGGGGGTGATGATCAGTACAGCAACTTTATTAATAACTGCAGCTGTAGTTGTTGCAGGTGTATTTGGCATGAATATCCATATCAGCCTTTTTGAAACTGGTATGACCCAGTTCATGCAAACCACTCTCGGTACTATTGGTGGTATTGTAGTTTTATATTTCATGGCTGTGGGCTGGGGTAAAAAGAAAGGACTGCTAGGATAGCTCATCTAGTGGCTCGCTGAACTATCAGAGAAGATACTTGATTTTGAAACCCATGAAATCTATCAGTTAATTCAAAATTTCAAATATTTCTGCCTTCATTACTGTTTTACAATGTCAACTTCCAAGAATGTTTTGGAACATGCACATGGTAGCAGAAAATTGAAAAAGCATTATTCTGCTTACATTTATTTCGATCCATACTTCATTTACAATTATGTACCTTGGTCAGATCAGTGAATAACGCGTGCTGCTCATGTTGTATGTCCCATGAAATCAGAGAAAACAAATGATTTCAGCATTTGGGTGACCATCTGTCATTTAGTTCTAAAGCTCTATTACGATTTAAAATTTTCAAGAGGGCCCAAGGGTTCAGATAAACTTGGAAACTTTTTTTCGATAGGCAAACTGGGGTTTGGCGGACCCCTACTGGTTTATTCAAAACTGAAGTTTTTTTTACTTGGAGAAACTGCCCCAAGATCATAGGCGCCTAGTCGTGCTGGCTCTGCCTGCCATACTTACGGTCGCTGTCTTGGCAGCATAAAACTCTGAGGGCTTACCCTTGCCCCAAGGGAGTCACCAAGCTTCAGCTTGCGCAGGGGGTGACACCCATGGGATTTGAACTTAGACCACCCAGCTAGTATTCAAAACTGAAGATGATTACATTAATGTAATGATCAAATTAGCTCTCTACAAAAGGTCGCCAGTCCGGGGGGTGGTATTTCCAAATTCTTCATATCCCACGTTTAGCTAATTTAGCTAAACTTCTGGCAAAAAAATGTGAGCTTTTACTAATTTTTTACACTTGAATTCTGTCACAAGTTAGAAGCGTCTCTTGAAGATAGCTCGGTATTGAACTATTCACAATTCGTCCTTCCAAAAAATTCCTCATCTTTGAGGTTAGGTCTGAGCGGCCGCAAAAAACGTGGAAACTTAACTTTCACAGTCCGGTCTAGCTATATATAAAACAGGAACAAGGTTGAAGAAGCCAACAATTAACTGGTGTCCGACTTAAAATCCAATTTTATCTTAACCTTCTACAGTTCTAGCTATGTATGAAACAGGAACAAGGTTGAATAGGCCAACAATTAACTGGTGTCCAACTTAAAAGCCAATTTCATCTTAACCTTCTACAGACAGACTTGAACACCGCAATCAATTTTCTTCGTTTTGGCCAGGGCTAAGAAAAAATTGACATGAGAATGAACTCCAGGGCTTTAATACCTAATGGCTCCTATGGATTCTCTCAATTGAAATGGGGGTTCAGTCCAATAGTCCTAACCACATATCTGGATTAATTGCTATTATACTTTATGGAATGAAGATCTCTTAGAGCAACCAACTTAGAAGTTAGAAATGATGATGAGCGAGTAGCTCTAAACCAGTGAACTGACGTCAAACAAGGTTGTGTTCCAGAAGGGGTAGTTACTTTTTAACATTTCCTATCACTTCAGCAGCCAGCCATATCTCTCTCTCATATGTTTAATGGCCCAAGATGTAGAACTCGTGGTGTTCTTGCCTTGCTTGATATGATGGATGTTAGAAGTTTGGCTGTTTTGGTTAACTAACCATTTGGGGTCAGTTTTGTCCCATTTGTGGGACATGATCGGAAAGGTGATTAAGACATTTTCCTTGATTAGGCAAGCAGGATTAGGCGGACATTTACTAAATCATTAAAAGTTGCAATATATATATATATATATATATATATATATATATATATATATATATATATATATATATATATATATATATATATATATATATATCAAAAGGAAACCAATCTAGAGCTTCATCTTTCCAGATTTTGTCATGGCCCAACACAGCTAGCTTTGCCAAATTCCAAGCCAAGTTACTACGGTTCTTTAGTAGACAAACTTTGAACTTGTTAAACTTCAAGTTTTAATGCGATATCAGCCGTTCAGTCCTTTTTCTCTCTAAAAAATACATTTGAGCAAGAAAAATTCCTAAGCCAATACATGTTTACTGAATAAACTGTGATCAACTCATCTACAGGTTTAGATAAAGAAAAATAACCCTACAACCATGATTTTCAAAGGGTGTTAACGAGATAATTAAAAGAGATCCTAAGGAATAGAAAACACCACTTTTTACATATCGTATTTTAGGAAATGACTGTATGGTATGACAAAAATGATATATTTCTCGAAATGCCCCAAAATTTCTAAAATATTCCCCATGTCCAAATTCACAAATCTCTTGAGGTTTACATGACGTATCTATCCTGATCTCACAACCTCTCACTAAAAAGTACATTCACATGATGATTGCGGACCTCATCAAGTTCACATAACCAAATTTGCGATAATCCTGTAACTGAAATTTATGTACCTTTGCAAATACCGTACCAAATTTGCACATATAGACCACATTCGTGAGCTACCGTGTGAATCTCTTTTAAGTAATTGATCCTCAAAGAGGTCCACAAATGTGTGGCAATATTCACATATTAATGTTTGTGAATGCCCTCGACCTTCGCACTCTAGTCGATCTTCAAAAATAAGGCACTACCTTCGCATATATAGTATGACATTCACATGCTATCGTGCAAATCTTCTTTACGTAAATGATCCTCATGGAAGTCTGCAAATATGTGGCGACATTCACATAAAATTTTTGCGAATGTCTCTAATCTTTGCACTCTTATACAAAGATCACAAATATGGTGCTACTTTTGCAAATAATGTACGATTGTTGGTGCCAAAAGAAGAGAGAGAGGGATCATAGGAGAGGTCAGGGTCAGGAGCAAAACGAGGGGTGTTAGGGGGTATATGCACCCCCCCCCTTGTCCCTGTTCTCAACCCAAAAGCCATAGAGAGACGGATACCAAAGTGGGTGATGCCTTTGATGTACCGAAGAATGCGCTTGACGAGCTGAAAATGGAACTCAGTAGGAGCATATATTGACAAACTTAATTAACACTGTAAGAGATGTCTAACCAAGTGAAAGTAAGATACTAGAGGCTCCCAACTAAGCTCTAGTAATAGCGAACATCTGCATAGGTTGGAGAAGCAGGTGGCAGTGATGGTCTGCCGACCATAGGGGTGGAAATGGGGCGACAATCTTTCATTTGAGCTTTGTCGAGAATCTTATAGGCATAGCGAGTTTGGTCAAGGAAAAGACCTGCATCAAACCATTGTAATTAAACTCCCAAAAAATGGTGAAGATCCCCAACATTTGTCATGGCAAACTCTTTACTCAACTGTTGAATAACATCGATCAAGAAGGTTGTATTACTCTCAGTGATAATGATATCATCGACATATAATAATAAAAAGATCCACCCACGAGCGTGTCAACATATAAAAAGAGACAAGTCAGCAACACTGTAAAAGAAACCCATGCCCAACAAAAAATATTGAATCGATCAAACCATGTGCGAGAGGATTGGCGCAACCCATATAACGCACGGTGAAGTTTACACACGTGAGTGGGTTTGAAAGGGCCATGGAAACCAGGTGGTTGGTCCATGAAAACTAGTGCATCAAGAGAGACATGAAGGGAGGCATTTTTTATGTCAAGTTGGTGAATGAGCCAAAAAGAAGCTAAGGCAGCGGATAAGACAATGTGAATGGTAGTGAGTTTGATAACAAGTGAGGTCTCAATAAAATTGACTTCAGGAAGTTGTATAAAGACCTTGGCGACTAAGCAAGCTTTAAGTCAATATAAGGAGCCGTTGGCATGAAGCTTAGTCTTGAAAACCCATTTGCAACCTACGATGTTCATGTCGAGGCTCTTAGGAACAAGTTCCCAAGTTTTGGTGTGGGAAAAAACATTCATTTCTTCATGCATGACATGAAGCCAACCAGGGTGAGTGTAACACCCCAACAATTTGGACGGAAAATTTTGGATTTTTTTTTAAATTAGCGGAAGTGACAAGTTCAAGCATCGGGCGAATTACAGGATAAAACAGAGAAGTACTAAAAGCATACCATTCATTAATTAAAGCATTAATGTTATTAATTACATCTCATAACAGAAATGTAAATCTACTAATCAGAGTTCAAACATAAAATACTGAAATAAATGAGATCTCTTGGCTATCCATAACGACACCCCGATGCTCCGATTTAGTTGCTACCTGAAAAACATTTAAAACAGAAGGGTCAGACTCCCCTGCCTGCGTAAGAAGCATTATATTTATATGTGGTGCTCAGTGTTCTGTGTACAAATATGTGCAAACATCTAAAGTTATAGCTAGTAGGTAATTTGCATTATTCTAAGAAAATAAACATGCTTTCTACTTAATGATACAGTACGAGAGATAACTGGACTAAAGGTATATTTATTCATACTGGCATAAATTGTAGTTCTATAAGTTCTACAAATATCATATCAACAGTTCACAATTCTTCAGGAATAAGTTTCCAGTCAACTTAAATTATTTAATGTTTATCTTACTCTTATCTTGTGGGTACGCACATGCATATATTTCGTAGTGGACCGAGACCATACAGGGGTCTATTAGTTAATGACCCGTATGACTAGCCGTACGGATATCCAAAGAGGACAGTCTGTGACCGAGAGAGAACACCCCAATGGCTAGAACAAAAATTATGATGCACCCTTGACACTTCTGCAGAAGACTTGGATCTACCACCTAGGACACATTGGTAGTCCTGGTTCCCTAACTCGGTGGACTGAGAACCTGGTGAGACGCCTAGCTCTCACGAAAATAAGAACGTCCATGAAGCATGTACCACCTACCCTCTCCAAGGTAGACCATGGGTCTAGTAACATACACTGTCTTTCAGGTGTACCCAGAGCTCGGAGAATCCGGTAACATACACCATCTTTCAGGTGTACCTAGAATCTCGAAGGTTCTATGTTTATGATTTATTTATCCATTTCTTTATAATCATGTGAGATTGATCGCACCACCAGGGGTTCGGTAGCATATACCATCTTTCAGGTATACCCAGAACCACACAAAATTTTATGATTTTGTATTCATTTCCTTTTTTGTTTACTTTCTTGTGCAAGTCATCGCACCACAGAGGATTTCCAACAAATCCCCAAACCCGTCTTAGGATTTACACACTTTATATTCATTTGAGTCAGGGTGTCATAAGCACCGATTGAGTAGCATTACTCCGATCATGGCTCAACTCGGAGCCCATATTTTCCAACGTTTATTTTCGGCTATGGAGTATGCGTACGCGTCCACGAAACTAGGCGTTCTACGTGGCACAAAGACTATTTCATTCTTTTCAAGACAATGTGCTTACTCAATTGCTATTCATGCATCGGTATGACTCACATAGCCATCGTCCCAGCATATACTGACCAACTGATCAGCGGGTTTTGTGGCCATGAAATGACCCAAACCGGTTTATCACCTCAATACCAGCCTCCAGTTGGGAGTGGCATCAAGTGGCTGATGCACCAGTCACAAACTGGTCATTGCTCTGGCCTACTTCACTGACACCCACCCACACAGGACCCACCCAAACGGTGTATAGTCCTGACCAGTCGTGGTGACACATATCGAGCTCACCCGGTTCTGGTTTTGTCAGTTTGCAACAGCCCCGTCTCGACTGGAATCAAATCGAGCCTCCAGATGAGTGCAAGTTACTTTTTCAAATTCCCACACCGGTCGACTTGGCTAGTGTGAACACCCCAAAATTTTCCAAAAATCCAAAAAATTCTCTTTTTGCCCCTGGCTCTATCTTCTGAATAATCGGGTCAATCTTTAATCAAAATTTTCATTCATTTTTCAGATTCACTGGAATCTAGATTCAATTTCTCTATCTGACCCGATTTCTGATCCAAATCGGATATCCAGATCCAATTCTGATATCGTATCTCTTATTCTTCAAAAAAACAAAAAAATCAATTCTTTGAAATTTTATCGGATGTTTTATCTAGATCCAATCATAATTTGAGATCCAAACCCAATATTTTCTAAAAATCTTGGATTCAGATCCATTTTTTAGTTCATTTTCTGAAATAAATTATGTATTTTCCACAAAAGCCTCATTTTAAAAATCCTTATATCTCAAAATAAAGGTTTTAGCAAAAATACTCCAAAAGCCTCATTTGGGGTCCCGCTTGTTAAAAATCCTTGTATTTTTTTTATATTTTCGGGTTTTTCCTTCAAAATTTCGAAAAAAGTAGCCTGCCTTCTCTTTCTGAAAAACCTTTTCCTTAAAATAAAGACTCATTCTCAAAAACCCTTTTTTTTAAAAACCACCATTTTGGAAATACTCAAAATTTACAGGATCTTCTTTGAAAAGGGGCCTAACGGCCTTCTGTTATAAAACAGAGGCCGAAGGCTCCCGATCTCTCACCGGGCTTCACCCCTCCATCCTTCTGACTTTCGGATTCTCCTTTCTCAATAGAAGGTTTCCATTGCAGAATGAAGGGAAGGCCCCTTGTCCACCCTTCAGAACTTCAGTAAGCCACAGACTATCCTCTACTGTTATGTTTTCTCTGTGAGTCTACCTCTGTCTTTTTCTTGTCTTAGATCTTCTTTCTCATTTTCCATTCCTTTTCTGTTGAAGCAATGTACGCGATGTCGAACTGCTCATAAGCAATATCAACTTGCGTTTTGCAATAAAACTTTGGCCCTTCGGTTGGCTGCATTCGCTTTTGTATATTTGCTGGTTTATATTTTCCACAATTTCGCCATACATTGCAAGCCAATCCCCTCTATTTTGTTTAATTGTTTTTAATTTTTCTTTCATCATTTTCTATTTCGCATTTCGTCTTCACTTTCTTCGATTGTTGGTTTGTATTCTTTTTTTCTTTCTTTGTCATTTCGATTGCAATTTCTTTTGTTTATTTTAGAAACTCCCCTCTGATAATCTGTTTTGATCATTTTTCTTTTCCCTTTGTATTGAGGATCGGCGATGCCTCGCAATGGCATCGCCGATTCATCTGAGTTTTGAATTTTAATTCCATCTCTACATTTATTTTACATTTTCCCTTTGATTCTTCTGATTTCTCTTCCAGTTTCTCCTGGCTCTAGTCTCCATTGACACATCATGGAGGATGTTGAGTTGCCTGTAGCAATTTCAACACCTCCTTATGCAACAGTAAAAGAAATGAACCATTCCAACATTTTATTTCTGTAATTGCAAATTTTCCTCTTCTTTAGATTTCTTATCTTCTTTTGCCTTGCATCTCTCTGTTGTATCTGCATTTCGTGATATATATTCCTGCAACGTATTTCTGTGATCTCTGAGAATGTATTTGCCTCATTTACAAGTCAAAGTCATCAATCTCTTCTACGATAGGTACCTTTTGGGTTTGTATTTCTGCGAAATGGTGTTTCAAGCAGATTGCCCACCTGGGCAATCCTTGTTCCCGGGGATGATATTCCTGCGATTTTACCATAAATACATGTTTATACTTTGTTATAACAGAGATGCATTATCTTGTCCTTGGATTTTGATCATGTGGTGCGCCTCGTTCACTATGTAGCAATCATTCTCGTTATGTTTTATATCTTAGACTCTCTTGATCATCTCTTCATTCAACATACTGTCCTTTTACTATTTACCTGTATAGTTTAGCAGATACCTTCATCGTGATTTTGTTTGCTCACTTATGTCACAACATCATCAGTCTCCTATCTGATTCATGTTTTCTTAAGTTCGTCGTATGTTGATGAGCCCAACATCATGCAATGTCGCCATCGGTAAATCCATTAGCATCTGCATTTTGTTCATGCCCTCTGCAATGTCCCATCTACCGACGCCCCTCTTTTTCATCTGCATTTTTTTTTAATCCGTCATTTAGAGGTTCTATTTCACGCACTGATTTGTTCCATCGTTGATTTGTCCGTTACACCGGTTTCAACCTCACGGGAACAGTATTTTTTTTAGCCTGGGTATGATCACAATGCCACCTCTGCGTCTGCTAGTTTTATTCCTATCCCCTGCACATTTAGCATTTGCACCCACACGTAGCTCTCAGAACACATTCTCCAGCTTGCCTAATGAACATGAACAATCTGCCAAGGCATCCACAAGTGTTGGAGGCTTTCCTCAAAGCCAGGTAAGTATCGGTTCAGCAGATTTGGTTGGAGTACAAAAGGTCATGTCTGGAGGTGATGGTGAAAAAAGAATCAAGTCTTCCTAATCTTAATTCAGGCATGTCATCTATGGGTGGTGATGAGTATCATAATGGTTGTATCCTTAAGCAGCTACCTGGGATTACATTTAAAGAACTTGTTATACAACTGAATAATGAGATGCGTAGTCCCATCCTGCCAGGAAATTCATTCAGTTCTTCATCTTTAGTTACGTCTGATTTCCCTGCTTCATCTTAAGATTTTGCCAACCTCTCATTACGGTTTGGCATCCCATTATAATCATTCGCAATGCTTGGTTATATCTATATCATAATCTGTCGTGGTCTACAGCTTAACTCACTCCCCACCTTACTTGTTCATCATCCACCATGGCCAAATACACCTTCACTATACGTGTTGCTCTAGATCCATTCCCTATTTCTGGGTTCAAAAGGCCCATCTGAGGTTGCAGGTTCATAGACTTTCAATGATCTTGCAAGGTCAAGAGATCATGGCCTTGCAGAGAATTTTTGTTGATAATGAATCTAATAATGCCTAGAAGCAGGTTATGCAGTCACATCTACACGATAAGGAGAAAATGGCTGTTGCATCTTTGTTCAGAAAATTATGTCCTGAGAACCTGTTGTCACTGTTCAGGCCTGAATCTTTCTTACGCTGATCGGTCGTCTGGTTTCTGGACTCCTGTTGATGACATCCATGGCTTTGATGCGTCATTTGTTGATCAACCACGTAAGGAAAATAATCCTCTAGTGAGGCAAGTTTCAGGCGCAGGGAGCTTCCTGGCCTGTAGTGCCTCCCAATTCATTGATAAGGGAGCCAAATACAGGATTGCCAACAAGTGACTACCAGAAATCTGGAGACTTTCGTATGCAGTAAACCGAGTAGATGTCCTGCTCCACAATCAAACAACAAGAGGATAACTGTCTATTACCTCTAGCACCATCTCCACCTGTAAGTCTATCTTCATCACTTCATTCTTCCCTTTTCTGCACTATTTTTCTGCATATATCACCACCTACTAACACCTCCAGTACCTTCACTGTGTCTCTGCCACAACACTTTCACATCACTCTTACTGCAACACTTGCAGCCCACCTGCAATTGTGCTTACAGCCACTCACCTTCCCCTTGCACTTATCCACCATATTTACACTCCCTGTGCTTCACAACACATGTATTTATATACCTACACCTTATTTCTCCTAGCACACTTACACTCCCCAACTTGTCAACAACATGTGCACATTTCACTACACTATTTGCTGCAAAACGCACTGTTCACACCACTATACCCCTTGACAACACTCTGCTGCAATTCAACCTCGCAGCCACCTATGGCCCTTACCATCTCCAGCACCCATTCTACCTTTCCCATGCATTTTTCATCCTACAATAGCATTTCAACCACTCTTCTTCATTCACCCATTACACAGCTCACCTGCTGTAGCAAATATCACTCACTCACAACACCCCTGTAGCTATGCCATAACAGCACTCTCATTGCCTCCATGATCCCTACACCATTGCACCTTACTTTCCACCCGTCACTATGCACACCATTAACATCTCTACTACTTGGATTTGATTATTTGAATTTATGGTTCACATTCCCCTGTTGTAACATCACCCCATCTTAACCTTCTGTCACTATTCCACAACATTAGAACATCACCTATCAACTCATTGCTACAGTGCCATTTGCAATAGTATATGTACCCTGTTAAGACATTTTTGTATCATACCTCACCTTCAAAATAGCACCCACTGTAGGCATCTCTCCCTGCCACTTCACCAATCATATCTCCTATTACTTCAATACACACAGCACCACCTATACTCATTGTCTCCAGCATTCGCCCTCCTCATTTATCTGCAGCCAAATCCTATTTTCCTTTTTTCCCCTGCTGTAGCCATTTTATAACACTTCCTGCATCTCTTTCACAAACACCTACAACACTGCATCTCCCGCAGTGTGCATACATGCTGTGTGCATATTCCATTACTAACCCAAGCCCCAGCCACTTCCAGCATTTTTTTTTTATTCCCGCACCTGTACATGTTACCACCCCTTCCAGCCACATTTTGCATCTCCACTAACCCCTGTTGCACATCACCTGTGTATCAGCCCCTTCCTGCTATCACTATCTATAGCACCATGCCTTCATAATCCTCCACCTAACTCCCACTCACTGTGCACATGCCATCCACCTGCATTTTACTGCAAATGGCATTGTTCCTCACAGTATAGCAATGTTGTCACCTTCTTACAGCAACATCCTCCCTTACCGCAGCACAATCCACCTCAGCACCTGCATCTTTATAAATGCACAGCAAGCATGCTACTCACTCCATTGCATGTCTTCACAGTCCCACAGTAACACCTCCAGCATATTACCATTTCTTCTACATTAGCGCCACCACATAGCTTCACTTGCTGTTGTTCACGGTATTACTTTCCACAACACATCTTGTAAAATCCCATTTTAAAAAAAAAAAAAAAACTGTTTGGACCCGGGCCGGGCCGGGTCGGGTCCGGACCCGACCCGGGCCCCTTTTTATTGTTAGGGTTTTGCGTAACCCGACGTAGGGTCCCGAGCGCCGCACTCCCCCCCCTTTCTCCCCCTTCTCTTGCGGGAGGATTTGGGAAACCCACCAGGGGTTTCCCCTTCCGGTGCCCCCCTTCGCCTTTATGAGAGAGGTCGGAGGGCGAGGGGAGTCTCGCCTCCCTCTCGCAGCCCTCTCGAGCTTCCTCCCCCGCGCCGGTCTCCTTCCCTGCTGCGCCTGCCGCTGACGCCGGGAACCACCCCCAGGTACGCCGTTCTTCTCTTCTCCTCCCTCTTTTCTTCCTCACCCCCCCTCCTTGTCACCTCGCCGGGAGGCCGGCAGGCTCACAGCCGCTGCCGCAGGCCTCCCACTGCCTCCCTGTACCATCGGGGCCCCGATAGGTGGCTTACGCAGCCCCTGTCGTCCCCTTCTCTCGCTGGGGATCGCCGGGGTGTCGGCAGGGGACCTGAGCCCCCTGCGACCCCCCTCCCTGTCACCTTGCCGGGAGGCCGGCAGGTGGCTCACAGCCACTGCCGCGGCCTCCCACCGCCTCTCTGTGTCGCCATGGCCCCGACAGGTGGCCTACGCGGCCCCTGTCGTCCCCGTCTCCCTCTGCGAATCGCCGGAGTGCCGGCAGGGGACCGGTGGCCCCTGCGGCACCCCTTTTTGCTGCCACTGCGTGCTGTCGGCAGGGGTTGGCCCCTGCCGACCTGTGCCTTCGGCAGGGGCTGGGCCCCCTGCCGTCTGGTGCTGTCGGCAGGGCTGGCCCTTGCCGACCTGGGTTGTCGGCAGGGGGCTCAGCCCCTGCCACTTCGTGCTGACGGCAGGGGTTGGCCCCTGCCGACCTGTGCTTTCGGCAGGGGGCTGGCCCCCTGCCATCCATGTGCTTCTGGCAGGGGTTGGCCCCCTGCCATCCTTATGCTTCCGGCAGGGGCTGGCCCCCTGCCAACCTTTGCTGTCGGCAGGGGCTCAGCCCCTGCCACTGTGTGCCGTTGGCAGGGGCTCAGCCCCTGCCACTTGGTGGCCGTCGGCAGGGGTGACCCCCTGCCACTGCGCTATGTTTAGGCAGGGGCTTGTTCCCCCGCCGCTTGTCTGTTTTCGGCCAGCAGGGGCACACCTCTGCTGCCTCTCTTTTTCCTATAGACAGGATTGTCCTTCTTTTGCTCCGCATTATTATTAACATAGCACTATTGCAGACCTCGCATCGGACCCTCGCTCTGGCTCCGCGGCCCGAGCCTCGTATCATCTACACGCGTAGACGCACGCAGCTGCAAGACATCCCGAGGTAGGGGAAAGTCGCACGAATAGTATGTATGAACAAAATAAAATAAGACTTCTGAGATAGAATAGTTATTTTGCATACTTGTGTATCTGAAGAAATATTGACTGGTCAAAGTTTACTCTTTGTGATTCTTTTGAAATTGCATAATGTAAATTCTTTGGGTAGACTCATCAAGTAGTTTAATTGGCATGCCTGTTTACGTGTAGGATTACTTAACTGATAATTGTCTATGTTGCATGATTACTCCTTTGAGACTGCATACTTAAGGTAGACTTTGTGAATAGAATCAGAATGCACTGCAATTGCTATTGTAATCGAACCTTAAGGCAGGTACGATATGAATTTTATGTAAGATCATGGAGTGTATTGAAGTATGAAATTTACACTTTATTGGTTTTGATATGATAATATCGGCCTTCACGGGCCAAATTGCTCAGAAAAGCAAAACATGTCATGTAGGAAACAAAAGAGTCATAAACCATTATGTTGCCTTTCATCGTAATTGTACCTCTAGGAAGGTACGATCGTACTTTTGGACAAGTACGTCCCATGTGGGTTACGATGGTGGGAATGAGGTTGTAGCAACCTCGATGCGTGCAATTGGCACAATGCTGAGATCACATAAATGGTGACCTTTCGCCTTCACAGGCAAGATGCTCGAGTGGGTCTAATAGACCAGAGCATGTAGGATGGGGCGGCGGTTAAGAAACCCCCGTCGTACCCATTCGATCTTCACGGTTCATCAAGGGAGAGGATGGATGGTACAAAGACTCCGATGGACAGGTTGTTAACAACCACCCCACGGGCAAAAGACTCGGTTTCCCCAGTCATCGGAGTTAGGGGAATTGGGATTACCATAAATTATCCTAGGTGGTAATTCTCAGGCACTTCTGCAGAAGTTGGATGCATCCTTGGGCCACGAATGCCTTTGGGGATTTACTCTCTTGGTCACTGACCGTCCCCTTAGGAGCGGATTCAGTCAGCCATCCGGGTTAATGAAAATACCTGACATAATAAACCCCCGGATTGGTCTCGGCTGTTTCTACGTTTCGCGTCTGTGCGTACCCACAGGCCAGTTAATATCAGAACTTAAATAATATATTCATGAATAGATAAAGATGACTGAGACTTACACTGCTTCTCTTTGCACTTATTACATTTGCTAGAATAGACTACAACTGCTTTAACTGCTTAAATATCATAATTGCCTATCTTATGAATGTCCTGTTTTATTTTCATTCTACTTATCTGTTCGTGCACCTACTAGTTTGTTATGAAACTGGCCCATTTCATGGGCAGGTGAGGAGTAGGACTTCACTGGCGGCCGATGGCGTGGTGCAACGTGGATCAAGATTCATTTCCTTTCTGCTGGCGGATCGGCTCTGGGACTTTTTGGAGTTTTTCTTAGATTTATTGAACTTTGGAATAAAAGACCCATTTTGTAATAAACTGCAGATTTTAATCGATTGCCTTATTTCTTAAATTCCTTTAAGATGTTGTACATGTGAATGATGGTTTTTCAGCTAACGTACCCAAGATTGTTGACTTGTGTCCCTTTCTAAATGTCTTCCCCTGTTGTTTTTAAATATTAAACTTTAAATCTTTGAAAGGTTTTTCGATAAGGTTTTCGAAATCACAAGTCGAAATTTTGGGGCGTTACAACTTGGTATCAAAGCCAGATCAGAAAGAAGTGAATCTTGACTATTGAGCATCTCATCGCGCTGTAAGTAAATCTTTGATATTTTATAGCATGTTTAGACTAAATGATATTCTTGTTTTATTCGTAGTATCGTTGGATATATGAATCCAGTTACTGGTTCTAATGGTATTCGCGGTAGGAGCACGCGTAGTGTACGTGGTCGTTCCGTAAGGGGGAGGGGCGGACGTGAGATGTTCGGGGCTGGTTACTGGGCTAACCGCCCTCCTCTACCCATTTTTACGGATGAGCAAGGCTTCTCACTACCGATCGCCTACCAGATACCCTTAGCAGCAGCATGGGCTGAAGTGCATGCTCGAGAAGGTGGTTTCGTGCCTTCACACATTCGGGTGCACCATCAGACACCACAGGAGTCATCGGGAGATTTTGTTCCCCCTGAGTTAACAGAGGAGTGTGGTTTCTGCGGAGAAACAGGCTACACCATGGATGCTTGCTTCCACAAGGCTGAGCATGACGACAAGATCGCAATTTCGACTGCCGGCGAGCAACCGCCACCTCCGGCAGACCCAGTGGGCGGTGTATCACCCACATATACACCTGCGACGGATTCTTCAGATTATAGTCTTGGCTCACCGGAATATACTTCGGCGACGCCTCTTTACGGGCAGGAGCCCTCCTACGATGAGCCACTTCCCTTCACCCCTAAGCGCAGATTCAGGCGCACAGGCAATAGAAGGGAATATCTTAGGAAGTATTCTAGTCGTCCCTAAGGGGAGGTAGCACGCACCCAGTTTTGTTGGAGTCTGTGAACTCATTTATAACTGCGGAATATAACTTTTGCTTATGTATCAGC
Source organism: Nuphar pumila (assembly GCF_984573655.1). Taxonomy (NCBI): domain Eukaryota; kingdom Viridiplantae; phylum Streptophyta; class Magnoliopsida; order Nymphaeales; family Nymphaeaceae; genus Nuphar; species Nuphar pumila. Next base: position 94,939,987 of record NC_143253.1, read on the forward strand.
ACAGCTGGATTCTAAATATTTGACTCTCGGAATAAAGATTTATGTTATTGCCTTTGTTTCTATACTTATGCCTACTGGTACGTCTTCAGTATTTTTGATTTTTATCTTGGTTGCTTCTTAAGGATGGCGGGAAACTCAAGCCACAGCATGGCCGATGAGTTGCGTGAACAGAGGGGATTCATGATGGATACCCTCAACTCCTTAGCTGAGGTGATTTGTAATCAGGGTCGCTCCCATCAGGATCCAGGTTCCCTTGCTGGGAATGCACCAGGCGACATATGAAAAATTTCTAAAGCTGGACCCTTCTACTTTCTCGGGCAAGGTTGATCCTGACTTGGCGGAGAGTTGGGTTAAAGAGGTGGAACGGGTGTTCCAAGTGTTGTCCGTTCCTGATGATAAGAAGACGATGTTCGGGTCCTTTCGTTTGAAGGACGATGCTCGCGAATGGTGGGACACTACGCGGGAGGTGCAGTTTTCGGGTGCTGAGGTGATTCCGTGGGAGGCCTTCCGAAGGGTTTTTCTCGGAAACTATTTCCCTCCTCATGCTAGGGAAAAGAAGGTGGAATTTCTGGAGCTGTGCCAAGGAAGCTTAAGTTTGAACGAATATATCGCCAAATTTCAACGGTTGGAGCGCTATTGTCCTCACCTATTCGAGGATGATCATGAGCGGGCCAAAGTTTATTCGCGGACTGAAGGAAGGACTCAGGCATAGGGTTCTCACCAGTATGCCCGCAACTTTTTCTGCGGCAGTAGCGGCAGCCACCCTACTGAACGAGGATTGGGAGCGTTCAAAAAGTGTGCAAGCCAAGAAGTCAACCGCGTCAGGTGGTGAGCAGAAGAAGACCTTTCCCGGCGGCCCAGGGCAGCGACCACCTTTTCCAGAGAAGACTGAAGCAGGGAAGAAACAGTTTCCCCTAGCAAAACGCCAGCGACAGCATGGCCCTCCACCACCCAGGCAACCGTCGAGTGATAACTGCCCCAGATGCAAGAGGCCTCATGTGGGACAATCTTGTCCGCGGGACACTGGCGGATGCCTGTACTGTGGCAAGATGGGCCATTTCATACGCGACTGCCGGAAGAAAGCAGCAGATGACCTCAAGCGAACCGGCAACGTATCTCAGCCTCCTCGACCACCTCATCAGCAACAACAGCGAGCACAACCAAGCAGCGGCAGAGAGCCGGGTCGAGTTTATGCAGCCACAGTCGATCAATTGACCAAAGGGGATCTCGTTCAAGGTACCATTCTTGTTGCTGATCAAGCAGCTTTTGCACTCTTTGATTGTGGTGCTACGCACTCGTTTGTGTCAGAAAAATTCGTAAAACATATAGCGGTAAAAACGTTTGATAATGCATTAGACGTGTATAACCCCGTTGGGAAGAACACGGTTTGCACCACTTTCATACCTGAATTGGACGTAGTTGTGGCAGAGCGGCACTTGCCTGCTTGTGCTATCCTGCTGGAGATGACTGAATTTGACGTCATCCTAGGCATGGATTGGTTGCACAAGTATCATGCCAAGATCTTTTGCCGTGATGGCAAGATCGTTGTATCACCTCCAGGCTCTTCGAGAGTGGAATTCAGAATTTCCAGACCTGTTCGAGAAAGCCGGAGGATCTCGGCGCTTAAGGCGCAGAACTTTTTGCGGAAGGGATGCACTGCCTTTTTGGTTAGTGTTATCCAGTCAGATCCAATGCCCATTCCCATCAGTGAGCTAGATGTTGTTCGCGATTACCCCGACGTTTTTCCTAAAGAGCTGTCGGGACTTCCACCGTCTCGTGAGGTAGAATTCAATATTGAATTGCTACCAGGTACGACACCAATCTCCAAAGCACCCTACAGGATGGCCGCCAGCTGAGCTTGAGGAGCTGAAGAAGCAGTTGCAGGAGTTGTTGGATCAGGGATTCATTCGCCCCAGCGTTTCTCCTTGGGGAGCTCCTGTGCTCTTCGTGAAGAAGAAGGACGGGACCTTGCGGTTGTGTATCGACTATCGAATGCTCAACCAGGCCACAATAAAAAACAAGTACCCATTGCCGCGTATCGAAGACTTGTTCGATCAGTTGCAGAAGGCCAAGGTTTTCTCGAAAATCGATCTTAGGTCCGGATACCATCAACTCAGAATTAGGAATGAGGATATTCCTAAGACGGCCTTTCGGACGAGATACGGACATTACGAGTTCACAGTCATGCCGTTCGGACTGACCAATGCCCCCGCAGCTTTCATGGACTTGATGAATAGGGTGTTCAAGCCATTTTTGGACACCTTCGTGATCGTGTTCATCGACGACATCTTGGTGTACTCAGAAAGTCGAGAGCAACATCGAGAGCACCTAACAGTTGTGTTGGAGACCTTGCGAAAGGAACGTTTGTATGCCAAGTTCTCTAAATGTGAATTCTGGCTCGAGGAAGTCATGTTTTTGGGACACGTTATTTCTAAGGAAGGAGTGTCCGTGGACCCTGCAAAGGTGGAGGCTGTACTTGGTTGGCAGCAACCAAAGAACGCGCGTGATATCAGGAGTTTCCTTGGACTAGCGGGTTACTACAGAAGATTCATTCAGGATTTTTCTAAAATTGCGTTACCCCTGACAAAGTTACTGAAGAAAGAGACTAAATTCTTATGGGACGAGAAGTGCGAGGCGAGTTTCCAGTTGTTGAAGGAGCGACTTACCAGTGCTCCTATTTTGACCTTACCTTCTGGTAAGGGCGGATTCGTGATTTATACCGATGCCTCTGGGTCAGGCCTAGGGGCCGTGCTGATGCAGAATGGGAAGGTGATCGCTTACGCTTCTCGACAACTTAAAATTCACAAGAAGAACTACCCAACTCACGATTTAGAGTTAGCTGCGGTGGTGTTCGCACTGAAGATATGGCGACATTACTTGTATGGGGAGCAGTTTGAAGCATTCACCGATCATAAGAGCCTTAAGTACCTATTTTCACAGAAGGAATTGAATATGAGACAACGGCGTTGGCTTGAATTCCTCAAGGATTACGACTTCACCCTCTCCTACCACCTAGGAAAGGCGAACGTCGTGGCTGACGCCCTCAGCCGCAAAGCACTGGAAGTTTCGATTAATGCTTTATTTGCTAGATGGAGGTTGGTCGAAGACCTAGCCTCATGGGAACCTTTCGCAATCACTCAAGGTTCAATCGGCTTATCTCACCTTGTTGCTCAACCTGAGTTGCTTGCAAGGATCATCAATGGACAGAAAACGGATGCACGCTACGAGAAGTTGAAGGCTCAAGCGATATTGGCAGATACACCTTTTCGTCTGAAGGAGGATGGAAGTATATGGTTGAGGGAGCGCCTTTGGGTTCCTGATGACCCGGTTCTTCGAGATGAAGTTCTTGCGGAAGCCCACAAGTCTAGGTACACAATTCACTCGGGTAGCACGAAGATGTTCAAGGACCTGCAACGCAGTTATTGGTGGAACGGTATGAAGCGAGACGTGGCTGAGTATGTCTCGAAGTGTTTAACGTGTCAGCAAATCAAGATCGAGCACCAGAGACCCGGTGGGGTCATGCAGCAGATAGAGATCCCTCTATGGAAGTGGGAAGATGTTACCATGGACTTTATAGTCGGTCTTCCGAGGACGCGGAGAAAGCATGACACGATTTGGGTGATCGTCGATAGACTCACCAAGTCGGCTCACTTTCTACCTATCCGTCTCAATCAATCGTTAGATGGTCTCGCTGATCTCTATGTTAGAGAGATTGTGAGATTGCACGGTGTTCCAGTCTCGATTATCTCCGATCGTGATCCTAGATTCACTTCAAGGTTTTGGGGACAACTTCAGTTGGCGTTGGGCACAAAGTTAAAGTTTAGTACTGCATTTCACCCTCAGACGGACGGGCAGTCGGAGCGTACGATTCAAACCTTGGAAGACATGCTTCGAGCCTGTATGATGGACTGGAAGGGAGAGTGGGATTCCCACATCAGTTTGGCGGAGTTCGCGTATAACAACAGCTATCATGCGAGCATCGGGATGGCCCCATACGAAGCTTTGTATGGGAGGCCATGTCGATCACCTGTTTACTGGGACGAGGTTGGCGAGCGAAAATTGGAGGCACCTATAGTCTTGCAACACTATACTCAACAAGTGTAGATGATTCGAAAACGACTCCGTACCGCTCAGAGTCGGCAGAAAAGCTATGCAGATAGACGGCGACGAGAGCTTACCTTCGATATTGGTGAGATGGTTTTTGTTAAGGTATCTCCGACGAAGAGCGTATTTCGGTTCGGGAAGAAGGGAAAGCTGAGTCCTAGATACGTCGGACCGTTCAAAATCCTGGAGCGAATTGGAGAAGCAGCTTATCGCGTGGCGTTACCTCCGCAGTATGCTCAGATCCATAATGTTTTTCACGTATCCATGTTGAGGAAGTATGTTCACGATCCATCGCATATCATTCATTATGATGATGTGGACATTAGAGGGGACTTGACTTTCGAAGAAAGACCAGTGGAGATCATCGACCGTCGTGACCAAGTGCTTAGATCAAAGACCATTTCATTTGTAAAGGTTCGGTGGCAACATCATGGGATTGACGAATGTACTTGGGAACCCGAGAACGATATCAGGGAAAGATATCCTGACCTGTATTTTGATTCTTCAAGGTAATAGATATTTCGCGGACGAAATTCTTTTAAGAGGGGTAGGATGTAAAATCTCATTTAAAAAAAAAAAAAAACTGTTTGGACCCGGGCCGGGTCGGGTCCGGACCCGACCCGGGCCCCTTTTTATTGTTAGGGTTTTGCGTAACCCGACGCAGGGTCCCGAGCGCCGCACTCCCCCGCCTTTCTCCCCCTTCTCTTGCAGGAGGATTTGGGAAACCCACCAGGGGTTTCCCCTTCCGGTGCCCCCCTTCGCCTTTATGAGAGAGGTCAGAGGGCGAGGGGAGTCTCGCCTCCCTCTCGCAGCCCTCTCGAGCTTCCTCCCCCGCGCCGGTCTCCTTCCCTGCTGCGCCTGCCGCCGACGCCGGGAACCACCCCCAGGTACGCCGTTCTTCTCTTCTCCTCCCTCTTTTCTTCCTCACCCCCCCTCCTTGTCACCTCGCCGGGAGGCCGGCAGGCTCACAGCCGCTGCCGCAGGCCTCCCACTGCCTCCCTGTACCATCGGGGCCCCGATAGGTGGCTTACGCAGCCCCTGTCGTCCCCTTCTCTCGCTGGGGATCGCCGGGGTGTCGGCAGGGGACCTGAGGCCCCTGCGACCCCCCTCCCTGTCACCTTGCCGGGAGGCCGGCAGGTGGCTCACAGCCACTGCCGCGGCCTCCCACCGCCTCTCTGTGTCGCCATGGCCCCGACAGGTGGCCTACGCGGCCCCTGTCGTCCCCGTCTCCCTCTGCGAATCGCCGGAGTGCCGGCAGGGGACCGGTGGCCCCTGCGGCACCCCTTTTTGCTGCCACTGCGTGCTGTCGGCAGGGGTTGGCCCCTGCCGACCTGTGCCTTCGGCAGAGGCTGGGCCCCCTGCCGTCTGGTGCTGTCGGCAGGGCTGGCCCTTGCCGACCTGGGTTGTCGGCAGGGGGCTCAGCCCCTGCCACTTCGTGCTGACGGCAGGGGTTGGCCCCTGCCGACCTGTGCTTTCGGCAGGGGGCTGGCCCCCTGCCATCCTTTGCTGTCGGCAGGGGCTCAGCCCCTGCCACTGTGTGCCGTTGGCAGGGGCTCAGCCCCTGCCACTTGGTGGCCGTCGGCAGGGGTGACCCCCTGCCACTGCGCTATGTTTAGGCAGGGGCTTGTTCCCCCGCCGCTTGTCTGTTTTCGGCCAGCAGGGGCACACCTCTGCTGCCTCTCTTTTTCCTATAGACAGGATTGTCCTTCTTTTGCTCCGCATTATTATTAACATAGCACTATTGCAGACCTCGCATCGGACCCTCGCTCTGGCTCCGCGGCCCGAGCCTCGTATCATCTACACGCGTAGACGCACGCAGCTGCAAGACATCCCGAGGTAGGGGAAAGTCGCACGAATAGTATGTATGAACAAAATAAAATAAGACTTCTGAGATAGAATAGTTATTTTGCATACTTGTGTATATGAAGAAATATTGACTGGTCAAAGTTTACTCTTTGTGATTCTTTTGAAATTGCATAATGTAAATTCTTTGGGTAGACTCATCAAGTTGTTTAATTGGCATGCCTGTTTACGTGTAGGATTACTTAACTGATAATTGTCTATGTTGCATGATTACTCCTTTGAGACTGCATACTTAAGGTAGACTTTGTGAATAGAATCAGAATGCACTGCAATTGCTATTGTAATCGAACCTTAAGGCAGGTACGATATGAATTTTATGTAAGATCATGGAGTGTATTGAAGTATGAAATTTACACTTTATTGGTTTTGATGTGATAATATCGGCCTTCACGGGCCAAATTGCTCAGAAAAACAAAACATGTCATGTAGGAAACAAAAGAGTCATAAACCATTATGTTGCCTCTCATCGTAATTGTACCTCTAGGAAGGTACGATCGTACTTTTGGACAAGTACGTCCCATGTGGGTTACGATGGTGGGAATGAGGTTGTAGCAACCTCGATGCGTGCAATTGGCACAATGCTGAGATCACATAAATGGTGACCTTTCGCCTTCACAGGCAAGATGCTCGAGTGGGTCTAATAGACCAGAGCATGTAGGATGGGGCGGCGGTTAAGAAACCCCCGTCGTACCCATTCGATCTTCACGGTTCATCAAGGGAGAGGATGGATGGTACAAAGACTCCGATGGACAGGTTGTTAACAACCACCCCACGGGCAAAAGACTCGGTTTCCCCAGTCATCGGAGTTAGGGGAATTGGGATTACCATAAATTATCCTAGGTGGTAATTCTCAAGCACTTCTGCAGAAGTTGGATGCATCCTTGGGCCACGAATGCCTTTGGGGATTTACTCTCTTGGTCACTGACCGTCCCCTTAGGAGCGGATTCAGTCAGCCATCCGGGTTAATGAAAATACCTGACATAATAAACCCCCGGATTGGTCTCGGCTGTTTCTACGTTTCGCGTCTGTGCGTACCCACAGGCCAGTTAATATCAGAACTTAAATAATATATTCATGAATAGATATAGATGACTGAGACTTACACTGCTTCTCTTTGCACTTATTACATTTGCTAGAATAGACTACAACTGCTTTAACTGCTTAAATATCATAATTGCCTATCTTATGAATGTCCTGTTTTATTTTCATTCTACTTATCTGTTCGTGCACCTACTAGTTTGTTATGAAACTGGCCCATTTCATGGGCAGGTGAGGAGTAGGACTTCACTGGCGGCCGATGGCGTGGTGCAACGTGGATCAAGATTCATTTCCTTTCTGCTGGCGGATCGGCTCTGGGACTTTTTGGAGTTTTTCTTAGATTTATTGAACTTTGGAATAAAAGACCCATTTTGTAATAAACTGCAGATTTTAATCGATTGCCTTATTTCTTAAATTCCTTTAAGATGTTGTACATGTGAATGATGGTTTTTCAGCTAACGTACCCAGGATTGTTGACTTGTGTCCCTTTCTAAATGTCTTCCGCTGTTGTTTTTAAATATTAAACTTTAAATCTTTGAAAGGTTTTTCGATAAGGTTTTCGAAATCACAAGTCGAAATTTTGGGGCGTTACACATCTTCAATCCCATCTTCCTCACACCTCTACAATGCATTCCCATCACATTGTAGCTATACTGTCAGCACATCTCCATTGATGCACATTCATGTTGTTAGCTGATGCACTTGCTAAACTAAATATTTCTCAGTCTATATTAGCAATGTATTTATATTTGCTAAGTTAGTGAATATCTCCAGCTTGTATGTTAGCAATACATTTGCGGTAGTTAACCATTGAACATTTCACCATTTGTGTATTAGTAATGCATTTGCATATGTTAACCCCTGAATATTTCCCAGTTTAAGTATTAGCAATGCATTGGCATTTGCATTTGCTAGTCATTAGACACTTCATGCTTTCGGGTTAATGATACACTTTGCCATCTTCATCTCGCTAAAGGCACCTGCACTACACTTGCATATCATCCTTCATCTTGTGCTAACCTGAATTTTGCAGGAAATAGTTAGAAAGTGTCATTTTCTTTCTTTTTCTCATTCTCTTTTCTTTTTCTATCTTTTATTTCCCCTTCAAAAGGGAAATAAATGTTAGAAATGAAAAGAGAAGGAAAGAGAGAGAACATGAGAGGAAAAAAAAATTTGCAATGATCACAGCTAGCCTGTATGGGCCATACCGACGCAGGACAAGGAGGGCTGACCGGAAGGGGCCTCCATTGACCCATTATTCCTGGTGTAGCCAAGTGAGGTTGGGATCAATCGACCCCCTGCCAACACACACATTTTTTTTTACCTAAACCTTTCAAGAAATAAGCAAGAACGGTGTTAGCAAATGTTGTCTTACTGCACTATTTCTCGTACACTTGCTTTCATACCCAAAAAATTATGTTTTTCCTAACATCACCCGATTGCATGTTTGCAAGTAGTAAAGAACGTCCTTTGGCATATGCAAATCAGTATGTGTGACATCTACATAAGCACCCAAACAAGTAAGCATGGTGTCTAGCTTCATAAAAAAAATTATGTTTCATGCTTGTTCATATAGACATCTTCAGTACACATGAATGTGTTCCCTTATAACCAGAAATGGAATAACATGCTTCCTATACAGCCCTAACATTAACTATATGATCAAGGTACATGTTGTAACAAGTTTAAACATACTAGTGTGTACAGTAGAACAACATGTTTAGATTCATTTCAAAAACATGCATCAAAGACAAGAGACTCATATCTACACCTCACGATCTTATTTGAGGAACTAAATATATATAAACATACTAACATGTACAACATAACATGTCTAGCATGATCTTTCAGCACGTTATTTCAACTACACATTTGTTATACAGGTACTTGCTTAATCGTTTTTCTTAGGTTCCTTATCAAAATACATTAGAAAACCCAAAAGTATGCATATATGTGAAAGGAACATTCGATCTTAATATCCCCCGTTTCCTGCTCACACGGTTTATATATATATATATATATATATATATATATATATATATATATATATATATATATATATGAATTTGCAACAGATTGCATGCACTTGCAGCAGCAGACGCGCTCTCTGCGTGATTCACATGGATGTTGTGGCTGAACCTTCATTCGTCATGGTCCAAAACAAATCGGAGGTTCCAAGCCGACCTTAGTATACTATAAGACCGACACCCACTGGTGTAGATGGATACATCCAGATTACATCATTAGTACTGCAGCGTATTTGGCTACAGGTCATCGAACACCCCATGTAAATGATAACACTCCTTACCTCTTTGGAGTCTCGCGATGGCACGGCTGCAACTTCATTCTTTCGTTGGAGCGACACACCCACTTTAACAATGGAGTCCACACGTCCAGCAATGGAGGTCTGATCACCCAGGAGAGAGAGAGAGAGAGAGAAAACCAATGGTGGAGCCAAAATCTTGAGTTCACGATTTCCTCAAAGCCACCCCCTACTTCATCTCCTTCAAAGTAGGTTAGTTTAAATTTTTTTGAAACCCATGAAATTGTCCCCATCTCCCACGTTTTTTGTTATTTCCTTTGACTTCCCTTGATGCCTTTATCCTACTTGAAGCATTTGTCTTTTTAATTGCTTTTTTTCTCATTTTGGTGGTACCCCTCCTCCACTTGTGGTGAGGGTTTTCCTAAAAGTGTGGAAAAAGGAGAAAAGCATCTTTACTACCACTTTCCACGTTACCTCTTGCTCTTTGGGTTGACAAAAATGTAGGAGCTTTTAGCCCCACATTTTCACCTTTTTCAAAAGAAATTCAAGTCAACATGTGCAAAAAGCCATGTGAACTGGGGATTTTGAACCATGGTCCTCCACCAAAGGGGCAACGAACCCCACCACTTGTGCTATCTTTATTTTTGTTGCAAAGTGTGTTGATTTTATTGCATTTAACCCTTTTGGTTCAGTTCCGGATTTTATAAAAAAAAACATTTTTCCTTTCTACGTAGGCGCACCGTGAGTTGAGAACTAGGGTTGTGGCTCCACACAACCGTGCATCCTACCACAATGCCACTTCATCATTTGTTGCTTGTTTTAGCGAAATAAATTTATATAAGCTTACACTTGATGTTTCACTATTCGACGGATCTTCTCATTTTCACGTGGGCTTTCTCGAATCTTCTTATCTTCGCATTAGCTTCCATCTAATGTACTTTGGATCTTACACCAGAGTCTTGAAGTATTCTAGTTTCTCGAGATAACTTTGCGAATCGGGTCAGATCTTCGGATCTCTCTAAAGTCTGTATCCAAGTCCCATTTCTAGTATTCGTTATCAGGTTCACTTTATTAACCCGCAAGCATCGAAATCGCATTGGATATTACAGAAAATCATATTATTTCACACAAATGCTCATTTTTATTCATCAATGGTTTCTTAGAAATTCACAGGTTTTACAGTGAGAGAGAGCCAGTTTAACGGTTTTGGGCTCAAGAGGGATGTCTAACTCAGCTAAAAAATATTTTGGGTTGGGTTTGACAACACCGGCCTTGGCGTGAGTCAACATAGGATGAACATTACTAAAGGGAACGACTGAATGAAAGGAAACAAAAGAAGGGATTGATGAGGGAGGAGGAGTGACGGGTGGGGCTGAGTTATTAAAGGAATTGATGTGGATGGATGCCATGGGCAGCGACTGTTACGACTCATCCAGCTTAAGACCTGTAGCACTATTTTTTGAGTGATCTGCATTGGCAATATGCTGCATTGTAGTTGTTAGGGAGTCAAGAACAATGCTTTGATTTCAGTTGTCAATTGGCACTGATGTGCTTTATTTAACTTACTGCCAACAAGAAAGATCATGACCATTATATAAACTATCTTTAAATGGTAAGCAACTTTCATAAAAAATCACATGACGACTAATGTAAACTCGACCGGTATCAACATGAAGACAATGATATCCCTTATAGTTATCGCTATAGCCTAAAAACACACATGGTAGATATCTCAGAAAGAATTTATTCTTAGCATAATCACGCAAATGCGGAAAGCACCTTGACCAGAAAACACAAAGGTATCCATATTTAGGTTTCTTGTGAAATAGCCTATCACACGAAGATGTCATCTTCAATGCCAAGTTAGGTAAACAGTTAATTAACCAAACTGTCGTGAGAAATGCCTCCACCCAAAGTTTTCTAGGTAAAGTTGTATAAAACATCATGGCAAAACCGAGTTCAACAATACTACATTGTTTCCTTTTCGCACGTTCATTTTTTTTGGGCGTGTGGGGACAGGAAACATTATGATGAATTCCATTGTCACTCAAGTATTATTGAAATTCATGTCCCATGAATTATCTGCCACCATCATAATGAAAGATTTTAATAGAGGCATTGAATATGTTTGAAATCAACTTATGAAACTCATAAAATCGATTAAGGAAATCATATTTCAATTTTAACGGGTATATCCAAACATATCTGGAGAAGTCGTCAACCATAATTGCATAATATTTGAAACCTTGATGAGAAACTTTGAGAGTTGGTCCCTAAATATCGCAATGAATCTCTTCGAATAGTTCACTACAAGATACTTTATAACTATTAAATGGGAGTTGACTTGATTTTGCCATGATGCAACTTTCACATAAGGTTTTATTTTTATTTTCAAAAAAAAAAATCAATTTTTTTATATTATAAAAAATTAACTATCTTCATACTCAGGTGTCCCAACCGGCGATGCCAATCTTCCTTGCTCACATTTCACTGTCTATTTGAAAAGAAAGTCTCTTTCTTTATAGGTTCAAAGATGTAGAGGTCATCGCTTCTATGCTCTGAAGATATTTTTCTCTTGGTCACTTTGTCCTTTATAAGAAACTGACCATTATAGAACTAAAAAAAAAAGGGATGATCATTTGTTAATTGGCTAACAGAAAGCAAATTTTTCTTCATATCAAGAACAACTAAGAACATTATCAAGTCTAAGTTTTTTTTACCTATTTGAAGGTCGACCGAGCCAACATGATAGTGAGTTTTTCTTTATTTTCCACCATTATTTTTCTTGACTGAAATAGGGATTAAGTTTATGAAGCATACTTGGGTTGGTTGTGACATGAGAGCTTGCACCCGTGTCAGGGAACAAAGCATGATCTTGATTATCTGAAACTAACATGGCTGCCAATGCCTGAGGAATGTCGCCAACTTGGTATATTTGATTAAACCTGTGGTAACACTTTAAGGCAGTGTGTTTTGGTTTTAAACAAATTTGGCAGATTACATGCTTATTCTTTTGTTGATTGTCTTGCTTATTTTGTCAGTTTTGATTATTATGGAATTGTTGATTTATTTAGTATGATGATTGATTTCTCATTTGAGAGAAACCTCGGCCTTGAGACGAAAATCAGTTTTGAAAAACTCCTCTCTTGTTGTTTTGATTTTTATCTTGACGCTGACTTATGAATGCCACATTTTGATTAGGACGATGTTCCAAATCAGGCGTTTGAAGAGTTTTAAAAGTCTCGTGGGACTGAAGTAAGGAATTTAGTTTTTTATATGTAGGAACTAGAGGCTTCATCATTGATATGATAAATACTTCATATTCATGTCTAAGACCGTTTAAAAGCAAGAACACCTTGTTCCTATCATTGACAGGTTTACCAATAATGGCAAGCTCATCACAGGTATTCTTGAAGGAAGCTATATATTAGGAGAGAGAAATACTACCTTTCTGAAATGTCTAAAGCTTCTACAGCATACAACATTCACGCTCTTGAGAGTCAATAGCAAATGCCTCTTCAAGGGTCGACCACACTTGTGCGTCAAGCCCAACAATAAATCTAAAAACTTTCTCGGATAAGGTGCTAGTTATCCAACCACGTAGTAGCAGACCTGATTTCCTCCACGCGATGAAATCTAGATTTTCAGTGCAAGTTTCATTGACATCAATTAAAAACTACTTTGGGATGTGAGATTCATGGCTAATGAATCTTTGAAGATCTTGACTTTCTATCAACCCCAATAATTGCGTCTTCCAAAGTAGATAGTTAATGCGTATCAATTTTAGTGACATGAAATTGGCAACATTCAATGTTGTTGGATATGAGAATTTCATTGAGGAAAAAGTAGCAACTATTAAGATGAATCGTACAAACTCACGGTTCTAGCTCTGATACCATGAATGAATTTCAAGGCTAATGATAAAATGAAACGGGATATGATAGAGTAAGAAGAGAGAGGAACGAATACACGAGATGTACGTGGTTCAGCAATTGTGCCTACGTCCACGGGCTGACAAAATGATTCTTCATTACTCTTCCTTAATGTTTTTACATGGTTTTATATATGTTACATTTTGATCCCTAAAGGCTCTTTATAAGATAAGATATGCTTCTTATCTTTTCTAACCTCTCTTTTTTACCAAGATCTTTAATCTCTCTCTTATATGTTTTATCTCCTTAGCAAATGTGGTTATCGTGTTTATCTTTATCCTTGAGAGATTACTCACGCTGTGGCTGCATTTGATGCACATGTCAAACATTGTTAACATGTTTATCTTTATCCTTGAGAGATCGAGCATTTGGTGATGGATATGGATCCGATAATAAAAATAAGCTGGGAGTGAAAAACACTAGCAAGGGCGGCTGCAGCTTCTGTTTTCTGCGACCACAGATGCTGCAAAAAGATTTTCACCTAAGCCACTGGGCTTGATAGTCTCTGCCAGCGTAACAAAACCCTTGTGACAAGGTCTCTCTCTCTCTCTCTCTCTCTCTCTCTCTCTCTGTGTGTGTGTGTGTGTGTGTGTGTGTGTGTGTGTGTGTATCCAAAAGAGTGGTTGAAAGATCTCATGAACAGGATATAGCCAAAACTAAACCATGAGAATGGCTAAAAGATGGCTAGGTTCCATTACTGTAGCTGAAAGCAGTTGAAGTGGAGAGGATGGGGTTCTTCTAACCATGAGGTTATGAATTGAATGCAGTCCTGAAAAGGCCATTTACCTACTCATCCTTTTTCGTCTATCAAAATAAAGAAGCCAAGCATCTTAAATCCACCAATTCCCTTTATTGATTGAGATTTTTTAGGTTTTTCCTTTCTTTATCCTCTTTCCTTATTTCATTAAGTATCCCGGAAGACAAGAAGTGCCAACACTCATGTTTGGTAAATATCTTGATCATGCCTCGTCTCCATCGTTGTGTAAAACTTTCTTCAGTCTACGGTCCTAATTAAGAAGATTGGTGGAGTTAGGTTCGCTTTTGCCATAGATTGGTAATGATTGTAGTTTTCATCTGTTGCAATGGGATATCACCTTTCAGGAGAATTGACAGCCCATCCCTTGCAGATATCTGGAATTTTGTACACAAGGCTTCTTGTTCTGTGTTAGTCTTGGCCGGACAAGTCTCATCACCTTCTTTTCTAAGGGTTGTAATATTCTTGTCAGCTGCATCAATTGTTCCAATTTTTTTTCATTCTCTAAGAGGCAATAGTTATCGTTCGATCATAATGCCACTAAAAAATATGTCCAATTTTGGTTTTTTAGCAAGCACCCTTTTATTCACAGATTAGCCTATTCAAACCTAGAAGATTAGTATTTTTTTATTATACACTTCTATGAGAGCATAAAATGCGAGAGCGTGTTATGTGTTCTCCCCCGAAGATGCACTGTTTGCTACATTGCGTGTTCGAGGAGGTCTAAATGAGTGCCACATATATAATCATGTGGGGCTCGTATTCCCGTGTGTGTCAGCATCACTTAGCATCAGAGTCCGGTGCGGTTGCAAAGACTTAAGTACCCTTTCTTGCTAATTGCTATACATAATAAACTCAAAACTAGTAATCGCTATAATTGCTATCACAGGAAGTACAAATCGTGGTAACTGCATAATCGCTATCACAGGAAACACTGTAAATAATAAACCCTAAACCAGTAATCGTTATACGATTTAGCAAACGTAAGTACAAATAATGGTATCTTCATAATCGCTATACTGAGTAATTGACATATTAAGTAATCGCTATCACAAGAAACACTAAAAGTAATAAACCCAATCACTATACGATTTAACAAACGTAAGTACAAATCGTTGTAACTTCCTAAACACTATACATATTAAGCGCTATACAGAGTAATCGCTATCACAGGAATTGCGATACATAATAAACCCTAAGCCAGTAATCACTATACGTAAGTACAAATCATGAAAGAGTTATATAATTACAAACCTAAGTTTATGTAGTCTTGTCAATTTTTCACTGGCACTTTTGTGTTACACTTATTAAGGAAAGAATTATATAATTACAACAAAGAATGTCAGAATTACAACATAGAATTATCGGGATACACAAATCACATATGTTTATTCACTTGCACTTGACGACTCAGATGGACATAGAACTTGTCTCTTTCTTGGACTTGGTGGAGTCTCTTTATTCGATGGCCTCTTCGTTCCCTTGATCTTATCAAACCCACTGGTAATCATATCAACCAGCGACCCAATTTGTTTACTCAAATTCTGCACGTCCTTTTCCAGCATCGCTAACCTTTGGTTAGACGATACCTTCTCTTGTGGGAGTTGTGTTTGCCCCTTATCGTGTACTGCAACAAATGAAATCATAGTATCCGCCAAATGGACACGATGGATGTTACGTCTATGCTGGAGGATGACACGCTTGGGGACAAGAGTGACCTCACTTTCAGGTTGCTTCTCCTCAATTTGTTGATTTTCACGCATGGGTTGCCAATATTGTTTGAAATAGTTGGAGTCATAATGTCGTTCTTTAAAATCATATGGTATGGCAAGAACCCCTCCTTTGTTCCAGCTATCCAATTGTTTCGTGAAGCGTTTGTGCCAATTCACGTTTGTGGCCCCACCACTATTCATCTTCCTTTTCAATGCCACAGGCAATTTTGGTATCGATTGACCCAAGCCAGCTTGTAGGAGTATTCGACTATCATGTTGCATCTCGGCTTCACATTTGCTAAAGAAACAAATATTCCAGACAGACAATCTCGCAGCCTTGGCAATAACCGCATCGTCCTCGTCCTCCCCATCCCCATAAGGTCTCCATACAACCTGTACAATCGAGATTGTGGTTTAGATATAGACATAATTATTCATGCAAAATATTGAATGCGATAACGATTTGTACTAAAGAAGACAAAATGTTGAATGTGATTATTAGTTAAGAATGCTAAACATTACAACAATTTAATGTAATGAAAGTTAGATGCAAATGCGATAACGATTTGTACTAAGGAAAATGATATGTTGAATGCGATGATTACTTGAGAATGCTAAACATTATAACGATTTACGGTAATGAAAATTAGATGCAAAGGCAATGATGATTTGTACTAAGAAAGACAAAATCCTAAAGTGATGATTACTTAAGAATGCTAAATATTACAATAATTTACGCTAATGAGAGTTAGATGCAAATGCGAAAATAATTTTTAATAAGGAAAACAAATTCCTAAAGTGGTGATTATTTAAGAATGCTAAACTATATAACGATTTACGCTAATGAAAGTTAGATGCAAAGGAGATAACGATTTATACTAATGAAGACAAAATCATAAAACGATGATTACTTAAGAATGCTAAACATTACAACGATTTTAAACCATTTACCTCATTTAATTGCAACCCATCTAAAATGAATTGAGCATTTTCGCACTTGACATTTATTGAAGCCCACACGTAATAATATCACAAACCGCAGGGCCATATTGAGGACGCAAGGCGACAATATACTCTCAAGTCTAGGCCTATAAAAACAATATATTAGTAAGACTACAACCTTCAACAAGCTTAGTCCACAAGCACTAGATATGTAATAAACAAATACCTGAACAAATGGCCAAAAAAACCCGACAGTTTTCGTACTCCTACTCGCACGATAAAGTTGACTATACAAGTGTGCGAGCATAGCAGCACCCATGCCCATTTATCGACTTCATCTAAGTCTTCCAAGAACCACAACCACAAGTAACTTATTCTCGAACCAGAACAATAAGAAAATAAAGTTAGTCCAAAAAAATAAAGAAGGAAGCCGCGTAACTCTTGGTCAACTGCTTCAAATATACATGCAGCGGACCGACCTTCCCATTTATTACAGAAAAAATGAACTTTCATCGATGAGGAATTGCCTCCACCATAAATACACTCACGCCATTCCTCCATCGACATTCCTAGAAGGGTCGTGCAATTGTCCCTTGGGTTATAGTTTGAATCCCATGTTAGGACAACACTTTTATAACACTTAAGGCCCGTAGTCTGTTTCATATCTTCTAGGGTCATGGTCATCTTAAAAACCCCAAACTGGAACGTGTTCGTCTTATGGTTCCACTTACTGACCAGGTGGGTCATGGTGTTCCAGCAATTTTCAAAATAATGTTGGTCTAGAAGGCCGCCGAAGTGCATCTTTCGTAATCGGTCCTTCTGATATTCACTCAGCTTTTTAAACCACGATAGAACTACATGCCACTGATACCACCCTCTCAGCTTTTCACCTGTTGCTCTGCTTCTCTTATGACCTGTTTGTAATACAAAATATCAAATCAGAGTTAATCGCTATACATAGTAATCATTATTGCAGTAATCAATATACAAAGTAATCGCTATCACATTAATCGCTATCACAGTAATCGCTATACAGAGAAATTGTTATTCATAGTAATCGCTATACATGATAATACCTACAACAGTACACTGTGATATACAATAGCGATTAACGTACCTTTGTCACACTTTTCTCCTCTGCATCCCATTCCTTCCTCTGCTTTTGTACTTCTTCCTTCCGTCCTTCGTGACCATCGTATGTTTTTCCTTTTTTTTTCTTCTCTTCCTCGTCCTGCTTCTTCCTTTCTCTTTCCTTCTCTTCCTTATCCTCCTTCTCCTTCGTTTGTCTTTCCTTCTCTTTCTCGTCTGCCTTCTCCTTTCTTTGTCTTTCTTTCTCTTCCTCGTCTTCCTTCTCCTTCCTTTGCCTTTCACTCTCTTCCTCGTCCTCCTTCTCTTTCTTTTGTCTTTCCTTCTCTTCCTCGTCCGCCTTCTTCTTCTCCTTTCTTTGTCTTTCCTTCTCTTTCTCATCCCGATGCTTCTTTCTTTGCCTTTCCTCTTCCATCTTCATCATTTGACTTTCCTTCTCTTCCTCCTCCTTCTTCTTCAATTTCCATTCTCTCTCCTCCTTATTCTTTTTTTGCCTTTCCCTCTCCTCCGACTCCTTCATTTGCTTTATCTTTCTTTGTTTTTCCAAATATTCTTGCTTCATCATTTGCCTTTTCTTCTCTTCCTCCTCATTCTTCAATTGTCTTTTCCTCTCCTCCTCCTCCTCCTGCTTTTTTCTTTGTCTTTCCTTATCTTTCTCGTCCTCCTTCTCCTTCCTTTGCTTTTTCCTCTCCTCCTCCTCCTCCTTTTGCCTTCGCTTCTCCTCCTTCTTCTTATTCTTCCTTTGCTTTTTCCTCTCCTCCTCCTCCGCCTTTTGTCTTCGCTTCTCTTCCTCCGTCTCCTTATTATTCATTTGCTTTCCTCTATCCTCCACCTCCTCCTTCCTTTGCCTTGGTTTCCTTTGCTTTTTTTCATTATCCTCCTCCTTCCTTTCATTTTGCTTGCCTTTGTCATCCTTTTTTTTTTTCATCGTTGAATTATCATCTTCAATATCTGACGGATTAGGCTCTGATCTATACTTTAGCACCAATTGCTCCCTTTCTTTATCATTCTCAATCTTCATTATTCTATAGTGCGCTTCTACTTGCTCATACAAAGCATACTCTGGACGATTACGTCAAGAGTTTTTCTCGCTGACAACGAAGTGTTTCTTCTCTTAGGAATGTAAGCCATTGGAAACCTGCACAATACAAAAACTTACCGAGATGGCAAAGGGTGCTCTGGCAAAATAAATGAAGCATTAGAATTTTTGTGGAACATTTCGGGGGAAATATTACGAAGAACTCCTTTTATAGCCGAGGAGTTTAATGCTTATGGGACCCACCAAAGATTTTTTGTCGGTTCACATTTTTTGCAGTTCACGTCTTATAATAAAAGATTTTAAAATGACGTCATTGTCGGCCACAAAGATCTGCCTTTATTGCAAAAATATTGTCATAGTATAATGCAATCGGATGATCAAATATCATATAAATCGATATGAAAATTATTGTTGATAGCTTATAAATTGATATACAAAATCAGGATCAAAATCAATATTTAGAATCAAGTCAATTTCTTAAATCGATATTAAGAATCAAAACATCTTAAATCGATATGGAAATTCCTATTGATGTCTTAAAAATTGTTATTTAGAAACAAAACAATGTCTTAAAATGATATTAGGAATCAAAACAATTTCTTAAATCGATATTAAGAATCAGCATAGAAATCAATATTAAGATTCAGAACAATATCTTAAATCGATTTGGAAATTCGTGTTGATATCTTTAAAATTGATATTTAGAATCAGAACAATATCTTAAATCGATATTAGGAATCAAAATATCTTAAATCGTTTGTAAATTCCTATTGATATCGTAACAATCGATATTTATAATCAAAACAATATCTTAAATCGATATTAAGAATGAAACAATATCTTAAATCCATATTAAGAATCAGCGTAGAAATCAATATTAAGATTCATAACAATATCATAAATCGATTTGAAAATTCGTATTGATATCCTAAAAATCGATATTTAGAATCAAAACAATATCTTAAATCAATATTAATAATCAAAACAATATCTTAAATCAATATACGGAATCACAATAGAAATCAATATTATGTTGAATTATCGTATCGATGATTAATATATTATGCTTTGTCTATTGTGATTTATACATTGAATATCCTATTGCGATTTGCCTTTACGAGCTTTGTCTAAGCGATATTATGCTTGATACCGATTATCCTTTCGCGAATTAATTTTACGAGCTTTGTATAAGTGAACATGTCCTATCGCAATTTATACAATGACTGATTCATAAAAGGCAGAAAGGAAAATACAATAAACAAATTGACACGATGTTTAGGCATAGTAAACTATAAATCGAGTCAACTTCAACGATACATTACAACCACATTCATTTACAAAATATATGAGTATTGCACATTCTTTGCTTCTCATGCAAATATCCTCAGTTGAACATTCTTTGCTTTCAGAGTGTTGCACATTCTTTGTTTTCAGAGATCCTCCAATGTTATCACTCTTGGCACAGAGTTCATATTCTAGCTAGCAAGAGCTCTAGAGAGATATATATGTGATCGGCACATAGAATCACAATGCAACAGAAAATAAGCGCACTCTTGAGAATATTCTTCACAAACCAATGCTCAGGCACTCACCGCTAGAAGGAAACGATACTATGTGCATATTTGTCATGAAGTATATCGAAGGTAGGCAGATATTTTCTCAACTATAAATTATGGTTTGCGAACAATGGAGGGTCCGACAGTAGGAATAGATCAAATAGATGAACATCAACATCACCCTCTGTCTATCATGCAGAATATTTGTGCTTGCTCCGGTATGGCGACAACGATTGAAGATGATTATGGTCTTTATATTCTGTGTAAGCTTTGATATACTTCACGATAAATACGCCATAGTCGTATGTGTCATGAATATATCGATGCATACATAGAAGATAACAGCCATAATCATCATCGAAGATTATACGGATCTTTTCTCATGATGTGAAACAACTACGTTATCAGCATCAAAACCCATCTATCAAGCACAAGTAGAAGGAACACAGAAGAACAAAGAAGAAAGAAAAATACAAGGGAGAAGAAGAAGAAGGAGAAGAAGAAGAAGGTGGAGGAGAAAAAAGAAGAAGTTGTGCTGCCGCAGAAAAGAGGAAAAGAGATTAAATAGATTAGGGTTTTAGACATGGACAACGGGTCGGGTCGGGTCGGGTAGGGTTTTACACAGATCTATATTTGAGTTTTACATAGAATAGGGTTTTACGCACGTGTACACAAATCGACACGACGTTTAGACTTAGTAAAGTATAAATCGATTTACAACTTGATAACTATTAAAAAGTTGTAAATCGCTATCATTGTTATATATAAGAAGTGTTCTATCACGATCTGTATAGCAACATACATTAAGTTAAAGTTGAAAATCGTTATCATTGTTTTATAGAATAAGTGTTCTATCAAGATCTGTACAGCAACGGACCTAAATTGTTAATGATTTGTCCTATCGTGATTTGTGTTTACCAGCTTTGTCTATGTGAACGATATCCTATCGTGATTTGCTTTTACGAGCGCTTTCTATGTGAATGATATGTTGTATCACAATTTACCTAATGACTGATTCATAAAAGGCAGAAAGGAAATAGTTGTAAACAAATTGACATAATGTTTAGACTTACTAAAGAACAAATCGACACGATGTTTAGGGTTTAGGGTTTCAGGGTTCGAAGTTATGGTCTAGGTTTTAGGGTTTAAGGTTAAGGGTTTAGTAATTTATTAAGGGTTTAGGGTTTAGTAAGATATTAGGGGTTTAGGGTTTAGAGGTTTAGGGTTTAAGGCTTAGGGTTTAAGGTTTAGGGTTTAGTAATAGATTAAGGGTTTAGGGTTTAGGGTTTAGCGTTTAGGATTTATATTGTAGGGATTGGGGTTTAGGGTTTATGATTTAGGGTTTAGGGTTTCGGGAAAAGGGTTTAGTAAGATATTTAGGGTTTAGGGTTAGGGTTTAGGGTTTAGGTTTAGGGTTTAGGGTTAGATATTTGTAGTATATAATTGAAACCTGTGTGTGAGGAATAACAATTATAGTGACATGAGGTGGCCATTTGTGTGTTCAAATTGTTGTTCATTTAGCGATTTCTATGGAAATCGCTTTAAATCATCGTACCTATAATTAAATAGTTGTCACGTGAATCACTATCATCAACAATTATAAATCACTATTGCATCAAACATATAAATCATCCTTGAATTAAATGTACAAATTGATGCTTCAAACTTACAAATTGATGTATAAATCACACCCTTCATAAGTACATATCGTTGTAACGTTTGGGCTTCAACAATAAACCTTGTTGTACAATTTAGCAAACTTGAGTACAAATCTTGGTAACTTTATATATCATAAATCGCTACTGCGTTAAATGTATAAATCATTGCTACTTTAAATGTATAAAGCATAACTCATATATCATAAATCATAAATCGTGTCGATTTGGTTTTGTTACCAAAATACGTGTCATTCATTTATAAAAGAAACATCATTTCACATCCCGCTCATTGTCAAAAAATCGATATGCCTTGTGAGACCTGTATTCCGGTTGACGATTTATGAGATTTACGAAATGACGTCTATGTCGGCTACAACGATTTGCCTTTGTATAGAAAATATTGGAATAGTATAATGCAAATCATGGTTGTAGTAATATACTATCGATTTGAGAGATATTGTTTTGTTTGTTAATATCGATTTGTTAGCTATTATGCTGAATTTTCGTATCGATTTGTAATATATTATGCGATATGTATATCGAGTTTGCATTCTCCTCCTCCTTATTTCTTTGCTTTTCCTTCTCTTTGTCATCCTTTTTCTTTTTTTTCTTCTTCTTCTTCTTCTTCATCTTTAGTTCTTCCTCATCCTTCTTCGTTTGCTTTTTATCTTCAATATCTGATGGATTAGGCTCTGCGACTTGTAATATGAATAAGCGATTATGCTGAATTGTCATATCGATTTGTAGTATATTATGCGATATGTACATCGATTTGTGTGTTCAAATTGCTGCTCAGTTAGCGATTTCTATTAAAATCATTGCACATTATTTGAAGTATGAATCATTGTAAATAGATATTATGTGTTTGCTAGTGTCAATTATTATGATATTTGTCGTATGAATCGCGTCAAAATATGCTAATACTATAAATCGTTATTTTTATTGGCATGGTAAATAATAACTCGAAGATCATTACAAATAACTGAATCACCTTTTCTTTGGCAGGGTCAACCCATTCTTTGTAAAGATCTTCAATTATTTATCTTCGATGAGTATGTACAACCACCAATTGAAACAATATTGAACATAACAAACATCTGAGAAACTGTATCGATTTGAATGGTGCAATGGGTTGCCATTACGAATGAGCTCGTTTGCTTTCAAAGGATATGTAGGATCTGACCCCTGATACAGAGTTGTTGTCAGAACTTCTGCAGAAGAACATGGAGCTACCAGTTGCAGAGTATACTTTTGAATTTGCTTTTGTTGATTTAATATCTGATAGATCCTCAGCTGCACGACAAAGGGTGGTCCGACAACAGACGACAGTAAAAGGTGGTCTGGCAGCAGACGACGACAAAGGATGCTTCTGCGACAGCAGATGACGACAAAGGGTGCTCCTCCGGAGGTGTAAGGGTGATCCGGAACAGAGAGGGTGACATATTTCGAGGTTGAGACTCTTCAAGCAGAGGTGTTTACTGCTTAGAGCGAAAATAAAAGATTATCCTCCATTTTTTGGTTGGAGAACATTTTGGTACATTACTCAAAACGTCGTTTCATGGCGCTAATGGCGGGAAAGGATACTTAAGTCTTTGCAAACGCACCGGACTTCGATGCTAAGTGATGCAGACACACACGAGGAAACGAGCCCCACATGCTTACATACGTGGCGCAAATTCAAACCCGAGAACACGCACCTGCGTGTTTTGGGGGGAACATATAACCTGCTTCGCTTACTCACGGGGTAGCAAATGTTATCCCATGCTAATTATAATAAAAAACATGTGTAGTTTCAGGTTTTCAGGTTTTTGCATTTATTATGATTACCAATTAAGTATGAAGTGAAGGCCCCAAAGGGGTTAGTTTCGTTGGAGGGTGTCTCGGCTGTTAGACGGGCAGTCGTCATTCGAATCCCGCTGGTGCTATTCCCGATGCCCGACACAAGCACTGGAGGCAAGGGTCCTAGCCGTGGAGTTTTTACCCCTGGAGGGTTGAGCTGAGCTCTACCTGCTACCTAGGCTCGGGTTTCTCCATGTAATAAAAAAAAGAAAAAGAAAGTATGAGGTCAAGAATAGTACTGTTGGTGGGTCAGTTTGTAACAGGTACTCAACCCAACCCAACCCAACCCAAACCCGAATTCCAAGTATGGACATGAAATTTTCTAACCCGAATAAAATTCCGGTCATCCCTATGCAGCTGAGTTTGGGTCATGATTTTTGTCAGGTACCCAACCCAGCGTTTTATGGGTACCGGACCCGACTCGAGTATTTATATGTATTTTTAATAAAAAAATTTCTGAAATTACACTGGTTCAGGTCTGAAATTCTATTTTTATGATCCGACAAAACCCAAACCCTAAGCTGAAGCTGTGATTTGTTATTTTGGCTGGTTCAGATATACCCTAATGGGTCGGGTAACTGACCCGATGCCAGCCCTAGTCAAGAGTTTTAAAGCTTCATGTTAATAAATGCAAATGTTTTCTTTTTTTCACATGAGCACATCTATCAGAGTTGGGTTCGAGGGTGCGGGTTAAGTGATAGTTAATCACATGGCAGCATTGCATGGGACCCACAGTAACAGATTGCAAGCCCCACAAGATCCTGTTATGTGATTGCCAGTGTCACATAGCCAGGCCGGCACTTGAGTGCTGCCTGGACCCCCTACCCTATCAACCATCAGACCGAACATGATTGAATGTTCGACATAATAGGGAGTAAGGGTGCCTATAAGGGCTTTGTACACCTACCTGGTTAGGTGGGTCAACATAAGGTGTATACCTGAAGTACGCATCCATTGCCTTAAAGCTGAAGTAGCAACGACCCGAGTAGCCAAGGGGTTTTAAGTTAACTGCCTCAAAATTAGGGGTGTCAACAGATTGGGTTTACCCGGACCCTACCCAAACTAAACCATATAGGGCCTGGGCATGGTGATAAATAATAAGACCCAATTAAGACCCAGATCCGGAACCCGGGTATAGTTTGTGAAATTTTATAACAGACCTGGATCCGACCTGAGTTCCAATTAAGACCCGCAAATTTTCAATGTAAAAATGATAAAAAAATATGGTTTTATCTAGTATGAATCGGGTCTGGTTCATGTGGTTTTTATCGAGTCTGAGTAAGTGGACCCAATTAGACCTGAGTCCAGACCTGATACCATACCCAAAACCGGGTCCAAGTCTGGTTTCACCTGGGTTCGAACCAAACCCGACCAGTTGACACCCCTACTAAAAATGGCTATACAGTAGGTTGTCATCCTCTCTCAAGCTCCGCCACCTGAACTGGGGTTTACCCCCATTAAATATCAAAAAAGTGCACCGGGACTTGCCAGTTGCAACCACCAGGGGTGCCACTTGCATGTCAAGTGCCTGCATAGGACAAGTTTTTAGCTGGGTGCATATCAGAGGCAGGACAGCACCCGGGCAGGGACTGGTGGGTCCCTGCACGGGTGTGTCTCGTGTATCAAACACACTCTTAGGGGTGCGTTTGATTGCATGGGAAGCGTGCCACATTCCGGGAACGATGAAACACCATTCCACCACCACACCACCCTCGAACGGCCGTATCACTTTTTTTAAAAAAAATGAGAGGGATGGAAGTATACCCCGACTCTCTCTCTCTCTATCTCACACACACCTGCGCCGAGACAGTTAGGCTGTGACACCACGAGCTCTCTCTCTCCCCCATTTTCTTCTTTCTTCCCCTTGTTTCTTCTTCTTCTCTCTCTAGAATTAGCGATTTTTGAATTATGGTTTGAATTAAATATAAAAAATAAGAAATTTATTTTATTAGGGTTTTGAATAAAAAAAATTAATTAGGATTTTTTTATGTTTAATTTGATTAGGGCTTTTTTTCTTTGATTAGTGTTTGAAATAAGAAATTTCTTTGATTAGGATTTGAATCAAATTTTTTAATTAGAGCATTTTATGTTTAATTTGATTAGAGCTTTTTTCTTTGATTTTCTTTTATTAAGGTTTTTATATTTAATTTTATGGTTTAATTATAGTTTATTTGGTTTTATGGTTAACTTTTTCTTATAACTTAAGGTTTTTTTGTTTATTTATGATTTATTGTCTTATAGATTATGGTTTATTTATGTTTTATTTTTTTGTAATTTATTTATTTTAAAATAAAAAATATGATTTTCTATTTGAGTCGAAACAAATGTTGAAGAATAACATATGTTTGTTTTGTTCTATTATTCTGTCCAATCTTGAACTACACCCTTAGGGTACCGGATCATTTGCTATATTATAATCTTTGATAATAGGTCACCGTACATCATTAGTTAAAAACAAACTTTGCACCACGACTGACCACGGACGTGGTAAAATATACATCAGTAAATGCACTTGGTCAAGAATGACCTGCCTTGATAAAACTGCCGAACTTTTTAGAATCACATGGACAAGATAGAAGATGGGAGATGATTTTTCACACATTTCTCGATAGAAATTTTTTAATATGTAAGATTTCTTTAAATTGATTACAGATGCAAGAATATGTAAGATTATAAGATGAACTTAGGGGCGTACGCTCGTGGACAGGACAGCACATCCTATCCTGTACTGTCGACGGACAGGACAGGACACACTGTCCTGGCCTGTCCACTCACTCCATTTTTTTTGTTCAGTGTGTCTGTGTCTGTCCATCCTCATCTGTTCAATGGGGGGGGGGGGGCACAAAAGAACAAAACAGCAGCTAACACTGTTTTGGCATCCACTGGACGCACCAATCTTGCATCCGCGCATCCCACGTTTGCGTGGGCTTGCTGACGTGTGTGGGGCATCCCACAGATGCACGCAAATGGGGTATCAAACACCCCCTTAATGATTTAGGAAGACATTGGACCCGATATGCTTTTAAAGTGAAGTTGAGAAACTGGTCTACAAAATTCTATGTTGACAATCATTAGGCTTCAAGCCCACAAATTAAGAGGGTATGCTAGCAGATAGAACCAACTTTGTCGAGGTTGCAAATAACTTCAACGACAGAACCATAAGATCTAGAAAAAATAACACCCTGTTTGATTCCCAGATTTGAGGACGATTGTTTGGTGCAAAGCTAAATGGATGAGATGATAGTGAGAGATCATGGGTTCAAATCCCGAGAGCAGCCACTGGGATGGAAGTGGACTGGGGCGGGGGACAAGGTCTCCACCCCTACCCGTCTAAAAATTCTGCCCTTCATCCCAGCCTCCATCCCCACACAGGTTTTGATTTTAACTTCCATCCCCGCCTTCATATCCCCCTTTCATGTCCTCCATCCCTAGTCCAAATAGGACGAAGTAGGATGGGACCCCGTTTTCCCTCAGTCCACTGTCATTCTTAAAGAAGGAGAGGAAGGTTTACTAACGGGGATTGAGGACGGGACGGGGCAGGGTAAAGCATAAGTCTATCCCCACCTCAATCCCCGTATGGGTTTTGATTTTTACCTCCATCCCCACCTCTGGATCCCTGGTCAAAACGGGCTGGTCCACTGCCATCCCTAGCAGCCACTTATTGAGAGGCAGAAGGTTATGACTGTCTCCAGTCCACCCCTCCCCCAGCACTCTAAAGTACGGAACAATGAAGTATGGCCTTTTTTTAAACCCAGCTTTTCTCCGTATGCCTGTCCCTGCGGTTCTAGGCATTGGAGGGAACTGGGAATCAAGATATCCAAGAATCCAGGAATCCTTGATTGAGATATGAGGATTTTGGGACAAATTCAAAGGCTGAAACCTAAAGCTCTCCAAAACAACTCTGACCAGAATAGGAAGAGAAAAATGTAACTGGCAGGGAACTAATGAAATTTCCTCTCAAAATTTGCAGGAGAAAACTGAAGACTGAGTAATTGGATAGGTAGAAACAAACGAGGAACTCAGATTACACTAGTTGAGATTCAAATGCAGAGGTACCAGTGTTCCTGATCCTCTGATCACAAGAAAGAACCAATATCCCCAACTGCCATCGGGAAAACATCAAAGCTCATCTCCCACCACCACATCAATCGGCAAAACCAAATCTGGCCATGAAACAAACAAGTAGGAAAGAGTTATCTGGCAGGCGAGCTCAGCTGCTGGCATTCACTGTAACATCTTAAGAGTTTCCAAACAGTAACATCTTCGTGCATATAAACAGAGCATTACACAGCGCAAAGAGCAGTATGCAACTTTTTAACATTTGAACCCTCTGCATGCAATCAACCATACTATGATTATAAATGCAAGAAGGGATCCCGCAACTATTAATTTCAACCTGAGGTTTTGCAACCACATCTTGCGTCGCAGCTGCCTGCCTTGCCTCTGGAAGTTATCAGCCTGAGACGGGGAGGGAAAAGAAACACAATTTAAAAACAAAGGTGAATATAATGAAATCTCTAAAACCCAAAATGTCATCCTTGTACCTGGAATTGCAAGTTTTCAGTCTTATCCACCAGAAGTTCGATTCTTTCCCCACGATCCAGAACCTATAAATGAACCAGCTAATCAGGTTATTCAATCAACAAGATCATGCAAAAAAAATATATCACATAGGGTATCATAAGCAGTGTAACTTTCTGAAAAAATAAACTAAAAAACAACCAAACATCCGAACGAAATTTCTATCCTTGTTTATGAGCCATTACGCTGATCCATGTATGAAGAACCCCAACTTTTATCAATTGATCACTTAAATTTGTTCAACGACAGCACATTAATTATTTAGTTATAGAACTTGCTATAAGATGAAAATTCTATCCTTGCTTATTAGCCATTATAATGATCTATGTATCAAGAACCCCAACACTTTTGAAGTAATTACTTGAGTTTGTCTAACAATGGTACATTGATTATTTACTTATAGTACTACTTGTTATAAGACTAAAGATTTGTTAAAATATTATGTCTCTTTTAACTGTAAACTGAAATACCCATCAGGGGTATTTCGTGTCAGCCACCCTAATGAGCTAACATTTTTACTTTTTCTTTTTTTATTTACTTTTGCTTTTTACACTTTTTTTTTTCTTTTTGACTGTTGTGAAAGGGACAGCTCCATATAGCTGTTGGAGCTGTGTGACCGTTGGGTGCAGCTCCAACAGTCATATTGAGCTGCACCTGTGGCTTCTTTTTGCATTATAAATAGGCCTTAGTGGCCCTTGTAAACATATTCTTTTTTGTGAGTGCATATGCAATATTGTAAAGCCCCTCTTGGGAACTTATGAATTGAAGTTCATTTTGTTTCATGCTGTTGTGCATGTGTATCCGTGCCTTCGTGCACTTGTGAGTGTTCTCCTTTGTGCCTTTGTGCACTCTTTGTATTTCTTGTATTGTGGTGTTACACACAATCTCTTTTTGTAGAGATTTTCACATGGTATCAGAGCAAGGTTGTTTGGAGAAAGAAATTGGTGTGATTCTTCTCAATATCAAGTGCCTCGAAAAACGTGCCTTCAACTTTTTGGTGATTGGAGTGGAGGCTCTTCTTCATTCAATATTTTAGAAGATTACTACAACAAGAAAAATTTAAAATCTTATTGTAGTACGTATTCTTTTCTTTCTTCTTTCCTCTCTAATGGGTGAGAAAGACTCCCATTTTTCTTTTGGTTTCAAGCTAAATGGCTCAAATTATCACGTGTGGGCCGAAAATATGAAAGCTCACATTAAAGGGAAAGGGCTTTGGGGTTACATTCAAGGCTCGATTCCGGAACCCGAGCCTAAAATTACTTTGGTTAAAGAAAGAGAAATCAAAATCCTTGAGGGAGATGAAAGAACTAATGCTCTTGAGGAATATAGTAGGAAACATGAGCAATGGGAAATGAAGAATTTTAAGATCTTGTCTTGGATTTTCTCTTCCGTTGAGACAAGGATTAATGCCAACATTATAAAGTTTAAAAAGGCTTCTCAAGCGTGGGAGTATCTTGAGAAGATGTATACTTCTAGGGACTTGTCCCATAAGCATTATCTTCAAAAGAGAGCGTTAACTCTTGTTCAAGGTGATATGTCTATAAGAGAGTATTTTGCGGAACTCTCTTCAATTTGGGATGAGCTTGTCATGCTTGAACCCAAGTGGAGTGGAGAAGCCATAGAGCTTCGTCATAAGCAATTAGAAGAAGACCGATTCTTCAATTTTTTGAATGGGCTAAGGCCCGAGTTTGAGCAAATAAGATCTTCTCTCCTATCCTCTTTTACCTCTCCTTCTCTTGAAGATGTCTTAACTAAATTAAGTGGAGAGGAAACCCGTATGGGCATTAGCAAGCAAAATCCTAGTGTGCTTGCAATGTCCACAAATCAAGAAGAATGTGATGGTGTTAATGCCGTTTCTAGACCCGGTAACAATTTAATAGACCTCCTCATTTTAAGAATCAAAATCAAGGAGGAAGAAGAGATTATAGCAAAATCTCGTGTCACTTTTGCAAAGAACCGGGTCATATCAAACCGGTTTGCCCAAAATGGAAGAAACTTCTAGCAATGGCAACTACATCTCAACCATCCAAAGAGGAATCTTCAAAAGAAGCTCTATCTCTCAATCAAATTGTGGAGGCTCTTCAACCTCTTCTAAAGGGAGCTATTTTCGGTGCCGCCGTATCCACCTCTTCTCCTCCAGGTAAAACTTCTTGGCTCTTAGATTCGGGTGCATCCTTTCATATGACCCCAAACATTTCATCTCTTTCCGAGTATTCTAAAAATGTGTCACCTTCTTTTGTTTCGACCGCGGATGGTACTTCTCTAGAAATTAAGGGAATTGGAAATTTTAAAACCCAAAACTTCTTTATTCCAAAAATTAGACTTATACCAAAATTAAATTTAAACTTGTTTTCCGTTTCTCAACTCACGGACCTTGGGTGTAACATTCAATTCTCATCTAATAAATGTTTAATACAGGATCACCGGTCCGGGAGATTGATTGGGGAAGGCTCTAGGAAAGGAGACTTGTACTATGTGGACTTTCTTCAAATTCCTAAAAACACCTTTTGTAATGTGGCCCAACATAAAGACATAAATGTTTGGCACAAGAGACTTGGTCATCCCAACATTACCAAGTTATCCTATCTACATTTTGTTAAAGATCTTTGTAAAAATACTTTATCTTGTAATGATTGTATTCTTGGAAAAATGAGAAGTATACCTTTTGAACCAAGAACTATGTTTAGTACTAAACCTTTTGAAATTATTCACTCGGATGTTTGGGGACCGGCACCTGTCATATCCAAAGGTGGTTTTGCTTACTATGTGATTTTTCTAGATGATTTCTCACGATATTGTTGGATACATTTTCTCAAACATAAGCATTAAGTTTTTTCATGTTTTAAAACATATCATATGATGATTAAAAATCAATTTAATAGTAATTTAAAAATATTTAGGACCGATTCCGGAGGTGAATATCTCTCTAATGAGTTTAAGAAATATCTTGAGGATTGTGGCATTGTCCATCAAAGATCGTGTCCTAAGACCCCACAACAAAATGGTTTGGCCGAAAGAAAGCATAGGCATATCATTGAAACCACTAGAACCCTTCTCATTTCCCAAAATATTCCTAAAAATTTTTGAGCCGAAGCAGCACTTGCTTCCGTCTATCTTATCAACCGACTTCCATCTAAAAATTTAGATAAAATTTCTCCCTTTGAGATTCTATATGAAAAAGAACCTGATTATAATAGGTTGAGAGTTTTTGGTTGTAAGTGCTTTGTTCTTACCGATAAAAATGATAAACTCTCACCAAAAGCCATTCCTTGTGCTTTCCTTGGCTATTCGGAAACTCAAAAAGGATTTCGATGTTATGACTCTAAGAATGATAAATTATATGTTTCAAGGAATGTAACTTTTTTAGAAAATGATAGTGGTTTTGAAAAAAATGAATCGCATTTAGAAAATGCCGATTACTCCTTTCTTTTTGACCTTTTATCTAAGGATGATGATATCTCTAGTGATGATGAATCAACATATAATAGTGAAAATGAAATGGTTGTGATCAACAATAACTCTAACCCTTCTACCCCTCAAGAAGAAAATGTATCTAGAGAACCCATCACTTATTCGCATAGAGATAGAAGCACCTTTAGGAGTGCTATTGAACTATATAGTGAACCTAGTGAGACTATTTCCACTCATGATTCTCATCCTAGGAGAACTGAAAGAACTAGAAGGACTCCCTCTAGATTCGTATCTTTTGATTCTTTCTCTCCTAAATATCGAGCTTGTTTGAGTGTCATTCACTCTTATTTTGAACCAAAAAATTTTGGAGAAGCCAAACAATGTACTGAATGGAGAGAAGGCATGGAGAGTGAACTCAAAGCTCTTAAGAAAGCTAACACTTGGGAATTTCAATCTTTTCCCAATGGCAAGAAAACTATAGGATGTCGATGGGTGTTCAAGGTCAAGACTAAGAGTGATGGTTCTCTTGAAAGGTATAAGGCTCGTCTTGTAGCTAAAGGGTACAGTCAAGAATATGAGATTGACTATGAAGAGACATTTGCTCCAGTAGCTCGTATGGTTACTGTCAGATGTCTTATCACCATTGCTTCAATTCGAAAATGGAATATTTACCAAATGGATGTCAAAAATGCCTTTTTAAATGGAGATCTTAATGAAGAAGTTTACATGGATGCTCCACCTGGTATGAAAATCCCTAAAAATAAAGTTGTCCGTCTTCGTAAAGCTCTTTATGGACTGAAACAAGCACCCAAGGCTTGGCACGATAGGTTTAACAATGTAATGACTGAAAATGGTTTCACTTCATGCTATACTGACACTGCATTGTTTGTTAAGAAATCTGATGCAGGGATTGTTATATTATTGTTATATGTTGATGATATGTTAGTAACAAGTGATGATATCAAAGGAATCAAGAGCATTAAATCTATTTTGACTTCAAAATTTGAAATGTCAGACTTAGGATTTCTGACATATTTTTTGGGAATTGAGGTTGCTTATTCTCAGAGAGGCTATTTTTTGTCTCAAACTAAACTTGCTTGTGAGATTCTTGATAGATCAGGAATCACAGATGACAAGGTCTGCGAAACTCCTGAAATAGTAGGTTCGAAGATGAAGATTGATGATGGGATTCTCTTAAAAGATCTCACACCTTACCGGCAACTGGTTGGATCCCTAACGTATCTCAGCATTACCAGGCCTGATATTTCTCATGCAGTACATATTGCTAGTCAATTTCAACATGCACCTACTACAGTCCATATGAGCGCCATCCTTCGCATCATCAGATACATAAAGGGTACAGTAAACAAGGGAGTATTTCTATCTTCTACGTCTGAATTAAGTTTAATTGCTTATACTCACTCTGATTGGGGAGGTGACACAAATAACCGTCACTCCACCACTGGTTTCTGTATTTTTTTAGGTGAATCATTAATCTCTTGGAGATGCAAGAAGCAGCAAAAAGTATCGCTTTCATCCACCGAAGCTGAGTATAGAGCCATGGCATCTACTACCATGGAGATTGTTTGGATTCGCAACTTGTTGGAAGATATGAATATTCAAGTTCAAGGGCCCACAAAATTATGTTGTGATAATAAAAGTGCAATCTACATTGCCAAAAATCACACATTTCATGAGCGCACGAAGCATATCGAGATGGACTGCCACTATGTTCGTGAAGAATATTTAAGAAAAACCATTGACCTTCCTTATGTTACATCAGAATATCAACTGGCAGACTTCTTCACTAAGGCGCTGTGTTCTCCAAGATTTAACTTCCTTCTTGGCAAACTTTCGGTCGTGACACCCTAAGTTTGAGGGGGAGTGTTAAAATATTATGTCTCTTTTAACTGTAAACTGAAATACCCATCAGGGGTATTTCAATCCTTTTACTCAATAGGTGTCAGCCACCCTAATGAGCTAACATTTTTACTTTTTCTTTTTTTATTTACTTTTGCTTTTTACACTTTTTTTTTCTTTTTGACTGTTGTGAAAGGGACAGCTCCATATAGCTGTTGGAGCTGTGTGACCGTTGGGTGCAGCTCCAACAGTCATATTGAGCTGCACCTGTGGCTTCTTTTTGCATTATAAATAGGCCTTAGTGGCCCTTGTAAACATATTCTTTTTTGTGAGTGCATATGCAATATTGTAAAGCCCCTCTTGGGAACTTATGAATTGAAGTTCATTTTGTTTCATGCTGTTGTGCATGTATATCTGTGCCTTCGTGCACTTGTGAGTGTTCTCCTTTGTGCCTTGGTGCACTCTTTGTATTTCTTGTATTGTGGTGTTACACACAATCTCTTTTTGTAGAGATTTTCACAAGATTATGAGTGTAATGAAATATGCGGAAAAGTAAAGAGTGCTCTAAGCACTTACAACATCCACTAATGAACAAACAACAAGGGCTAATACCCAAACCCAAAGGAGACAACACAACATAAAAATATAAATGCCTCTTATTGAAAGAGAGAGAACTCTCAAGAGTGAAAAATACAAGAGGGGTTCACCCCTATTTATACACAAAAGGAGGAGGGGAGGAGTGGCCATATGGCCTTAAAAGAAGAGCCACCTAGGGGCTCCCATGGAGTCGTTGGGGGCCCCCAACGGTCACCCCATCGACTCCATGGTGGGGCCCCTATTAGGTGGACAAAAACCCAAAAAAATAAAAGATAAAAAATAAAAAAAGAAATATACAAAAAGAAAGAAAAGTAACAAGTACCCCTATCGGGTACTTGTGAAATGACTAAAATACCCCTATCGGGTATTTTAGATTATACAAATATATATGTATATAAATATATACATATATATGAATTACATATATTTTAACACCCTCCCTCAAGCTTTACGGGGATATAACCGAAAGCTTGTTAAGGAGAAACAAAAACCGAGGAGCTGCAAGAGCCTTAGTGAAGAAGTCCGCCAACTGGTACTCTGATGTGACGTAAGGTAGTGTTATGGTTCCTCTTAGGTATTCATCACGAACGTAATGGCAGTCCATCTCAATATGCTTAGTATGCTCATGGAAGGTGTGATTGCTTGCAATATAGATTGCGCTTTTGTTGTCGCAACACAGCTTCGAAGGAGTAGAGATGACAATGCCCATATCACTGAGGAGGCTTCTTAGCCACACAAGTTCCATGGTTGTAGTGGTCATAGCACGATATTCTGCTTCCGTCGAGGACAAGGATACTTTGTGTTGCTTCTTGCATCTCCAAGAAATCATAGTCACCTAAGAAAACACAAAATCCGGTAGTTGAGACTCGGTCATTGGGATTTCCTCCCCAATCTGCATCAGTATAAGCAATTAAATCAAGGGACGAGGCAGAGGAAAGAAAAACTCCCTTAGTTATGGTATTTTTGATATATCTGACGATCCTTAAGACTGCACTCATGTGCACAGTTGTAGGTGCATGTTGAAATTGACTGACAGAGTGAACGGCATGAGCAATGTCTGGCCGTGTGATGGATAAGTAGGTTAGAGACCCAACAAGTTGCCGGTAGGGAGTAGGATCCTCGAGAGGTGTTCCATCTTCCAACCTTAATTTTGCATTGATGACTTCTGGGGTTTCTGTCTTCTTATCGTTGGAAATACCAGATTTGGAACAGATGTCAGCAGCAAGTTTCATCTGAGAGAGAATGTACCCTCGAGGAGAGTACGCCACTTCAATTCCTAAAAAATATCTTAAGAATTCAAGGTCAGACATATCAAAATTTTCTTTCAAAACCTTTTTAATATCATTAATGCCTTTCTCATCACTTCCTATGATGATCATATCATCAACATAAAGTAGTAAAATAACTACTGAAGACCCTGCACTTTTCACAAGCAAAGCAGTGTCAGTATAACATGAACGAAAATCCAAACTTCTTATTACATTACTAAATCTATCATGCCAAGCCTTTGGGGCTTGTTTTAAACCATATAATGCCTTTTTAAGTTTAAGAATTTTATTTTTACCAATACATACTCCTGGTGGGGGATCCATGTAAACTTCTTCATTCAATTCGCCATTTAGAAATGCATTCTTAAAATCGAGTTGATAGATAGGCCATTTTTTCACTGACGCAATAGCAATAAGAGTCCTAACACTAGTCATTCTAGCAACAGGTGCGAAGGTTTCTTCATAATCTATACCATATTCCTGAGCATATCCTTTAGCAACTAAATCTATCATGCCAAGCCTTTGGGGCTTGTTTTAAACCATATAATGCCTTTTTAAGTTTAAGAATTTTATTTTTACCAATACATACTCCTGGTGGGGGATCCATGTAAACTTCTTCATTCAATTCGCCATTTAGAAATGCATTCTTAAAATCGAGTTGATAGATAGGCCATTTTTTCACTGACGCAATAGCAATAAGAGTCCTAACACTAGTCATTCTAGCAACAGGTGCGAAGGTTTCTTCATAATCTATACCATATTCCTGAGCATATCCTTTAGCAACTAACCGTGCTTTATAACGTTCTAATGAACCATCACTCTTGGTTTTAATTTTGAATACCAATCTACATCCTATTGATTTCTTTCCAGTGGGTAACGAAGTTATTTCCCAAGTTTTTGCTTTTTTAAGGGCAC
Organism: Nuphar pumila; assembly: GCF_984573655.1. Classification (NCBI taxonomy): domain Eukaryota; kingdom Viridiplantae; phylum Streptophyta; class Magnoliopsida; order Nymphaeales; family Nymphaeaceae; genus Nuphar; species Nuphar pumila. Next base: position 94,976,405 of record NC_143253.1, read on the forward strand.
TAAGCTCTAAGTTCATGGCTTCAACCCATTGGGGAATATTTTTGGCCTCATTATAGTGTGAAGGTTCATGAAATGAATGCAACGCAATTAGACATGCTCTATATCTAGGAGTTAGGGACTCATAGGAAACAAACCTATTAGGAGGGTTGGAGATCCCACTGGATCTCCTTAAAGATGTTTCTTCAATGTTGGATCCTTAAGAGTATTTTTCTAAGGCACTTATTTGAGTTTGTTGACTGTTAGAAAGTGACTTGAAATACATTGGGTTCAATAATGAACCCATACTTATGCACATGAAGTGCAAATATACTCATTAAAGGGAAACAACATAAGCACATAATGTGCTAACACATAAAACCCATAAAAAGGGAAAAATATGACATAAAGTCATAAGTTGCATATCATTGAAGAATAATGGAGAAGGGGTAAAAACCCCATTACAATGGAGCATAAGCTCCCTCTTGGATGGAAAATACAAAGGGGGAGACCCCTATTTATAACACAAGAAAGGAGCCACCCTAGGTTGCGCAAACCACGAAAAAAAGGGAAAAATAAAAAAATAAAATAAAAGATAAAATTACAAACATATTCCAAATGGAATATGCGTAAAACTGGAAATGTCTAAACTACCCCTATGCCTATAAATAGAGAAATATACATTTTATATATATAATTAGGATAATACATATGCATATATACCATATATGAATATGTATTATACTTTATATATATAAAATATATATAATATTACAAATGTTGAATGATACATTTTAACACCCCCCTCAAGCTTTGCGTGGGGGAACGAAAAGGTTGAAGACGGCAAGAAAAAGAATCTCAAAGCTTCAAGAGCCTTCAGAACGAATGCCATTGTAAATATCTTCCTCCAATGTCTTTATCGATGAGCACCTTCTATCCAAGGGACTTCCTTTTCTCTTATCTTCAAGATCCTGAGAAAAGAAAACAACAAAGAACAAGTAAAAAATACCTTTGCACTTTACTCAAAAAGGAACATTCCTAACAAGGTGCAAAATTTATGTATAATATGATAGTTACTTTAGCATGAAACGAAAAATTTAGAAAACCAAAGTTTCTAAATCATATATTATGTTAAAACAAAAATGAGCGGAAGCACATTATGCAAAAATAAATTGCAAGAATGCATAATGCATTCATAAGGTCCAACATTGAACAAATATAACCCCATAATGAGGAATAACAAAATGATCCACGAAGGGATACCACAAGAAGCCTACGAAGAGGCATAAAATACATATGCTTTATTGAATGAGAGCCCAAAAAAGGCCATAAAGAGCATATGCATATTCATATCATTAAATGAATTAATACTCAAAGAACTCATTAATGATCATGTTTCAAACATGTAATGAAGTGCCAAACAAGAGAAACGAAGTCTCCAAGCATACTTTAGGCAAAATAAACCCAAGAGTTCACAAGGTTTTAAAAATATTTATGAAAGTCACACTTAATTGAGAAAAAAAAAACATATTTTACATATAAGGGTGGCAAAAACCATAAGCACTTAATATATAGATTAAATGGTAAGAAATCAACTTGATATGCATATCAAAAAGATGATTCACTTGAAAAACACAAGTCATGAATGAAATTTTGCAAATTTCAATAATAGTTCATCTATTACAAACAACTTCCTCATTAGTTCTCCAAAAACCCATAAATCAAGTGTATAAGCTACTAGATCAAGAATATAAAGCCATTAAAGGCCAAAGACACACACAAAGGTGTGTAAAAGGACCTCTTGTTTACATATAATAATACTTGAAATAAGTGCATCTACGACAAGAACAAGAGAATACATGCCAACATGGACTAAAAAGTATCTCTTGTCTACGTAAAAAATACACTTAAAACCAAGTATGTTCAGCTACTAGAACAAGAGTAATAAGCCAACCATGGGCTAAAACATAATACATCTCTTGTCTACATATGATAGCACTTGAAATGAATGAAATAAGCCAACCATGGGCATACATCTTAAGCGACTAGAACAAGGACACAAACGCCAACATAGGCTAAAAATCACACACCATGGTGTGAATCAACGTGCCTTGTCTACATATAAAAACACTCAAGACAAGTGTGTTCAGCTATTAGACCAAGAGAGCAAAAGCCAACAAAGGGCTAAAAACACACGAAAGTGTAATAAAATTCTTGTCTACATATGATGACACTTAGATAATGGGCATAAAAGGAAAAGACTTTTGAGGCAATAAACTTGTAATGAAAATAAACCTCGAATAAAACAATACTCCTTTTAAAATGAATTCTCATAACAATAACATGCATTTAAAAAATATCTTCAACAAGATACTATAATCGATAAAATAAAATTCTTGAGAACAAATGTGTGAACATACACACACCAAGAACACTTAGAATACTTGTGCAAAATCACAAGAACACATGTGCACAACGAGCACAACATACGGAATCACAAATGTGCAAATGCACTCATAAGATTCATAAACAAATAAAAGGTTGGGCTATAATCCCAAAACATCTTGATTTTAAATGTACCTTAAAACATTTAAGGTTTCAAATACCATATGTCCATCACATTTACTTAGAAGCATCCATAATATCAATGGCACAAGAACAAACTAGTGACACACTCATATATCAAATCATTCTAGAGTCCCAAGGTGCCCATAACTCACCTCAACCACCATCTATAATATGGTAAGTGGACAATCTAAAAAGACATAACAACGAGTGTCACACTCATAATTAGAGATCATATACCAAATCATTCTAGAGTCCCAAGGTGCCCATAACTCACCTCAACCACCATCTATAATATGGCAATTTGGACAATCTAAAATGATATAACACGAGGTGCCCATAACTCACCTCAACAAACATCTCTAATAAAACAATAATAAGGCCAAAACAATGATGCATTAAATAACATGTGATGGACAAACATAAATGCCACAAAAGAGCAATAAACACATAAGGAATCATTTTCCAAATAAAATTTTTTTACAAAGAGGACCGATTAACAAATTGAATCAAAGGTCCAATATAATCCATCAAAACAATTTTGCATAACCACGAATTATGCTTAATCTTCAAAAGAAGTCTTGTACACCAAAAAAGGCTTACTATGCAACATAACATGAAATATTAAGCAACATCATGTGTATGAACCGATTTGGAACAAACAAGCCTTAACTATGAAAGACATAAGGTGCAATTAAACGGTGAAGTTGGTGAAGTTCAAAAATAACAAACTTAGGCCAATATAGGCATTCATAAAGATGGTGAATTTCGAAAAACTTATGAAATCTACTATTTCAACTTAAAAATGATAAACAATCATGAAATCTTCATAAAAGAGTATATACTCACAAGAAGATTATAAGGACCGAAAGGCTCCTTAAGGAGAGTTTGAACAAACAAACATATACAACTCCCAAAGAAGGAGAAAACTCCATTAAAGTGGAAGAAAATCCAACAAAATAGATTCATTAACAAAACCTTATGATAAATAAGATTGTACTATGGCTTAAATAAAAAGTAAACATTTATTGAGGAAAAATTTAACACTCTTAAGTTTTATCGAAAAACATGACTTAATAGATTATTACCTACTCCTAATGAAATAAGTACACAATAAACATTAGTGAAGACCATAACTTTTGTAATGAAATATGCGGAAAAGCAAAAGAGTGCATTAAGCACTTACAAGATTCACTAATGAACAAACAAAAGGGCAAACACCAAAACCCACAAGAGACAATCACAACATAAACATATAAATGTCTCTTATTGAAAAGAGAGAGAACTCTCTAAATGTTGAAAACATCCTTAAGAGTGTAAAGATGGAAAGAAAATCACCATATTCCATAAGACCATTTTAAAACTTAATTCAACCGGTATTAAAAAAAAAACTTTCTTAATTAAATGTTGCTCATATAAAACGGACACATAATATGGAATTTTTCATATATGCCAAACATTTTTCAAAAAACTATATTTCACAAGCATTTTAATCTTAACATACTTTTCTTTAAAGACTAAACATTCATATAAAGGTTTTTTCATAAACAAGGTTAGGTTTAAAATGTAAATTCAAAGTTCCAACGGTCATAAATTTTTACCGACCCATTAAAGCAAGTTTTGAGCAATCATATATCTAATTTTTCGCCAAACAAGTTATCATTTAAAGTTTTTCAAAGAAAAACATACGAAAACGATTCAATGGAGTAGCAAGAAACTCAAAAAAGACATAATGACAAAAATCACACATAAAGAAAAGAACATATTCCATTCTTCATACAATACTCAAAGAAATAGAATGCATACCGAATAACTATAAGAAAGACAATAGAGAGAAATGAATACTTCACCATTTTTCTTTAACAAACTCTTGAATACCACGCTTCCCGATGCACCAAAGAACAACTCGATCTCAACCTTGCTCTGATACCATGTTAGAAAGTGACTTGAAATACATTGGGTTCAATAATGAACCCATACTTATGCACATGAAGTGCAAATATACCCATTAAAGGGAAACAACATAAGCACATAATGTGCTAACACATAAAACCCATAAAAAGGGAAAAATATGACATAAAGTCATAAGTTGCATATCATTGAAGAATAATGGAGAAGGGGTAAAAACCCCATTACAATGGAGCATAAGCTCCCTCTTGGATGGAAAATACAAAGGGGGAGACCCCTATTTATAACACAAGAAAGGAGACACCCTAGGTTGCGCAAACCACGAAAAAAAGGGAAAAATAAAAAATAAAATAAAAGATAAAATTACAAACATATTCCAAATGGAATATGCGTAAAACTGGAAATGTCTAAACTACCCCTATGCCTATAAATAGAGAAATATACATTTTATATATATAATTAGGATAATACATATGCATATATACCATATATGAATATGTATTATACTTTATATATATAAAATATATATAATATTACAAATGTTGAATGATACATTTTAACAGTTGACCACGCCTAACATATGTTTGGATTGGTCTATTATTCTCATCTATAGCATTATCAAGAGGAATTTCCTCTAGGTCATTCAAAGACTCATTAGAGATTTCCTCTTCTTGAGGAGTCTCATCTTCTTGAGATAGAAGATCAAATAAAAAAGTATATTCACTTTCGTCAATATCTTTAGTTTTCACAAAACCATTTTCATTTTCCAAAAATGTTACATCTTTGGATACATAGAGTTTGTTATTTTTCAAGTCAAAACATCTAAAACCCTTTTGATTTTCTCCATAACCCAAGAAAACGCATTCAATAGCTTTAGGAGATAATTTGTCCCGTTTATGAGTAAGGACAAAACATTTGCATTCAAAAACTCTTAATCTATTGAAGTCTGGTGTTCTTTCAAATAGTTTTTCGTATGGAGATGTATTCTGTAAGGATGAAGATATCATTCTATTTATTAAGTAAGTTGAGGTTAAGGCCGCTTCGGCCCAAAAAATCTTTGGAATTTCTTTGGAAATAAGGAGTGTCCTAGTGGTTTCCATGATATGTCTATGCTTTCTTTCGGCCAAGCCGTTTTGTTGGGGAGTCCTAGGACACGATCTTTGATGACAAATTCCATTTACTTCTAAATAGTTTTGAAATTCATTTGATAAATATTCTCCACCCGAATCGGATCTAAGAGTAGAGATATTACTTGAAAATTGATTTTTAACTATCATATGAAATTTTTTGAAAAACTCAAAGACTTCGGATTTTAAATTGAGAAAGTAGATCCATACATACCTAGTGTAGTCATCGATGAAAGTGACATAATAGGAGTATCCTCCTTTAGACATGACGGGGGAAGGACCCCAAACATCCGAATGGACTAACTCAAAAGGTCTTTTGGACACAAAAGTTCGGTTTGGAAAAGGAGTAGATTTTATTTTGCCAAAAATACAATTCTTGCAAACAAAATGTTTCTCATTATAAAATTTCTTTCCAAATGGAAAGGAGTACATTTTTGAGAAACTTGGATGTCCAAGTCTTTGATACCAAATATCAATATTTTTATCTTGGACATGGTTACAAAAAGAATTAATGGGGAGTTTCAAGTTGCTCATGTAATAGAGATATCCCCTTCTATGGCCTTGCCCAATCAGCTTCTCGGACCGGAGATCCTGTATAGAGCAATCCTTAGTTGAAAAGGAGATTTTACATCCATGATCGCATATTTGAGCAACAGAGAGGAGATTTAAATTAAGTTGAGGTACAACTCTCACGTTTGGCACAAAGAAGTCTTTTGAAAAGTTTAAGGTTCCAAAACTTTTTACTTGTAAAGATGTACCATCGGCAGTTGAAACATAGGAGTTTTTATAATTATTACATAAATCGGAAAGCTCATTTTCAAGGGGGGTCATATGAAAGGAAGCTCCAGAGTCAAGGATCCAAGGATCCAAGACGACATACCTGGAGGAGAGGAGGAAGCTACGGCGGCACCCGAAGTTGATGGAATCTTGAGTAGAGTTTGTAGTGCCTCCGATAGTTGAGCAAGAGAAAAAGAGTTTGTTCCCTTGATTGCTTCCTCTTTCTTTTGAGAAGCTTCTTCAACGGAAGCAACTTTATTTTTTGGTGCTTCATTCAACTTAGGGCAATTAGGTCTTATATGACCCGGTTCTTGACAATGATGGCAAATGGCTTTTCTATAGTTGCCATTATAGTTATTTTGCCTTCCAAAATGTGGAGGTTTGTAGGTTTTCATATGGTTGCCGGGTTTAGATACGGCCAAGACATCATTTCCTCCTTTAATCATGCCAAGACGGGTTTCTTCTTGGCATATTTCAGCAATGGCATCTTCCAAAGGAAGAGGCTTTGATCTATGTAGGAGGGAGGATCTAACTTGTTCATACTCGGGCCTAAGCCCATGTAAAAATTGGAAAAAGTGTTCTTTTTCCATTTGTTCTCTCCTTAATTCCACATCTATACTAGAAACCCATTTTGGTTCTAGCAAGGATAACTCATCCCATAGAGGGCCAACAGTGCTAAAGTATTCCCTAACACTCATTTCTCCTTGTTTGATAGTCCGGATTTTTTCTTGAAGAAAGAATTGACAAGCAAGGTCTTTTTGGGTAAACATACCTTTCATGAAGAACCATGCTTCATTTGCCATCCGAAATTTGGCAATGTTGGCGCAAATCTTAAGCTCCACATTGTTCATGAACCAAGCAAGAATCTTGGCATGCTTACTTTCCCAATCTTCTATTTTAGATTGGTGATCTTCAATGGCCTTCATGCGGGCATCTCCTTCAAGAGCTTTTTCTTGATCGCCTTCCATCTTAGTTAGTTGGAGTTGTGGTTCTGGAATGGTGCCCATAACGTATCCCCAAAGCTTTTTCCCTTTGAGGTTGTTTTCCATGGCGGCGGCCCACATCATGTAGTTGGATCCATTGAGCTTGAAGGAGAGATCAATCTTTTGTTCTCCTTCCATAATAATCACACTTAAAAGGATAAAAGAAGAGAGAAACAACAAGAAACAAATATAGCTACACAACTAGCTATATTAAGAAGAAGAGCATACACAAGGCTCTGATACCATGTAATGAAATATGCGGAAAAGTAAAGAGTGCTCTAAGCACTTACAACATCCACTAATGAACAAACAACAAGGGCTAATACCCAAACCCAAAGGAGACAACACAACATAAAAATATAAATGCCTCTTATTGAAAGAGAGAGAACTCTCAAGAGTGAAAAATACAAGAGGGGTTCACCCCTATTTATACACAAAAGGAGGAGGGGAGGAGTGGCCATATGGCCTTAAAAGAAGAGCCACCTAGGGGCTCCCATGGAGTCGTTGGGAGCCCCCAACGGTCACAAATGTGACCGTTGGGGGCCCCATCGACTCCATGGTGGGGCCCCTATTAGGTGGACAAAAAACCAAAAAAATAAAAGATAAAAAATAAAAAAAGAAATATACAAAAAGAAAGAAAAGTAACAAGTACCCCTATCGGGTACTTGTGAAATGACTAAAATACCCCTATCGGGTATTTTAGCTTATACAAATATATATGTATATAAATATATACATATATATGAATTACATATATTTTAACAATGAGGTCACAACCAAGTGCCATAAATCAACAAAATGACTGATAAAACAGGAAATACGAAGAGGTAAAAAAAGAGTTTCCACAAAATGAATTTGGAAATTTCCTTCAAAAATTAATATAAACTGAAGCCTTGATCTTAGAACGACTAGATGAAAAATAGGCAAACCATCCAGAGAAATCAAAATGGAGAAATATTGGCATTCTTTTGTATTTCTCCCAAAACAAATAAAAAGCAAAAGTTGTGACCACCAAGTTGCAAGCAAAACAGGACCGATCAAAAGGAAAAAGAAAAAGTATGCAATGTTTTATTAATCGTATTCATCACGCATATCATTAGGAGACTCCTGTGTGTGTGCATAAAGTGCATCGACATTAATTTTTGTTAGAGAGGAACACTCCTATCCTCATCATTTTTCAATAACATATGCCTAGATAGATGTCCAATATGCATGTTAACATTCATAAAAATGAATTATAGCTTCGCGGAGTCAACCTAACAAAAGGCAGAGTGACAATCTAAAGCATTATGCATCAGATTGATCATGATGATGTCATATCTCCATTCACAATGGTTCCAAGAAATAACAAATATCAGCGGTATTCTGAATTTATCACAGAAAAAAATGCAATAAAAACTTTAAAGAAACAATACAGTTTCTAGGCAATAAATTTAATATATCATCGCTATTAAATTTATCACATATTTATCATGATTTTTTGAGAAAAATGTGAAAATTTTGTTAAAATAGAAAACAAAATTATCTTTTTCTCCCTCTTTTTTTTTTCTAAAGATAAGAAGCATTAAATGTTGCCCACATCATGTGGGCAGGTACTTTTGTAATGCAATGGAAGGAAGCCCTCCTTTTATAATTTGTGGGAGGGCCTCTCCTCCTCATTCTCCTTGATATGGGACTAATCACATAAAAATCTGTCACATAGGTGCGGGTGCGGGTGCAGCGATGCGGCACTTTTAAAAAACTTGTGTGCGGGAGTGCATGAGGGTATATATCATTATATATATAATTTTTAACAGTAACACTAATGAAATAAAAAGCCAACCCTGGGTGCGGCACTTTCATATTTTTTTTTTTAGTCCAAAATGGATAGTTATGACCCTGGATGCGTTGACTGCACCCAGGGTCGGCTTAACCGCACCAGGTGCCGCACCCGCACTGGCACCCTAGTCGAGTCGCGTCAACGTGGGTGTGGCTGACCGAATCCCTATGACAGATAAAAATAAAATCTTGCACATGACCCCAACCCTCCCTCTCTCTCTCTCTCAATTATGGTAACTTAAATTTAAATTTAATTATGTTTTTATTTCTTAACTCCGCCTATGTATAACTGTTTAGTTATACACTGCCGGTCCCAAGCCCGGATAAAGGAGGAGGGTTGCGGTAGGCCAGTGACAGCCAGCATAAAAACTTAGTCATACCCTATGAATATGAACCAATATGAGAATTTCGTTGGGGCGTTCCCTACTGAGCGACGCGCTATACTCTATAGGCCCGGAGGCAGTGATAAATGGGCAAGGGTTGCTAGGTCGTCGCCCAGAAGCGACGCGTCACACCGGCGCCCGGGTGTGGTGTCAAATAGGCAAGGGTTCCCTCACTTTGTTGGACAGGTGGGGGTAAAGAAGTTAGTCCAAGACCATAAAATTAGGTTAGCCACATGGAACATAGGGTCTTTAACTGGTAAGTTGGTAGAGTTAGTAGATGTTATGTGTAGGAGAAATATTGATATTTTATGCCTACAAGAGACCAAATGGGTAGGTGAAAAAGCAAAAGTGATAGAACCTTGGGGATATAAGATTTGGTATACAGGAATAAATAGGAATAGGAATGGAGTAGGGATTGTTATGAGTCGTGAGTTTATAGATAATGTAGTTGAGGTCCGTAGAAAGGGTGATAGGATTTTACTTATTAAATTAGTATTAGGTACGGATATTATTAATATTATTAGTGTTTATGCACCTCAAGTAGGTTTAGATGATTCCATTAAGCGTCAATTTTGGGAAGATTTAGATGGAGTGGTACAAGGGATATCTTATGGAGAAAAGCTTTTCATCGGCGGTGACCTTAATAGACATGTAGGCATTAGTAGAGATGGATTTGAGAGTATCCATGGAGGCTATGGTATAAGAGAAAGAAACAAAAGTGGAGAAAGGATTTTAGATTTTGGTTTGTCCTATGATATGATCTTAGCAAACACTTGGTTTAGGAAGAGGGAGTCTCACCTAGTAACATTTAAAAGTGGGGTTAATATGAGTCAGATAGATTTTTTCCTACTTAGAAAGAGAGATAGGGGTTGTTGCATCGATTGTAAGGTTATACCGGGAGAAAGTATAGCTACACAACATAGAGTCTTAATTTTAGATCTTACAATTAGACAATGCCGCAAAAGGGATAGACATAAGATAGATCCTATAATAAGTGGTGGGCACTGAAAAGAGCTAAACAAGGAATGTTTGTAGAGCAGGTAGTTAAGGAAGCTGATTGGTGTTTCGAGGAGGATTCAGAATCAATATGGAATAAGATAGCGGGTGGCATGAGAAAGGTGGCTAAGGAGGTATTGGGTGAGTCTAAAGGCGGTACACTGCTAGGTAAGGATACATCATGGTGGAATGAGGATGTCAAATTAGCTATTAAGGTTAAAAGAGAGTGTTATAGAAATCTAAGTAAGAGTCGTGATAATGAGAATTTGGAGAAGTATATGATAGCAAAGAAGGAAGCTAAAAAAGTAGTTCGAAACGCGAGGGATAAGGTATATAAGGAGGTTTATGACAAGTTGGATACCAAAGAGGACGAGAAGGATATTTATAGGCTTGCAAAGATAAGAGATAAAAAATCGAGGGATCTGGGTATGGTTAGATGTATCAAAGATGAAACGCAAAGGGTTTTAATCAAATATGAGGAGATTAACGAGAGATAGAAAGATTATTTTGATAAGCTATTTAATGGAAGTCGTGCTCAGGATCTTGGAGACTTCTCCATTCCTTTTCATGAGATGAATCGTGACTTCATGCGCAAGATTCAAAAGAAAGAAATTGCAGAGGCTTTGAAGAAAATGAAATCAAGAAGGGCAGTTGGCCCAGATGGTATTGTTAAAATATGATGTATATTTATATATACATATCTATATATATATAGATTACGACACATATACATATATATGATATATATATGTCTATGTGTCTATCTATATATATAAATATATATATATATATATTTATTTTTGTAAAACCCGATAGGGGTATTTCTGTCATTTCACTTATACACGCATATCATTGATATGCTTTTTCTTTTCTTTCTTTTTCCTTTATTCTTTTTCCTTTTTTGCTTTTTTAGTCTTTCTTTTTTAATCATTTGAGAGGGGTCCACATAGAGTCGTTGGACCCCTCCAACGGTCATAAATATGACCGTTGGAGGGGCTCCAACGACTCTATGGGAGCCCCTCCTTGGGTCCCTTGCTGTGTATAAATAAGGGGCACAGCCCCATGTATTTTCTAAGCTTCTTGTGAAGCATTCTATGAAGTGAGATATATTTTTTTCCCTCTTTTTGTGCTTGACCACTTTTGTGGTTTATTTTGCCCCTTTGTGGCCTCTTATGTGCGTGCTTTCGCTTGGAGACTTTGCCCTTTTTCATTTGGCACTTCATTACATGGTATCAGAACCTTGGTTAAGAAGGCTTCATCGGATCCTCCCTTGACAAGTAATACCTCTCCTCTCTCTTGTCTTATTAATTTGTTTTCTATAAATGGCCAACAAAGATGCAAAAATCGATCTCTCATTTAAATTGGATGGGACCAATTACCGCATGTGGGCCGCCGCTATGGAGAATAATCTCAAAGGTAAAAAGCTTTGGGGTTACGTATGTAGAACCATTCCGGAACCACAATTAAAGTTAACTAAATTTGAAGGAAGTGAGGAAAAAGCTTTGAATGAAGAAGAAAAGGAAAAGGCTATTCTTGATTATTCTTCTAAAATGGAAGATTGGGAAAGTGAACATGCTAAAATCTTAGCATGGTTCATGAACAATGTCGAATTGAAGATTTGTGCAAACCTTGCAAAATTCAAAAAGGCTAATGAAGCATGGTTTTTTATGAAAGGCATGTACACTCAAAGAGACCTTGCTAGGCATTTTTTTCTACAAGAGAAGGTAAGAGCTACCAAGCAAGGTGATATGAGCATTAGGGACTACTATAGTGCCTTATCCTCTTTGTGGGATGAACTTGTCCTTCTCGAACCACAATGAGAAGGAAGTGTTATTGCTATGAGACAAGAGCAAATGGAAAAAGAGAGGTTCTTTCAATTTATTCATGGGCTTCGTCCCGAATTTGAACAACTTAGAGGATCTCTACTTCATAGGGCCTCTACCCCTCTAAGCGATATTTTGGCCGATTTATGTCAAGAAGAAACCTGTTTGGCCTTGAAAAGAGATGTTGATGAAGTGCATGCCGTGTCTAGACCCGGCAACAATGTTAGATCATATAAACCACCACATTTTTGGAAGAATAATGGTGGTGGAGGAAGAAAAATCATTTGTCATAATTGTAATGAACCGGGCCATATTCGTCCCGATTGTCCTAGATTCAAAAAGAAGGTGGCTTCCGTGGGAGAAACTCCTCCAATCATCAATGAAGATTCAAAGAAGGATGGTGATATAAAGGAGTCCATCGCGCTCATCTAACCGAAACTCTTCAACAATTTATAAAGATGAATGCCTCTACATCATCCTCTTCACCTTCCACTTCCAGTGCCGCCATCTCCTCTTTTCCAGGTATGACTTCTTGGATTCTTGACTCGGGGGCCTCTTTCCATATGACTCCAAATGCATCACTTTTATCAAAACCAAGTCTCAATAAATTTAAATCATATGTATCCACCGCCGATGGAACATCTTTAAATGTTGAAGGCATTGGAAACCTTGAAAAAACTTATGACCAAAACAAAGAATTTTTTGTTCCCAAGATCCGAATTATTCCAAAACTTAATCTAAATCTTTTTTCCGTCTCTCAAATTACCGATTTTGAATGTAATGTCTCTTTTTCACCCACCCATTGCTATGTGCAGGATCTCCGGTCCGGGAAGCGGATTGGGCAAGGTCATAGAAGAGGGGACCTTTACTATATGGATTTTTTGTCTTTGCCATCCAAATCATTTTGTAATCATGTTCAATCCAAAGATATTGAGACTTGGCATAAGAGACTTGGACACCCTAGTATTTCCAAGTTGTACCTTTTTTCGTTTTTGGAAAAAATTTGTAATACAAATACTTTTACATGCAATGATTGTATTCTTGGGAAAATTCACTCTCTTTCATACTCTCATAGCAATTTTGTGTCAAAAAGACCTTTTGAACTTGTGCATTCCGATGTATGGGGACCGGCACCCGTTATGTCCAAAGGAGGCTTCTCTTACTATGTTTCTTTTATTGATGATTTTACTAGATACACATGGGTTTACATTATCAAGAATAAATCCGATGTCTTCATTAATTTTAAAGAGTTTCACGCTCTTGTTCAAAATCAATTCCAACATAATATAGCCACTTTTAGATCCGACTCAGGAGGAGAGTACATGTCTAAAGATTTTCAAAATTATTTTAAATCAAATGAAATTTTGCACCAACGCTCTTATCCTAAAACTCCGCAACAAAATGGTCTTGCAGAAAGGAAACATAGACATTTAATCGAAACCACAAGAACTCTTCTTGTGTCTAAAAATGTTCCTAAGAACTTTTGGGCCGAAGCTCTTCTTACCGCAACATATCTTGTGAATCGTATGCCCTCTTCTTCTTTAAAAAATGTTTGGCCCTTTGAAAAACTATTTAAAATTACTCCTGATTTTAATAGACTAAGAATCTTTGGATGCAAATGTTTTGTACTTAGTCTAGGACAAGATAAGTTGCCACCCAAAGCTATTGAATGTGTGTTCATTGGCTATGGTGAAAATAAAAAAGGCTATAGATGCTATGATATTCGAAACAATAAATTATATGTGTCGAGAAATATAAACTTTATTGAAGATCAAAATGGTTTTGATATCCACACATCTAAGGAAGACATCGATTATTCTTTTCTATTAGACTTAGCTCCTAGGATTGAGTCTCCTGAGGCAATTACTTGTGATACTAGTTGTGATGGAATTTTACATTATAATGATATACCACAACATGATAATACTTCCCAAAATGAAAACTTTAATGATATAAATGTCTATACCCGGCGGATAGGAAATGAACATCAACCTGCTATTGACAGATACTCTCAAGACTTCTCCTTAGAAGAATCTATTGATAACAATCCACCTAGGAGATCTTCTCGTACTAGTAGGCCACCACTAGGGATGGCAGTGGACCGGGGGAAAGCGGGGCCCCGCCTCGCCCCGTTTGGACCGGGGATGAAGGGTATGAAACGGGGATGGAGGCGGGGGTGGAGGATAAAATCCATCCCCGTCGCGGAGGCGGGGCGGGGGTGGACGTGCACTTTTCCCCGCCCCGCCCTATCCCCGCCACGATCCCCGCCTAATCCCCGCCCCGACCACTTTTCCCCGCAATATCCCCGCCCCGCCCCGCCTCATCCCCGTTTGGACCGGGGATGAAGGGTATGAAACGGGGATGGAGGCGGGGGTGGAGGATAAAATCCATCCCCGCCGCGGAGGCGGGGCGGGGGTGGAGGATAAAATTTTGAGGCGGGGCGGGGGTGGAAACCTTGTCCCCCGCCCCGCCCCACTGCCATCCCTAGCCACCACAAAAATTTGTGTCTTATGAATCTTTTTCGCCGAATTATAGAGCCTGTCTCATGTTAATACATTCGTATCATGAGCCTACCTCATTCAAGGAAGCTAAAGATCACCCACATTGGATTGAAGCTATGAAAATCGAATTAGAGGCTCTTAATAAGGCCCAAACCTGGAGCATTATTCCTCAACCTTTAGGAAAAAAAGCATTTGGGTGTTGATGGGTATATAAAGTCAAAACCAAATGTGATGGGTCTCTTGAAAGATACAAAGCTCGTTTGGTTGCAAAAGGCTACGCCCAAGAATATGGGATTGATTATGAAGAAACCTTTGCTCCTGTAGCCAGGATGACTTGTGTACGAACCCTAATTGCTTTAGCATCCATCAAACAATGGCCAATATATCAACTTGATGTCAAAAATGTGTTTTTAAATGGAACTCTGTGTGAAGAAGTTTTTATGGACCCTCCGTCGGGTCTTGAAATTGGAAAAGGTAATATTCTAAAATTAAACAAAGCTCTCTATGGTTTAAAACAAGCACCAAAAGCTTGATATGATCTTTTTAGCAAAGTAGTTCTTGATAATGGTTTCTCCTCATGTTACACAGATACTGCTTTGTTTGTTAAATCTTCTAATGAATACATAACAATTTTGTTATTATATGTTGATGACATGACTATCACAGGTAATGATAAGAAAGGTATTGATCTCATTAAAAATATTATTAAGAAAAATTTTGATATGTCTAATCTAGGTTTTCTAAGGTATTTCTTAGGAATTGAAGTTGCATACTCCCCCAAGGGGTATGTCCTATCTCAGATGAAGCTTGCCTCTAACATTATAGCTAAGTCTGGGTTGACAGATGACAAAAGGGTGGAGACTCCAGAAGTGATCAATGCCAAGATGAGAGCCAATGATGGCACTCCTTTAGCAGACCCCACGCCTTATCGTCAATTAATTGGATCCTTAACATATTTATCTATCACCAAGCCTGACATTTCACATGCAGTTCATAGTGCAAGCCAATTTCAGACTGCTCCTACCACTACTCACATGGCAGCAGTAATGAGGATTATCAGATACTTAAAAAATTTCATAACTAAGGGAGTATTCTTATCCTCTTCTTCACCTCTTACTTTACTTGCGTATACTGACTCTGATTGGGGGGGTAACCCCGATGATCGTATTTCTACCACAGGTTAGTGTGTGTTTCTTGGGGAGTCACTTATCTCCTGGAGGTGTAAGAAGCAGCGTAAAGTTTCTCTCTCGTCTACCGAAGCAGAATATCGTGCGATGGCCACTACCACAACTGAGATTATATGGTTAAGAAGCTTACTTAAAGATATGGATGTCTCATTCTCAACTCCTTCAAAGTTGTGTTGTGACAACAAGAGCTCCATCTATATTGCTAGCAATCACACTTTTCATGAACGAACGAAGCATATTGAGATGGACTGTCATTATGTTCGAGATGAGTTCCTACGCGGCACCATTCAACTCCCATATGTTCCTACCGAATATCAGTTGGCGGACTTCTTCACCAAAGCCTTGCCCTCGCCTCGCTTCTACTTCCTCCTTAGCAAACTCTCGGCGATTTCACCATGTGTTTGAGGGGGGGTATTAAAATATGATGTATATTTATATATACATATCTATATATATAGATTACGACAAATATACATATATATGATATATATATGTCTATGTGTCTATCTATATATATAAATATATATATATATATATTTATTTTTGTAAAACCCGATAGGGGTATTTCTATCATTTCACCTATACACGCATATTATTGATATGCTTTTTCTTTTCTTTCTTTTTCCTTTATTCTTTTTCCTTTTTTGCTTTTTTAGTCTTTCTTTTTTAATCATTTGAGAGGGGTCCACATAGAGTCGTTGGACCCCTCCAACGGTCATAAATATGACCGTTGGAGGGGCTCCAACGACTCTATGGGAGCCCCTCCTTGGGTCCCTTGCTGTGTATAAATAAGGGGCACAGCCCCATGTATTTTCTAAGCTTCTTGTGAAGCATTCTATGAAGTGAGATATATTTTTTTTCCTCTTTTTGTGCTTGACCACTTTTGTGGTTTATTTTGCCCCTTTGTGGCCTCTTGTGTATGTGCGTGCTTCCGTGCTTTCGCTTGGAGACTTTGCCATTTTTCATTTGGCACTTCATTACAGGTATACCTATCAAGGCTTGGAAATGCTTGGGAGAGAAAGGTTTAGAATGGTTGACAAATCTTTTTAACAAGATTTGGCGGACAAATAAGATGCCTAATGAGTGGAGGAAGAGTACTTTAGTGCCTCTATATAAGAATAAGGGTGATATACAAGATTGCACAAACTATCGTGGTATAAAACTCATGAGTCATACTATGAAACTTTGGGAGAGGGTGATTGAGTCTAGGTTAAGGAAGGTTGTCATGATATCGGAGAATCAATTTGGTTTTATGCCTGGAAGATCAACTATGGAAGCTATACATCTTCTTAGACAACTTATTGAGAGATATAGAGAGAGGAACAAAGATTTGCATATGGTTTTTATTGATTTGGAGAAGGCATACGATAGAGTACCTAGGGACGTTCTCTGGTGGACAATGATGAAGAAAGGTGTTTCTCTCAAGTATATTAGTATAATTAAAGATATGTATGAAGGAGTAGTAACCAATGTCCGCACTTGTGGAGGGGTGACAACCAATTTTCCTATAACGGTTGGGTTACATCAAGGATCTGCTTTAAGCCCTTTCCTATTTGCTATAGTGATGGATGAGCTTACGAGATCAATTCAAGAAAATATGTCGTGGTGTATGTTGTTTGCTGATGATATTGTTTTGATTGATGAGTCTAGAGCTGGGGTTAATGCTAAGTTAGAATTATGGAGACAGACATTGGAAGCAAGAGGTTTTAAGTTGAGTAAAAGTAAGATAGAATATATGGAATGTCGGTTTAGTAAGCAACGAAGTAGTGATGAGAGTGTAGTGAAGCTTGGTGAGCAAGAAATACCGGTGGATGATTGTTTCAAATATTTGGGATCTATCATTCAAAAGTATGGAGAAATTGATGGAGATGTAAATCATAGGATAAAGGTTGGGTGGATGAAATAGAAAAGTGCAACTGGAGTGTTGTGCGATCGTAGAATGCCATTGCGGTTGAAGAGAAAGTTTTATAGGACGACTATTAGACCCGCTTTACTATATGGTACGGAATGTTGGGCTGCTAAGAGACATCATATTCAAAAAATGAGTGTAGCTGAGATGCGTATGCTAAGATGGATGTGTGGAAATACAATAAAAGATAAGATTCAGAACGAGGAGATACGTAAGAAGGTCGGTGTTGCACCCATTGAAAATAAGATGAGAGAGAATCGTTTACGGTGGTTTGGACATATTCGGCGAAGGCCTAATGATGCTCCAGTTAGAAGGATTGAGAAATGGAAAAAATATATTAGTTAAAAGAGGTCGAGGTAGGCCTAGGAAGACTTGGATGGAGATGATAGGAAAGGATATGAATGCTTTGAACCTCACCGAGGACATGGCATTGGATAAAAATGATTAGAGGAGAAGGATTCATGTGGAAGACCCAGAATGATTTTATTTTTTGGTTCATATCACCGACCCCAATTGTTTTGGGATGAAGGCGTAGTTGTTGTTGTTGTATGTTTTTATTTCTTAACATGCTGAGATATCCCCAAATTTTTTCTGAGAATTTTTTTTTAAAATATCCCAAAAAAGAGTTGTGACTACAGTTTCAACCAAATATCTGTAATGAAATCAAGAACTTTTCACACCTCAAACAAGAGGCAAATACAAATCCACACAAAGGGGCAAGAGAACAATAGCCACTTAGGGGTTTAGAAAAATAAACGCAAGCACAATAGCGACTTAGGGGCTTAGAAAAACACAATGTAAAAAATAAAGTCTTTATTGAGAACCAAATGCACACAAAATTCATTGAAATACAAGGGGCTTAAGGCCCATAATATATACACAAGAGGGGAGTGAGGAGCTCCCAAAATATGGTTGTTGGCAGCTCCCAACAAGATTTCTAGCCATTGGGGAGCCCCAACGGTTATATTGTCAAGGGCAAGAATGCCCTTGACTTAGTTGTCAAAGGCGCACCGCCCAGGGGACCTAGGTGCAGCCCCCTATATTACCGCCTAGGCTTTCTTTTTTTTAAGAAAATTTTGTTTTTTAAGATGGGAAAGACATATCATTTGTTTTCTTCTTCGAGGTGTAGAAGAAGACATGCTATTTGTTTATTGTTTGTATTATGTCTATTACTGAGAAGAAGAAGAAGAAGAAGACATTATTTGTCTATTGCTTGTATTATGTCTATTGTTGAGAAGAAGACATAATCTGTCTATTTCTTGTATTATGTCTATTGTTGTTAATTTTTTTGTATACATGATTTTATTTGTTGTGTATTGTTCATTCACATTGTTAGTTATATGGTTTGTTTATTCAATAGTTAATTTATTCTTAATTTGTTTGAGCATGCTAAGGTTATGTTACACATAATTGCTTTATAGTGTTCAACGACATATTATTTGTCTATTGCTTATTGTTGATTGATTTTATGTTGTATACGTGTTTCTTATTAAGTTTTTATAATTTTTTTATTTAAGGTACCGCCTAGGCCACTTGTTAAGAATATGTTGGTTGGTTGGATAGGATCTGGATCCATCATGATGTAATATATATATATATATATATATATATATATATATATATATATTGTAAATACCCAATTAAGTGAAGGGTATTATTGTATATTCAGCATTTAAATATAAATACAGAATCACACCACCCACAATGGGTGATGTCTCATTTGGGAACTCCATCTTTCCCCTCTTTTTCTTTCTTTCTTGTCTGTTGCTTGTGCAGGAAAACCTATTCCCGAAGCGTTCTCACATGGTATCAGAACCGGCAAAAAGGTAAGTCCTATTAAATCTTGGATGCACATATTCTTTTTGTCCTTAGATTCCTTGTCTCTCTATTCTCTAAATCAGATCTGATTTCTGAATCAGACCATCTCTTCTCCTTAATTTTCATTGTGTTTTCTATATTGGATCTAGTGCGCATTTACCAGATCTATACCTTTTTCTTTCAGATATGTTCAAAATCTGATCGAAATAAGATCAGACCTATCTTTTTCTCCACGTCGATCATCAAGATCTATAGTTTTTCTCTAAATATCTGATCGAAAACGTATCAGATCTATTTTTCTGCACCGCAAATCATTTTTTCACAATTTCTCCTTTTCTGTCTCTGCATTAAATCAGACCATATCGAAATCTGATTTGTTTTTTGTCCTAAAAAAAGGAGAAATATATATATCCCTATTCCTTTTTCAAAAAAAAAAAGGAAGGGAAAAAGGAACAGCTTTGTGATGTCGCTATCCAGACAGACATCATCGCCTGTCCCTGATTAAAAAAAAAGAATGTTACTATTTCCTTTTCCTGTTCTCGTTTGCAGTCTTTCTTTCTCCTGTTCTTGTTCTTACAATGGCCGGGCTCAATGCTTCTTTCCTCAGCCATCTTGTCACCAAAAAACTCAATTCCACAAATTTTACTACCTAGAAAAATCAAATTATTCCTATATTGTGCAGCTATGATTTAATGGGACACCTTGGTGCGTCGATGCCTGTACCTTTGGAATTTGTTTCCCAAACAACTTCAGTGTAGGAAAGAAGTTCAGGAAAGACAGTGAAATCCCAACTTCACAATTCTAATTTTATTGCTTAGCAGAAAGATGATCAAACAGAAGTTGCATTCATCACTGCCACTCTTTCGTGTGAAATTCTATTGCATATTCCCTGTGGCATTCCCGCGAAGGAGTTGTGGGATGTTTTGCATCACCGGTATGAAGAGATCTCTACTCCAAAGGTATATCAATTGAAAGTCGAATTTGCATATTTAAAGAGAGGTGATTTCTCCATTGTTGATTACCTTTTAAAAATAAAAGTTATTGTGGATCAACTGGCAGTCATTGGTACCCTTTGTCTGATGAGGATATATGAACAAAAATTATTCGAGGATTGGGGGAAGAATATAATATGTTTATCACCGTGTATACAAGCATGACAACTCGTCTACCTTTTGATCGCCTGCGTACTATATTATTGGAGCATGAGGCCATGTTCGGTTTGTGAGCTAGACCTCAAAAGAATGAAGTAAATCATGATATATTGCTTCCTCTGTATCTAGAAGAAGAGGCAGAGGGCATGGGAGTAATTTTGGTGGTGGTGGTCGAGGTACAAGTATTTTAGCCACACCGAAAATCATTCAAATGTCTTATACCAAATGTGTAAAAAGAAAGATCATACCGCTTGTAACTGTTACTAGCGATATGTCCCTACATTCAGACCACCTACAGTGCCTATACCTCCTCGTTTTCGAGCATTGGCTGCAGCTGGTCAATCTATAGTTGGTTCACAACCACGTGACTCAGCTAATTTTATACAGAGCCCTTACACTGCAGCAACTCCATTAGTTACATCTTCCTAAGACATGGATACACTTAATGTTGGTTTTGGACAGATAACAGATAAATATTCAACAGCCTTGTAATCCTACAAGGAACCCTTGGGCAGCACATTCTGGCATGTCACATTCATCAGGGTCTCATCAAGGGTGGTTCTTGGACTCTGGGGCAGCAAACCACGTTACTGGAGATTTAGGTAAACTCTCTTATTCTAAACCCTATCATGGAAAAACATCACCACATTATTCGTGTGGTCACTACTATCATTCCTACTAGTAGAGGTCCTCTTCCTTTCTCAAATATTTTTCACGTTCCTAATCTTCAGAAAAATTTAATTTTCGTTTTTCAGTTATGTCGAGATACTAATTCATGTGTCACATTTCTTCATCTTTGTTTTTGTGAAGGGTATTCACACGAATCAAACGCTCGTTGAGTTAAGGAGATGCGGGAACCTGTACCTACTTGATGAAGCCCCGACTGCGTCGGCTACTTTTTCAGCTAGTTTTGCCTTGTTTACTTCTTCAAAGTTTGTTGATTGTCAGGATGTCAATGTCTAGCATCGTAGATCAAGGTATTGCAATTTCAGCGTTATTGATATTTTGTGTAATAAAGGTCTCATTGATGTTGAAGACCAAATTGTCTCTTCTTGTGTCAGTTGTCGAGTTTGTAAGAGACATGAACTCTCTTTTTCAAGATCTAATAAAAAGGCTTCATTTCCTTTTGAACTCATTTATTTTGATGTGTGGGGTCCTTCTTGATGCAACGAGGAGTGTGATATTTTCATGATAACGGGTACCCACGCTGCTGCTCATCGATCGGCTGCCAAAACACCTTTGATGCAGTGGGAGGATCGGTTTGCACTCCCCCTGGTGATGGCTGACGAGACACGACTCTGTCTGGGCTGACGCGGTCAGGGAACCGTGGCGTTGTGTTTTCGATGAGCATCGCTTGTAGTCGCTGGGTCGGTGAAGGAATATTTGACGTCCCGTTAAGGGCTGCCTTTGGCAGCACTCTGAGGCAGTGAACAGGAATTGGCAGTACAACACTCGAGTGAGGGATGGAGAGTCACTATCTTCACGTCGTGCCACGCACAGCAACGACCAATTGAATACCACCGACCCAACAGTGTAAACTTTATTTCAATGTAATTTTGATTGAACAAATGGCTGAATTGAAATGATGATTAAACAAACTAACGACAATGCAAAGAATCTAATAAAATTAAACTATGACAGGAAGAAGACAAAGAGGAAAAACAAAAGACTGCTGAAAGGGGAAAACAGTTATTAACTAACAGAAAATAAAGAATGACAGAGTGTTGGGAAGGAGGAAGAATAAAATAAAACTGACAGCAATAGGCGTCAGACTGTAAAGGAGAACAATAAAAAAAGGAAAAGAAAACTGCTGAAGAAATGAAGGAAAACTGCGGCTGTGCTTTTCTGAAAAATTCTCTCCCCCTTGGGCATGCAACCCTAGAGGGGTTTTAAAGGCTTCAACCGGGTCCGGGTCTTGGGTCCGGTTTCTGGACCCGAAACTACTCGTGAGCGTTGCTGGATCATGGATGTCCTGGACCTGCTGTGCATCATTCTCCCCTGGTTGGAAAGAAGTCGGCTTTGATGACTTGTTATCACCACGGTATGCATATAACTCAGACACATTGATGATAGGCAATATGTATCGATATTCCTGGACGATTCCAAATTAAAGCCTGTAGATTGGTTTTGAAATTGACCGTCTATACCATCTGTTATGGCACCCCAGGGAAGCACAAGCTGAATTTTTGTCCCTCTAGCACACGGTCTTAAGGGTTTGGCTAGAATCCCAACAATACAAGCATGCTTACCAAAAACTAAACCACCTTCTAAAAACTTCACTATATCTGCCTCGAATGCATAGTGGCTCTGCTCACCGTCCATAGAGAAATCCCCGTTCAGGATCTTGTTCCCAAAAGCAAACCCAAACGTCTTCAAAAGATCAATTATTGCTGGAGTGTTCAATGTTCCGTAAAGAGGCTCGTCATTCCCAATTGTCGAAACCATAATAATATTATTTGCAGTCAACTCCCAAACCGTTTCGATCAATGGAAGGTCTAAGTAATCAGGTCCACCAATACGCAAATTTAAGACATCCATATTTGTTGAAATGACATAATTGAAGGCATCAAGAAACCATGATGGATATGACACCACCTGCTGGATGGTCACGCGATCAACATCCCTGCGCAGGCCTGCCTCAATGTCATCTGGTTGCACGTCGGGAGCCTGCAGGCCCGACCCACCTTGTGGCGTGAGCTCCCCAGCGCGAGGCCACGAGCCCAGGCCTGGGACAGGACCCAGCATAACGCTGTGGTCCTGCAGCTCGGGCCCAACCTGTGATGTAGTCGCAGGGGCTCACTGCCATTGCTGGGGTGCATTCGCACCTTGATAGTTCGATTGGAGGGTACCTGGACATGGGCGACCCAGGGTCGCTGCTGATTTGAGATGGAGGGAAGGTACCGGATGGGTAGAACTGCCGCAACCTGCATCCCTGTGCAAGGTTTCCTCAACGCCTTCAAGTCGCGCCGTGTGCTGGAGCGTCATCGGGGCTGGATCAACAACGATAGTATCAACAGGGTTAACCGCGCGAGCGCCTAACTGATTCAATTGCACTGCGTGCGCATCCACCTTGGATTCAAGCGCATCCATCTGTGCTTCGACCCCATCCATGCGCTTCGATAGACCGGCTACCTCCTTTTCTAGGCATAGCATATCTTCCTGCATCTCTGTCAACTTGTTAAGCATCTGCTTCATGATCTCCTCTCGCGCCTTTCCGCTCATAGGATCGTTCCTCGCTTCTTGCGTCATGCCATTGATGAAGGAGAAGGGGCTGGGGCTCTTATACCATTTGATGCAACGAGTGTGATATTTTCACGATAACAGGTACTCACGCTGTTGCTCGTCGATCGGCTTCCAAAACACCTTTGACGCAGTGGGAAGATCGGTTTGCACGCCCCCTGGTGATGGTTGATGAGACACGACTCTGTCTGGGCTTTGACGCGGTCAGGGAACCGTGGCGTTGTGTTTTCGATGAGCACCGCTTGTAGTCGCTGGGTCGGTGAAGGAATATTTGACGTCCCGTTAAGGGCTGCCTTTGGCAGCACTCTGAGGCAGTGAGCATGAATTGGCAGTACAACACTCGAGTGAGAGATGGAGAGTCACTATCTTCACATCGTGCCACGCACAACAACGACCAATTGAATACCACCAATCCAACAGTGTAAACTTTATTTCAATGTAATTTTGATTGAACAAATGGCTGAATTGAAATGATGATTAAACAAACTAATGACAATGCAAAGAATCTAATAAAATTAAACTATGACAGGAAGAAGACAAAGAGGAAAAACAAAAGACTACTGAAAGGGGAAATCAGCTATTAACTAACAGAAAATAAAGAATGCCAGTGCGTTGGGAAGGATGAAGAATAAAATAAAACTGACAGCAATAGGTGTCAGACTGTAAAGGAGAACAATAAAAAAAAGAAAAGAAAACTGCTGAAGAAATGAAGGAAAACTGCGGTTGTGCTTTTCTGAAAAATTCTCTCCCCCTTGCGCACGCAACCCTAGAGGGGTTTTAAAGGCTTCAGCCGTGTCCGGGTCTTGGGTCCGGTTTCCGAACTCGGAACTACTCCCGAGTGTTGTTGGATCATGGATGTCCTGGACCTGCTCTGCATCACTTCTCCTATTGTATCTTTGTTAAAATCCAAATAATATTTAATCTTTGTCAATGACTATACTCGTTTTACTTGAATATTCTTTTTGAAATCGAAAGATCAAGTCTTTTCTATGTTTCGTCAATTCAAATCATATGTCGAAACCCAAGTAATGGTGGTGGTGAATACATGTCAAATGAATTCACATGTTTCCTACATGACAATGGTATTCAACATAAGTTGAGTTGTCCTATAACTTCTCAACAAAACGGAGTCGCTGAATGCAAGCATCGACATATGGTCGAAACAACCCTAGCAATAATGTATGATGCCAATTTACAGGAGGGTCTATGGACGGAAGCTTTTCACATGGTAGTCCACTTAATAAACAGAATGCTCTTATCCACCCTTGGAGGATAGTCAGTTCATTTTATATTGTATGGTGTGCATCCGGATTACACAAGGCTAAAAGCCTATGGTTATCGATGTTTTGTTCATATCAATAAGTCTCTAAAAAGCAAACTATCTCCCAGGGCAACTGTATGCCAATTCATTGGGTATGATGATTTTATGAGCTATCGTTGTTTTGATCATGCTGCTAACAAGGTTATTATTTCACATGTTTTCGATGAGCATATATGTGGCAGCCAAGAGAAACCATCTAATTTTGATCTCTTGCAGTTGTTTTGGCCTCACGAAATCATGATGTCGATGTCCCATTTTCATCCAGCACGATTGTTGATCCGGATTCTCGTGCACCAAAGACAAGTCACTTTCCCTTTTTCGGCCAGGTTTATGATAGAAGGAAACCAGCATATCAGTCCAACAATGCCATCACGATGCCGCCACATGATGTTGTCCTTTCTCCTGTTTCAGACTGGCAAAAACAGCCCACAGAAACACCTCCTAAAGATACTAGTCTTACAGCAAATGCTCCTGATAATCTAGACTTAGGACCTTTAGCAGATGCTCCCACTCGTATGAGTACTCGAGTGAGGAATACGCCATCTAGATGGGTAAGCTATGAATCATTTTCAATAGATTTCTACACATGTTGCAGCCCTTGAACATGTTTAAGAGCCCATATATGTCTTTTGTTGAGGCAAGCCTCGATTCTTGTTGGACAGAGGCTATGAATGATGAAATCGCTGCACTTCATGAGTGTCATACATGGGAAGTGGTTTCTAAGCCATCAGACATGAATGTTGTTGGGTACCGATAGGTATATAAAATTAAACGGAAGTCAGATGGCAGCATTGAACGTTTTAAAGCTAGACGTGTGGCAAAAAGCTATAAGTAGGAGCATGGCTTGGACTTTGATGAAACTTTCATTCATGTGGTCAAAATAAAAACTATTTGAATTGTCTAATCATTGGTTGTGTTACATTGATGGAGTTTATTTCAGTTAGATGTTAAAAATAAGTTCTTACACGAGGACCTGTGTGAAGAAGTGTATATAGAGCATCCACCTAGGTATTCAGAAAGAGACCCAAACACCTCTGTGTTGAGACTAAGAAAGGCTATTTACGATCTTAAGGAGGCTTCTCGAGCATGATTTGATACTTTTAGTACTGTTGTGAAAACTCTTGGATTTGAAAGAAGTCATTGTGACTATTCTTTATTCGTGTAAAAGATACAGTCAAACATCACTATCATTTTGGTCTATGTTGATGACATCATCATTACGAGAAACAACATTGAAAGAGTTAATGAGATAAAGTCACTATTGTATAAGTCTTTTCATATGAGGGACTTAGGACCTTTCTGATTCTTTCTTGAAGTAATGGTGGACCAGTAGTTTGATCATCTCATTCTTTCCCAACAAAAGTATGCATGTGATATTCTACAGCGCAATAGGATGTTACAATGTAAGCCCATGGATAGGATTGCTGCTCACATGCATTTGAGTGCAAACTCAACAGATGATACCTACTTGAAAGACCCTGAAAAATACCGGAGCATAGCTACAGTACTTGACTTTCACTAGACCTGATTTAAGTTTTGTTGTAAATCATGTTTCTCAGTATATGCATAGGCCTCAAACAAAGCATATGGAAGCAGTAAAGCGAATTCTTCGGTATATCAAAGGCACTCTTTCTGATGGATTTGCTTACATGAAACTGACTGGTATGAATACCTATCATTCCATCAAAGTGATTGCATACATGGATGCTGATTGGGCTCATGACCCAACTACAAGGAAATCTATTACAGGTTATGGCGTCTATTTAGGTTCTCATATCATCTCCTAGGCAAGCAGAAAGCAGAAAACCATTGCTCGATCCAGTATCGAGGTAGAGTATAGGGCCATGGCAGCTGTGACTGCGAAAGTCACTTGGATCAAACACATTTTATGCAACTTACATGTAAAAACCCGAGAAAAAAAAAACCCTTGGATTCGGGTCGGATCCGGACCCGACCCGAGGCCACCGCCTCTCTATCTGCCTTTTAAAGACAACGAGGCAAAGGGGGGAGGTTTCTCGAAACCCCCTTTCCCCTCTCGCTCTCTCATCTCTCTCTCCCGCCGACCCCCTCTCCTCGCGTCTTCCGAGTAGCGGCCACCGGCGACCCCCCTTCCTCCGACGAGCTTCTTCCGGCGACCTCCAGGTACGCTCCTCCTCTTCTTCTTCTCCTTTTCCTTTCGTCTCTCTCTCTCCCTCACTTCTCCATTTGCGCAGGGAGGGGCTGATCCACCTCCCTGCCTCCCTCGATCGCAAGGGAGGGGCAAAGCCCCCTCCTTGCTGCCTTAAATTGCAAGGGAAGGGCAGAGCCCCCTCCCTGCGATGTGTTTTGCGAGGGAGGGGCCCAGCCCCCTCCCGATGCCTCGGTTTGCAAGGGAGGGGTCGAGCCCCTCCCTGGTGCCGTATTTGGCAGGGGAGGGGTCGGTCCCCCTCCCTGCGTCTCCTTTTGGCAGGGGAGGGGCCGAGCCCTCCCTGTGCTCCCTACGGCCAAGGGAGGGGTCAAACCCCCTCCCTGCACCATCTTCAACGGGGGAGGGGTCGAGCCCCTCCCTCCTCCCTACTCCATCTTTTCTGGCATCAGGCAGGGGCTTCGCCTCCTGCCTGTTCGCATGTTCGTCAAGCAGGGGTTAGGCCCCTGCCTCTTTGCATATTCGGCAAGCAGGGGTGAAGCCCCTTGCCTCCCCCTTTGTGGCTAACGGGCAGGGGCCTAGCCCCTTCCTCTTCCCCGGCATCAGGCAGGGGCTTCACCCCCTGCCTGTTCACATAATCGCCAGGCAGGGGACAAGTCCCAGCCTCCTTGCATGCTCGACAGATAGGGGCGAAGTCCCCTGCCTCCCCTTCGTTATTGACAGGCAGGGGCGCAACCCTGCCTACCCTTGCTTTCTGAAGGCAGGGGTGCAACCCCTGCCTCCTCGTAGTTTGCTGATAGCAGGTCAGCAGGGGCTCGCAGCCCCTGCCCCTGCTTCTTGCGCTTATAGCAGGTGCGCAAGGGCACGATGTCCCTGCCTCTGCTTCCTTCACGTTAGGTCAGCGACAGTGCCCCGACCTTCTGTTTTTGGTGTTAGCTTGCTAAGACTGTCGCTTTTGCAACTCGTACGGCGGATCGTGCTCGCGCTCCGCGACCGGAGCCGTCAATCGTTTACACCCACAGGCGCCAGCAAGCTTGCAACTCTCCAAGGTAGGGGAAGATTGCACGGATGACTTGGACAATTGAATTGAGTTCAATTAACTAAAAAGAATAATTAAATAAATATATATGCATATATATATATATATTTATATGAGTACGCATTTAACTCAAGAACTCGGTTTCGCGATCTTTGTCCTTTACTTTCTGTCATGTCTTTCCTTTGTCGTTACGCTTTGCGCCCAGGCTCTTGCTTTTGCAAATATTTCGTTACTGCTTTGTCATTGCAGATAACGCTCAGGTTTTCGCTCATTGCATGTGCTATAAAGGCATCCTCGTGGAGGATGCAAGGGGTATTTACCGCTCTCCCTCTTGCGATTAGAGTTGAGTCGGGGCTTAACGATACATCATCGTCTAAGAAGAGGGATCCCTAGCAGGGATCCTGGCTTTTCGAGTGAGAAGTCCTGCAAGGTAGACTTGAGAATTTAGGGAGTTGCGCAAAAGCATCAAAGACTGCCCAAATCAAAGTATTTGAAAGAATGGGTTTTGGTTGGTTCTGTTCGTCTATCCGACATATCTCAGGTAACCCCGAATTGGGGCTTGAGCGAACTTCTTAGCGGGGGTTCTGTTGAGAAACACGTATCCCGTTCATTGAGGTCAGTATCGAGTCATGTGAGGCATGTAGATACCCCAATAGCGGATGAGATTCTAGAAAATCGCATGACAAATGTTGGCACAAGTTGTTGGCTGTTTCAAAAGATAAAGAATGTCAAAAGTAAAATTTAAGAAACATTACATCTTTGCGAAACACTTTTGTTGAGGCTCCTATTGAGGAACTATACCCCTTTCATCCTAGAGTACTTGTAGTCATGCACTACACGCTAGTACTGCGATGATCGGATGAGACGGTCGTGCGACCTCGAACAGTGTTAAATGCACAATGTTGTAAACACATAAAAATGGGATCGCCTTCATAGGTAAGATGCTCATTTGGTCAAAAGACCATAGCATATAGAATGAGTAGTCAGTTAATTTACCCTTGACGCACTCATTCGCTTCTTGTAGTCTATCAAGGGAGAGGACAGAGCGGTACACACTCTAATGGACATGTTAATAACCACCCCACGGGCAAAGATCTGGCCTCCCCAGTCATTGGAGTTAGGGGAAGGAACTACCGGACATTATCTTAGGTGGTAGATCCCATGGACTTCTGAAGAAATTGGATGTATCTGTTGTCAAGTACCTGCCTTTAGGGAATCCTCTCTCGGGTAAAGTCGTCCCCTTAGGAGCGGACTCAACTAGCTATTCGGGTTATTGAAAATACATAGAATAACAGACGCCCGAACTAGTCTCAGTTGTTTCTACGATTTGTCTGTGCGTACCCACAGGCCAGTAATATCGAAACATAAGTTTGTTCACACTAATTGATGGGTCATAAGACTTTCGTGTGTTTTGGGTACATATTTTTGTCAAATAAAAGCTTATCGATGAAATTACGTATGACTTTGGTGTCTCCGAGATTCTTATGATTATGATGCTTATTCTGATAAATGACATGTCGTGCCTACATAGTTGTATTGCAGAAGATTGCATTATGATTGTTTGTGTGAATATATCATACCTATATAACATGATTGATAAGTATCATGAATATTTGATTAAAATGTCTTGAAGATATGTGCGTGAGTTACACGCTAGAAAGGTCGAATGTGATGTGCTTTGAGATAAGAATTGTGAATGCATATGATGATGCAATGATTCGAATATTTGCACATATAACTTGAATCCTATGTAAATTTATTGAACTTCGTAGGAGTTAAATATGTTGATGTTTAGTTGATTCATATTATGTAATTTGTGTGTTCTCATGTGTATAGAACTCATGCTTTGTTTATGCATTCTTTGAGGTCCTATTTGAGGAATGCAATGTTTCTTGTGGCAATGATATGATGCGTAGTATTATATGCTTCTGTATGATGTGATCGAAATGTCACATGATAAAAAATGTTGAAAGCATGTGATAAATGTTCATGGTTCATGGAACCTTATTGGAGGAATGTGTGATCTTGTGATTTGTTTTACCATGTGAAGTGATACGATGCATATTGTTGATATACATGTGTGTGCCCATATTGGTGGCTACTGACCCCAAGAGCGGCCAATTGTTCGGAGTAGTCGATTGTATTGATGCATGTATCATTGAGTATGGTATCTGCTGAGGACCTGATCTCCAAAGGATTATCTGCGAGGGTATGTATGATCAAGATCTGGTAACCGGCTAGAGTGGTAGATTCTCTGTGAGGATGTACACTGTCCAAGAGCGGGTAGCCGCAAAGACAATGAACTCCTGTGAGGAAGTGTATGGTCTAAGACCAGGTATACCATCTAGGGCGGTAATTCCTTGTGAGGTTGTACATTTCCCAGACGAGGTGATCCGGCGTTGATCTTGTTAATTATAATAGTGGCTATCGACCCTGAGAGCGGTCATTTGTGTTGATGTGTGTATCACAATAATTTTTATTGGATATGGCATTTGTTGAGGACCGGGTTCTCAAAGGATTCTCTGTGAGGGTATGTATGATCAAGATCTGGTAATCGGCTAGAATGGTAGATTCTCTATGAGGATGTACACTATCCAAGAGCGGGTAGCCACAAAGATGGTGAGCCCCTGTGAGGAAGTGTATTGTCCAAGACCAGGTATACTATTTAGGGCAGTAATTCCTTGTGAGGTCATATATTTTCTAAACCAAGCGATCCGCCGTGGAACTTGTGATTTTTTATTACCATAAAAAGTTATGGTGAGCTGTGATGATCTTCTGAAATTGATTGAAATAGCCAGTTATGAATCTATAGATTTGACTTTTTGTTTTAGCATAATTATATGTTGAACCCAGATGTGAGAATCAGATCTTTGTTAATTTTTTATCATGATATATAATCATGTTTTGGACCTTCTATAGAAGGGTGGGCTTTTCTGAAAAAGTATGACGCCTTAAGTGAGTCATAACAGGTGACAGTTGGCCGCGTAAGGCCTTGAGAGATGGGAATAAATTAAGGTTTTTCAGGACAAAGAGTTTGTTAGAAGTAGTGAGAGCGTCAAACGATGACCTGATAATGATTAAATGCAAAGACCCTGTTCAAGGAACGAAAACAAGCTAGAGCAATGTCTCTTTGTGTCTCTTCATCCGTGTCGAATCAAGTAGAAGACAACATTTCTTATAGTCTTCTGCTAAACCCTTTTTATGGCTCTGTATAAACTTTTGCGAAGACAAAAGTTTAATCACACATACGTTTTGTTCAATCGAGTTTTGAACTGCTTACCTGCTTTGAACTGCTTACCTGTTTAATTGTTTATCTGCTTTAAACTGCTTAGCATGCTGAATTAAATGTACTTAATTCAGTTACGTGTAGTCTCTCTTGTGCACCTACTAGTTTTTCGCGAAATTAACCCATTCTATGGGTACAGGTCATGATTTGGTACACCACGGGCGATGGCGCGATGACAAGATGGCTTCAAGATTTCCTTTTTCCTGCTCTTAGCTCGCATCCTGGACATTTTTGGGTTTTGTCATAGGTTTTCCTTTGGATATCCGAATTTTGTACTTTTTGGTTCTTTTAGCTAACGTGCCCAAAGTTGTCAGCTTGCCTTTCTAAATTCAACAAAAGAATAGTCTTCCGCTGATTTCATAAACAAACTCTAAAAGGAAAGAGATTTTTTCTAGTATCTTGCCTGTTTTCTGAAAGGTTCGCAAGTTTGAAATTTTGGGGCATTACATTACATCAGTCTATCTCCAGCTCCCTAGTCTACTGTGACAACCGCAATGCAGTTTCTATTTCTACTAATCCAGTTCAGCATGGAAAAATGAAACACGTAGAGATAGACCAATATTTTATCAGAGAAAAAGTTGAATCCAAGGAGATTCATCCTATGTTTATTCGCAGAGAAGACCAGGTGGCAGATTTGTTTACCAAGGCACTTCCAGTGAATCGGCACTAGGAATTAAAATCCAAACTGTCTATGGTTCTACACCATGTTCATTTTGAGGGGGCGTGTTAAGAATATGTTGGTTAGATTGGATCTAGATCCATCGTAATGTAATATATATATATATATATATATATATATATATATATATATATATATATTGTAAATACCTAGTTAAGTGAAGGATATTATTATATATTCAGGATTTAAATATAAATACAGAAACACGCCACCCATAATGGGTGACGTCTCATTTGGGAACTCCATCTTTTCTATCTTCTTTCTCTCTTGTTTGTTACTTGTGCAGGAAAACCTATTCCCGAAGCATTCTTACACTGCCTAGGCCTTTTAAGGGGCTCACCGCCTAGGCTCCACCTAGCGCCTAGTCCAACTAAGACCCTTAACAATATAACAAATGTTAAACATGCCCCTAATAAAAAAAATTAGTTCCCCTATTGGGCTATTCCTATTTACACATGTCAAAAGACCAAAATACCCTTGAAGGATAAAACATATTACATATACAAAAAATATGTATATATATATATATATATGTGTGTTGGACATATATATATGAGAAACGAGAAACTAGAATATGTAAATCAGTGTAATATGTAAATTGTTGGTTGATCCGTCTGATCTTCAATGCAATCCCTAACCCACCCATGTTCTCTCTCTCTCACACACACACACCGGAGGACCACAAGGGCGACAGGGCGGAGGAGGCTAGGTGAAGTACAAAATTGAGAGGGAGGAGGCGCGTTGGGCTGGGTGAAGCACAAATGAGAGGGGGTGGAGAGGTTGTCCATGTTAAAATAGTGTATATATTTTTATACCTAACTGATAATATGTATATTTATACAATATACATATATCAAGGGTAATTTGGTCATTTAATGGCATGCAATATAGTACAGTCCAATAGGGACTGTAGATGACTGTTGGAGAGCGTTGAACTGCCTCCCTTTCATTGTATGTGAGGCTCTATAAATAGAGATTCAACACTCTATGTAACACAAGCTTTTCTAAGCTTACTGCCTGTTATATAAAAATCAGTTTTTTACATTGTGCTTGTGTGGAAGTTGTGTCATTGTGCTTTTGTGGAATTCGTGTTTTTTGTATATCTCTTTTATGAGATTGTTATCGGTCCATTAGAGGCCATATTGTATTTGTGCACTTATATAGCCCTTTGTTGGCATTGTGATTGTGCACATCTTGTTTCATTAAGTTACTCGAGTAAAAATGATAAGCAGACTTTGTCCCTTCAAATTCGAGCCTAAGCCCATTTATGAAATGATAAAAATGCTCCGAGTTGATTTGCTTTTCGTAGAACACTATGTCAAGTGGACAATGTCACTTAGACTCTAAGAGAGTTAATTCATCTTATAGGAGAGAAAGAGCATTGTAGTATTCTCTTATGCTCATATCTCCTTGGGTCATTGTTCTTTCTTTCCTTTGAAGATTATCTATATGAGCTACATCCCTTAGAGAATACATATCTAGGAGATATTTCCAAGCATCACTAGCAAATTCAAACTTTGCTAGACTAGAACATTTTTTTATTTCAATACTATTAACGAGTCATTCCATGATTTTGGAATGACTCATCCTCCACTCCTTCCATCTCTTTTCATATTCGGCAATGGCTTTATTCATCTCTTCTCCTTAAAGTGTAACTAGGAAATTTTTATCTCTTGATCATCCAGTTTTCTAATCTTCCTAACAAATGTTTCGAAAAGAAAGGCTCTTACCAAGTTGGGCGCAAAACTATTCACCACTTACATCACAATCATGAATCTTGAAAGATAATCATGGGTGTCAAGAAGAGAAAGAAACATAGTTTTGGTCCTTTTGATTAGAAGACATTGATTTGATCAGCGCTACACTTGCCACATAAGAGAGGCATTTAAACCATCCATGAATTAATTCTCTGTAATTTTTTTCTCAATTTTCACAAAGACAATTTTTCTCATCCCCGATGAAGCGGCCTTCAAAGATAATAAAGCTTAAAGGACAATTGAACGTCTGGGAAAAATTTTGCAAATTGGTCGTATGAAGACAAGTGATTAGCACGAACCCGCTACTAATTACTTTAGCATAGTAGGTATCTTAGTAACCCAAGTGTGCCAAAATTGTCAAAAACATGCATAGCCAGCATCTGCAGATTGCACATGAGGGAAGGAAAGTTCGAAGCTTTGATAATTGATGCCATCCAGAACATCATCTAGTGGTACAATCGCATCAACAGAAATAGTTTCTTGCATAAAGGGACAGCATGGGGCAACTCCTCACCCACCTAGAGGGAATACAAAAATGTATACCTGACATAATCAGCCAAATGGAGAAGAAATAACTTTAGAGCCATAAATGGATTACAATCCAAATTGACATTTCATGCCTTTTCTAGTGTAGATATCAAACAATAACAAACCTTGTAAGGTCGCAACCAGTGTTATTAAAAATGCGCCTCAAGGCACAAAAGGTGCTCCTCGCCCCAAGGCGAGGCCCATTGTGCCTTGAGGCACAAGTAAAAGGCATAAAATGCGCCTCATAGCTATGAATGAGGCATACGCCTTAGGGCGAGGTGAGTATTATTGGGTCAAATCACGGTTGCCAGTTGAGGAAGCGGGAAGCGATACGGGAAGTGGGAGCGGGAAGCGAGGCACTTTCAAAATTTTAGGAAGCGAGAAGCGTGGGACCACTTAGGAGCGAATCATGAATCGTCTCGGAAGCGACCTAGGAAGCGAGGGGGAAGCAAAAAAAATAAAAATAAAAAATACAAAATACAAAAAAAATGAAAAAATGGGAGAAGCTTGATGGGAAGTGCGCTTCCCATTAAAGGGAAGCATGTTTCCCATAAAAGGGAATCGCGCTTCCCCGCGCGTTTCGAAAGCGCGATGTTTCGTGCTTCGGGGAAGTGCGCTTCCCCACTTACCTAGGCGCTTCCGCTAACTCTGGGTCAAACCCAAATTTGGGGACAAAGAGGAGGTCTTGACCTTAATTAGGGTTGGGGCCTCCCTCTCTTTCTCTTTCCTTTTGTATCTCTCGTCTCTTGTTGTCCCTGCTCTCTCTCTCTCTCTACAGAAAAGAAGAAGAAAGTTGTTCTCTCCCTCTCCCTCTGCCGATAGGTACTCTGTGTTTTTTGTTCTATTTTTTTTGAATTTTTTTATGTTAGTTATTTTTTTATTTCTGCCAACAGGCCCAACACAAGGAGTAAAAAGAAGATTGTTCTCTCTCTCTCTCTCTCTCTCTCTCTCTCTCTCTCTCTCTCTCTCTCTCTCTCTCTCTCTCTCTCGACAAGTAATCTCTTTCTGTCTCTTGGTTCTATTTTTATTTTGCATTCTTTTTTTTATGTTAGTCATTATTTTTTTTAAATGTTAGCCTTTTTTATTTCTACCAACACTGATTTTGTACTCTCTTTTGTTTAGATAAGATTGCATTTTTTTGTGCCTACATGCACATTTATATAAAGGCAGTAATTCAGGAATACAAATTACAATAAAGATAAGAATTAAGAAATAATAGATTTTATATATTTTTGTTGTAAAAGTATAAATAATTAAAAAAAATAATATAAAAGAAACAAATACTTAAAATACACAAAAAAAGATATTCATATTCTCTTCAATCTTTCTCTGGCATGGTTTCGGTTGTGGGTTCTGTTTAGTATTGAGATTGGGAATTTTATCATGTTTCTTTTTTATCAGATAGAATTTTAAATGCAATGCCATGTTATGTGCTTAGGGTATTTTCAAGTTCAAAGTGTTATACAGATCTGATCTGATCTGATCACTTGTTTATGTAATATATGGTGATTATTATTGATTATGAATTTGGATTCATTGGATTATATAAAGCATTGGCTTAAGTTTTTTTTTAATTTATTTTTTGTTATCTACCTCCATATTTGTGTTTTTATATGTAATTGTAATTGATTGCTTGTTTTCATAACTCTTTATTTATGCTTTATATGTAAATTGTAATTGATTCTTTGTTTCTAAAACTCTGATTTTTATAGTCTTTTCTTATTGGTTGTTGTTTCGTCAATATTTATTTGAGATTTTCTATTTCTTATTGGTTGTTGTTTCATAAATAAAACATCTCTTCTATTTATTTGTAGTTTTAGATATTTTTTAAAGTTTTTTTTAAGTTAAAAAAAATGAGGCTTACGCTTTACGCCTCACTTTGGTTTTTGGTGAAGCACCTCGCTACGCCTCAATGCTTTTCACAACATTGGTCGCAACCATAGTCACCTATATCATTCAAGGTATTTTCTCGAAGAGATTTTCAAAAGTTGGAAAATCTTGAAATTTTAAAATTATTGAAAAAATATATAAATAATAAGAAAATAATAGTCTTGCAAGATTTTTCTTGCAAAAATATAAAGAAATAAGTTTTAGAAGGTTTTAAAATATAAAAGAAACAAAAAATAGAAAACGTACACTTAAAATATTAAAAATGAGTTTTTCCCCAAAAATATCATGATAATATCGCGACATTTTAAGTATTGGCAATATTTTGAAAATATTGTGGTAAATTGCAGATAATATCAACTGACTTGACATTGCTGATATTATCGTGCAATATTTTCAAAATATCGGCGATATTGGTGACATTGGTTGTAACTGTGAAACGCAATGTCACCTACCGAATGAGAGCATTTGAAAACATGTATTATTAATGGCGAGACACAATCATCGGCAACTGAGGAATCTTACCCTTGAATCAAATTTGACTCAACATGTAAATCCAGCTTGTGGCTAAGATTCAAAGTCATTAGATTGTCACATCAAGTGATAATTCTCCAATATGATTCAAAAACATTAAGTTTATGACAACAGTTTTATCCAGAGACACATATGATGTATGGCCATGGTCCAATTTTTTAACAATAAAGAATACTTCAGAGTTCAGAGATAACATATGCTCATAGTAGCAAAAGCTAGTAACCACAAAATTAATCACCCTAGATAAGGATTTTAATATGGTGTAGAATTATACATAAATATGAAAGAAGGAATACCAGAAACCAACTACCAAGTTGACATATAACTATCAAAAACTCAGAAACTCTTCAGGGGAAGATTAACAATCATGATACCTTCTCAATGTTGTCGATCATTATCCCTTTCACCTCAGTTATTTGGGCATTCAACTTAGATAGCTTGCTCATCTCTTCTGGATGGCTCATGCAATAATTCATGTGCTCCTTAAGCCTAGGCCTGAAATAAGAATAAAAATCAAAACCACATTAAAAGGAGGAAATAAAAACAAATAAACAGAAAATATTCAATGAATAACATCATCTTCCCAAACACAACCCAAATTCTCGATCGAGATTGTATGCAATATTAAATCTGTCTCCAAACAAATCATCCTCATCTTCATCTTCGAGGGGTTGAGAACTAGCAGCTGCAATACTTCCTCCATAGCGCTGTTTAAAATCATCTCTCACACGTTCTAGGAAAACAAATGGCAGAGACCTTCCAACAGCTTCATCAGCTACCACAAGAAAAACTGCAAATGGGCAACAAATAAACAAATAATCCATGATATAGTTTCATCTTACTCAAGGTACTAGCAGATAGAAGAAAGGTTGACAGCTGTAACTTTTAGAGTGCTCAAGGAACCCAACGGTCCTGGCTACTCTGTGATAGAACCCACCAAGTCCATGCTACAGTAAGAAGATTCGAGCCACCAATCTCCTGAACCAGCTCAGGCTTTTTGAAATCAACACATTGATTGAGCAGAAAAAAACTTAAGATCAATGGGCTTCTTCATCTGCTTAATGTTTGGTGGAATTGCAGCAGTCCAAGTTTATATTACTCAACACTAGTCTAAAGCAATAGCATGCATCTAGAAACATGCCCGATAAGATAAAGAAAATATTTTATGTCATACCAAATCCATTATCGACAAGATAGTTGAAGGTATAACCATCACAAGAGTAAGTGAATTTGTTGCTGTTTGAAGGAAGTTTCTGTAGGCACTGGATTGCAATAGTACTGAAGTTTCCAGTGAATGATGTATGCTCAGCAAGTACCACCGATCCCTTTGAAACGAAACTGTATATCAAACCTCGCTGACTCATGGCTTGTTTAAGGGCCTCAAGTGCATTCAAGAACAGTCCCAAAGCTCAAAAGTGTTGAGGAAACTAAACAAATTTAGCAACAACAATAAAAGCAAGAGTAGAAACTCAATGGATCATGAAACCATGCATTCTCCATACGAACAGCACTGGCGATTCATTGACCAATATCTGTAATCATAACACAACAACAAGAAGAACGAATGAAAAAAAGGGTAAAGACAGCAATGATACAACAGAAGGCAGTAAAGGATGCAGGGACCCCAACAATACTAACATGCTCAAGTAACATCTCGTATCATGAACACTATAATAACTCTGCCAAGACGACTAAAAATATAAACAAAGAGAAAATGCAAAACAGTTTTTTCTGCATGACCAAAGCATGGAAAACCCGACAAAGTCCATAATTGACATCAACGGTGCTCGACAAGCTGTGGAATCCACCACTATCCCACAAACAACAATATTCAAAGCATGCTTGTAGTCCGTTTCGCTATTGCCTCTCTAAGTTTTCTCACTTTCTTTCTCATAATTCACAAAATATAGCACATACCCCACGGTCCCGGGCATCAATCAAGTCGGAAACAGATGGCACTAAACATTATGATGGTTGCATATTGCCTCGTATGATCACCCCCCATCGTTGTAGAGTGTTTCATATTAGAGAAGCTAATAGAATTAAGGGTGGATTAACTAAACAAAAATAAAATACATACTGATCAACAAAAAAGTCCAAATCATATGAAAAACACAGGAATAACTAACATCTAAATTCAGGGGAAAAAAAAGGAAAGCAAGCTAGAAAAGAAGAGACTTTTAAATAAGATGAACCAAATAAGTACTGCAAAATTTTCGATACAAAAAAAACATCAAAATCATCTTTATCAATCAGATTGTCACTTTGAGAACAACAAATCAGATAGAATTTTCTTTTTCAATTTGAAGAAAGAAACCTCGAACCTTAAATCTCCTTGACGAAGCTTATACAAAAGATCAAAGACAGAATTTTTGCCCTAAACGACAGATCTAACGAGGCGCGAATAAGAAAATCTAGAGGAAAGAAATCCATCCAAATGGAACCAAGGCAGTGAATTATACCGAAAACTGAAACCCTAGGTCGGGAAAAGTCCCGAAAGAACGCGAAATTGACGCACGAGAGCACGAATTCAGGGATCGGAAATCACGATTTTCTGGAATCAGAGAATCAAGGAGATCAATATGTCCGTACCATGAGAAAACCTTAGGTCGCTTATCCCCTTCCTTTCGATTGCTTCGGGTTTGAGAGAGAGAGAGTTCACCCTTTTACCAGAAAGTCGGTTGGATCGAAGACGATTTGAAAAACACGCCAACATGCCTGCGTTCCCTAAAATGACGTCGTGATCTTTCCATAATGACGATCATAGTCATTGACCGTCGGTTTTGAAAATCGATGGTGGATCGGGTCTAGGGTTGTTCGGTATCGGCTCGTTCTGTGTTTGACTCCTATATTGAACGGAAGAGCAGAACATAACAGACAGAACACATGTTATGTTTGTCAGCGTTTGTTTCGACCCCACATGAAGTTGTGTTGTAACCGGTGTTTTATTTTTACGTTGTGCTAACATCTTGGACACAAATGGATAATAGGTTGAATAACTTCCTTTTTAATCTTACGATTCAATCCGCCCTACCATATGTGTGTTTTAACCAATGTTGTTAGTATCGGCCGATACTGACCGTATCAACCCAAAATAGATATGATACTAACCTGAATCAGCTAGTTTTTAATAAATATAAAAAATGCTTAAAGTTATTTTTTAATATTATTTTAATAGTTTTAACATGTATCACATTTTGGTTGACATGAAATATTTTTTAATTGTTTTTTAGCCGATTCACTTGAGAATCGGTATTGGCCGATTCACCTGAATCGCTGGCCAAACGACTCAAGGTTGATACTGACACTAATGACATTGGTTTTAACATGTGTATTATGGATGTTAGCCCTAGATATGAATCTCGGATTGGATCTAAATGCCAACAAAATGTTCAAAATTTAGGTAATTTGAGAAAAATATGAATTGATATTTTTTTATATATAAATGTTTTAATTGGTGTCATATTGGATCTAATTATAAAAGTTTATCAATAATTTATATATTCTATCTCTGAATGTGGATCTCAAAATGGATCCAAGTACCAAAAATTATTTAAAATTTAAGTAATTTAAGAAAAATAAGAATTCATATTCTATTATATACAAATACAAAAACCATAAATAAATCATAAAACTCTAAAATGCAATAAAATAAATCATAAAAAAAAAACACAAAACTCTAAACTACAAGAAAACTAAATCATAAAATTAAATATAAAAAACCCCAATCAAAGAAAAATGACCCTAATCAAATAGAAAAAAAAAAACGTTAATCAAACTAACTATAAAAAGCTCTAATTAAAGAAAATTTATTCAAAATCCTAATTAAAGAAAACCAAAAAAAAAAACTAATCAAAGAAAAGAAAAGTCCTAATCAAATAAACTATGTAAGCCCTAATTTAAGAAATTGAATTCAAAGCTTTAATAAAAGAAAATTTAAAAAAAAACTTACTCAAGTCAAAGATAAAGTCTTAATCAAATTAAATATCAAAAGCCCTAATTAAAGATATTTGATTCAAAGCCATATCAAAGAAAACCCCTAATCAAACTAAATATAAAAAAACCTAATAAAAAAGATTTGAATCAAAACCCTAATCAAAGAAATTTCTTATTCAAAACCTTAATCGAAGCCCTAATAAGAAATAAGAGAGAGAGAGAGAGAAAGAGAGAGAGGCTGAAGAAATAAGAAAAGGAGGAGCGAGAGAGAGACCAAGGTGTCGTCACCAACCTCTTGCCACCCGACCTCTGCATAGGGGTGAGAGAGATGTTTGGGGGTAGAACATCTTCCCTCCGACATTTTTTTTAATAATTTGTGTTTCCCCATCCCCGTTCTCAGTGTAACCAGGGGGTGGAACGGTGAATCACTGTTTTGCGCATCCAATGTTTGATTGTCGTGGTTTCTCACTTTACATGCAATCAAACACACCCTAAGGGTACATCCTTGCTCGGGATCGGCTCGGGAACTTGTCATGAGCTGATTAGAGTCTGGGCTTCGCAAGTTGATCATGAGTTGCCTCATTTAAAAAAAATAAGTATTTTTATGTTTGATAATATGTAAAATAGATATAATATATACAAAATATATGTAATATATAACATGTATAAAATATATATTATATATGTATAAAATATATTATATATATATATAATATATAATATATAAGTTGAGTTTATACGAGTCGAGCTTGTCATGTTTATGCTTGGCTCATTCACCTAAATAAGTTGGATCGTATCTCGATGAGCGGTCTCATTTCCTAACTCTAGTTGGCATCACATTTGGGCACTAGGAACCACCTTTTGTGGACCCCAGAATGTTTGAAGCATAGTGACAAATTGTTTAGAATGGTGAATAATGCCTAACATTTTTTATTGTTTTTTATTATTTATGTTTTTTGACAAAATATGGAAATTTTTAAACATAAAACCAATTCAAAAATAACAATAAAAAAGATCTTTTAGCAGTATTTACTACTATTTACATTCTTTATTAGCTAAGTAATTTATCATTTTTTGTGGTTTCTAAAAAAAAACTGCTACTTGTCACTATGGTTTAAAGTGGAATGCAGATGTTGGGCAATGGAGCCATAGGAGTGCTGATTGGCTTAGCACCAAGCATGGATGTCCGATTTAGAATGTCAAGAACATATTTACATTGCGAGAGAAAGAGATCGATTATGGTGTGAACGACTTTGATGCCCAAGAAGTAAAGCAGTGGCCTAAGATCCTTTAAGGCAAAACTGTGCTTGTAAAAAGAATGTCATCAACATAGACCAAGATGTAAACAATTAAATTAGGTCTATGCAAAATAAATAGTGAAGCATCTACCCTAGATTCAACAAAACCATTTGCATAAGTGCATTACTAAGATATTGGTACCATGCCCTAGGGACTTGTTTAAGCCCATAAAGAGTTTGATCAAGCTTATACACATGGTGGGGAAGCCGAGTATCTAAAAATGCTAGTGGCTCCTCCATCTAAACATCATCATTAATAGATCAATATAGAAAAACATTCTGAACATAAAATTGATGGATAGGCCAACGTTGCCGGAGGGCCACAATGAGAACAACACGGATGGTAGGAGGTTTGACAACAAGACTAAAAATTTCATAGTAAATATCTTCTTCCTGATGAAAACCTTTGGCAACATGACGAACTTTGTATCGTTCAAGAAATCAATTAGCCTTTCGCTTGATACGTTAAATATGCTTACATCCAATATGATTCTAAGATAGAGCTGAGGGACAAGAGTCTAAGTTTTATTTTTGAGAAGGGTTAAAAGCTTTGTTTGCATGGCATCACACCAATTAGCTTGGGATTGAGATTGTTTGAAAGAGGTAAGTTCAAGGTTGGTAAATAGCTCAGTAATAAGAGCAATGAGTAGAGGATACTTGGTGGAAGAGTTTGGGTTTAAGGGTCCTATCCTGCACACAAGTAACCATATGCCGAATGTATGGTGGGGGACGAGGAGGAGAAGGGGTAGGTGCAGTTAGGATAGGAGGGACAAGTGGGAGAGTGGTCCCCATGTCAGCTGAGAGAGGAGTCACAGAAGAACTAGATGAGCATGAAGAGGGATTTGGAGCAGTAGCAGGAGAGGTAGGAAAGTTGGACTCCCGACTGGGAGGTGGTGGGATGATAATGAATAAAAGGAGTGGCCAATTGAGTTGGTTGTTTGGGAGGAATAGGTTGTTGAGTTTGAAATGAAAAGG
Organism: Nuphar pumila; assembly: GCF_984573655.1. Classification (NCBI taxonomy): domain Eukaryota; kingdom Viridiplantae; phylum Streptophyta; class Magnoliopsida; order Nymphaeales; family Nymphaeaceae; genus Nuphar; species Nuphar pumila. Next base: position 95,019,932 of record NC_143253.1, read on the forward strand.
AATCTTCATAAAAAATGATATGACCAGATAAAAGGACTTTTTGAGTTATGGGATTTAGGCAAAGTTAGCCATGGTGATTAAGGACTATAGCCAAGGAAAATGTGATGTGAGGACTCATAGTCTAATTTGTGGGCTTGATAAGGTTGTAGGTACGGATAGCAAGCACAACCATAAAATTTAAAAAAAAAATGTAGATTGGTGTTTGATGAAAAAAAAATTCAAAAGAAGACTTACGACTAAGGTTGGTTGTGGGTAAATGGTTTATTAAATATACGATAGTGAAAAAAGTGTAGGGTCAAACTGGGTCGGGACATAGGCATGATCCATGATAGAGAATCTGGTTTCGACAATATGTCAATGTTTGTGCTCAGCTGATCCATTATTTTCTTGTGTGTGAATATGAAATATGATGCCTAATCATAGATTTTGCAAGAAATTGACCACGGGCCTTAAATTCTTTTTATTTTTGTGTAAACAATGTTCTCAACATGTATTTTGAACTTTTGAAAAATAGTGGTCACATCAGATTTATTTTTCTTAAAAAATATCCAAGTAAATCGAGAGATTTCATCCGCAAAGCTAAGATAATATCATAAACCTTAAGTACCAGAAATTGGGGTGGGCCCTCACACATCAACAATAAATTATATCTAAAGGTTAAGAAATCTTATGCATGCTTTTAGATAAGGAAAGTTTATGGTGTTTCTCTCTTTCACAGGCATCACAAATTCTAGAATCAACTCTATTAATAAAAAGCAAACTAAATTTGGAAATAACTTGTTGAATGATCCTTAGTGTTGGGCGACCCAACCAACAGTGCCACTGAGAAGTAGTTGTTCCTTCTCCAACTTGAGTTTCTTTATTGGGAGTAAGGTGTACGTGGTATAATCCATTTGTGGGCGTTCCTCATAGAATTCCTTTTCTTATTACTGAATCATTAACACAATAGTTAGACGTGCGAAACTCAAAAACAATATTATTATCTTGGGTAAATATTTCAACAGATAATAGTTGTTTTTTGAATTCAGCAACATGTAATATATCTTGTAAGGCAAATTTAGTTTCAACGTTAAAAAAATAAAAATCATCGATATGAGTTATAGGCAAACTTGTCTCATTACCAACTTTAACTGTATCACTTCCTTGGTAACTAGATTGGAGAGATAGAGAATTCAAATATGGCATCATATGGTAAGAAGCGCCTGAATCTGGAAACCAGCCTTTACTAGAATAAGATGATGCAAATGCATGATAGGTCATGGGCGACTGTTAAGAAGAAATCTCTGTCTAAAGTTGGCAACACTGATGGGCCATGTGATATGGTTTTTCACACTATTGGCATGTTACTGTTGGAGTATTCTGCTGGTTGTAGGGCCATCCACCTTGGTGCCCACGACTGCAGCCCTTGAAATGACCTCCCTACTACAAATTTTTGTCACATCATTGGCAAAATTTGTTGTTGAAATTATTGTTGAAACACCAGTTGAAGTTTGCTTCTAGAGCAATATCATGATTAGCAAGAGTGGAATCGGTTATAGAAGCAAGCTATGTAGTTGATTTATGGAGATGAGATATGAACGAGTGAAAACAGACACTTGGAAGGCTACGATCAGAAGGAAGTGCCTATAAAATAAACAAAATCAAATCTTCATCTAGGACAAGTTTATTTGCCATGGCCAGCTGGTGGGTGGTGGATTTTTCTTTTTGAAAAAGCTCATCAATATTTTTTTCACCCTTTTTTAAGTGTATGTAGTTGATCATTTAACTGCAGTACACAAAATTGAGAGTGGGCAACATAGTTTCTCTCAAGGATTTTCAAACCTCATATGATGTTTTCAAACCAACGACCCATGTATGAACATATTTAGTTAAGGAGAAGATAAGTCAGATGAGGAAGAGTTGGTCTTGGCATTGCCACGTAATGAGCTTGGGATTAAGTATTAGTTTTTCATATTGAGTAACAAATTTGGTTGGTCATGGCCTTGATCCATCAATGAATCCATATAGATCATACAAGTTTAATAGTGAGATGAATTAAGAGTCCCACAACAAATGGTTGTCACCAGACAAATTTGGTGTGTTTTTCTTTGCCACTAAGCTCGTCTTCAAGACAACTTAGTAGCAAAGAGGGGCATCTGTAAACACCCCAAATTTTCCACACTCATTTCAGACAACCCTCCTCGTGCAGTGCCAACCCTGTTAGGTCAGTGTAGGAGCCCAATCCTGAGTCAGTTTCAAAAAACTACTACTTTACCCATTCTCATTAGGAAAATTACCATTTTACCCCTAGGACATCCCGGACCTCAGTCAGTCGAAGTCAACCAAGCTCATTGGTCAGTTCAGAACAGTTAGAATATCAGTCATTTCAAGCTCATTTGAGCTCACAGTGAGAAGGTCATTTTCATTTTTGACCATTCTTGCCAAAATAGGATCATTTCTTCAGAAACGAGCTCATTTCTCACTTAAATCCAAGTCAATTGTCTCTGAGTCAGTCAGTCATACTCCCCTGAGTCTAGCCTGAGCTCACCAGGAGCTCAAGTGCTCCAGTTTTAGTTCAAAACCATTTCCAAGTGTCTAGGAGCCCATTTTAGCCCGTTTCAGCTCTTTCAGCTGAAATTGAGCTAAATCCAGTCAGTTGAGCTAGTGTTCGAGCTTTGATTTTAGTTTATGTCAGTAATACTGATCTTTGTTCTAGCTCAAACCCAACTCAGATTCGTAATTCACTTCACTCCAGTGACCATTCTGTACTGTTTCTCTAAAAATGGCAGCTTTTCTTGAACATTTAGTCGGAAAGGTCAGTTGAGTCAGTGTCTGGTCAGTTCATTTGAGTTCTGAAACTCTAAAGCCCAGCTCATTTTAGTTCAATTCAGCTCAGACCCTAATTTCCAGTGTCACTCTAGCTCGGTAAGGCCTGAAAACCATTTCTTCAACCATTTTGCAAATTTTATCAATTTTAACACTTTTTGAAAGATACATTTGTCAATCAGAGTCAAATATCCAAATTTCTTCATTCGGGGTTAGCATTTCGCACAATATTTCATATCATTCCTCATCATTTCATATCATTTCTTAGCATTTCATAACATTTCATTTCATTTTCGAAGCCCAGAACTCCAGTTTTATAAATTTCAATCCAGATTGAATTTTAAAAGTTTTTAGAAATCAATTTCAAACCCTGGGTTTCCAAAATTAACATTTTTACCCATGGGATTCTAAATTTGGAAATATTTTCTTAAGAAAAATAATTTGGATTTATTTCAAACTCAAATTTTCAAATTCTACACTGGATTTGCTTTGCAACGAGGTATTGAACTTCAAAATCCGAGCTCGTTTCAAAAACTGCCAAAAATAGCTCATTTCGTCTGGAAATTTTCTAAAAAGACTATTTTACCCCTCTAATTATTAAAATGAATTTCAAAAGTGGAATTTGGACCCGCTTTGAGATGGCCCATCCATTTGCATTTGTCTTTTAATTTTTATCTATATATATAAAAGAAGAAAACTTTATTTTATTTTACATTTTTTATTTTATTTTTATTTATTATTTAGTTTTTTTTAGGTGGGACCCACAAGGGGGTCGACCCCCCTAGCCCCTCTCTTCCTCTCCATTTCCTTTCTTTCTGCCTCTCCTTTCCTTTTTCTTCTTTATTTTCTTTCCTTTTTTCCTTATTCTTTTCCTTCTTTCTTTCTTTTCTTCCTTTCTTCTTCTTCTTTCTTTTCTTTCTTTCTTTCTTTTTCTTCTCCTTTTCTTCCATCTCCTTTCCCATTCACGTAAACCTCTCCAGCCCCTCTTCCTTTTCTTCCTTTCCCTTTTCTTTCTTGCTCTTTTCTTTTATTTTCCCTTCTTCCTTCTCTTTCCTTTCTTTCCTTCTTCTTTTCCCTCCTTTCTTTCTTTCTTTTTTCCTTGGTCCAGCCACCTTAAAAACCTACTTTTTCTTACTATTCCCCATGGATCACCTGTTGAAATCCCCCATACGGCTGAACCTCTCTCACGTACCTCTCCCCTCTCACTAAGGATTTTCCATTGAAAACTTAGGGAAATTTTGATTTTTCCCTAAGTCTTGAATCCAAGGCTATCACACGCTCATCCCCAAGCTCTCTCTTCCAGCATCTCTCTCTCGCTCAATCCCTTTCATACCCTCCTTGGTTGCACCACCTGCAGGGCCTTAAACCAACCTTCCTCCAACACCAGCACCTCCAGCCACACCAAGGTGGCGGCATACCAGCACCACCGACTTCAGTTGACGCCATCTTCACCTTCATCAAGAGTCCAGCCATGCCTTGGGAGCATCATCGTCAAACTCTGCTCCAGCACCTCCAAGCAACTGTATCCATCCCATTCAAATCCTCTTGCTGCAGTCTCCACAGCAGCCGTCATCATCCTCCCTTTGTAGCAGCTTCAACGCCACCACCAACACCTTGTGTTTCAGCTTCATCATAGCAGCAAGGTATCTCTACCTCCAGCAGCACCTACCTACAGTCGCCTCTACCATACCTTCTTGGTTACAGCCAACCTCCAGCCACCTTGTAGCCTTCTCTTCCAGTCGATTCCAGCATCATCGCCTCTCCATCTCCAGCCTTTGACTCCAACTCTATTTGCCGCAGCCGAGACCACCAAGGTAAATTACTATTCTTTTGTTTCATGGTTTTCATTAATTATTGCCAAAATCCGTATGATGGTCACCTATGGAATCCATTGGCTAGAGATCTTTAAATTTTATTTTATATAAATGCTATGGAATCAGACCGAAAGTGGATTTACCGTCACATAGAACCCCCTTTATCTGGTTTTAAATCAAGCAAATATGGTAAGATATTCATCTTACCCATTGAGGCCAATATGGATTATGGGAATCATCCATCGATTGGATCGAATCTCCCATTTTTCTAGGGCCAATATCAAAATAGGTCATGCACCCCTCGTGATGGTTTTAGTTTTATTTTCATGTTTTATATAATTTCATATTTAAAAATTGTACTTAGTTCAATTTCATTATGCATTTTGTTCATTTTATATCGTTTTATTAGTAGTTGATTTAGAATTCATCGAATTTCGATTTTGTGCAAAGTCCACGCGTTATTTTATGTGAGTTTCTGCACCAATAAATTTTGTAAATTTTAGAGTAATTGGGTTTACATGTTTTTGTTTTTATGCCAAAATTTGGATTTCAGTTGGGTTTCGTAACCCTCTCAAATAAACTAAATCCCAAGCTGGGATTTCACGAGTTCCAGAACTTCCAATTGTTGTTTTAGCAGACAAAAGCTTCCAATATCACCTCCGTGGGAAATTCGGATCCTCTCCTAAAAATTACAGTAGATTCAGGTGGAATCTACTAATTGTCTGGGATTTTTGAGATCTTTACAAGTAGATTTAACCTCTGTTAAAAATTGATTTTCCCAGACCTTTGGGAAAACCTCATTTTTTCTTTGTCAGGGTATAGACTGACACTAATGTGCTGTGTCTGTTCAACCCGTAGCCCGAATGCGAAAACTTTCAACACAAAAGTTGTTCCTAACCTCGTTTTCTGTCATTTACCAAAATTTGGGAATTTTTTGGACTGTCCCAGTATTTGTCCCAAAATTATCTTTTCTGTCTGACAGATTCCAATACCTAGAAATTCCAAAGATCCAAGTCTCTGATAACAGTGTTTCCATTTCCAAACCGTAACCCGAATCCTAATATTGTAAAAATATCAAATTTTCCTATGTTTGTTAGGGACATTTTCCCACAATTTCAGAAATTTTCCCATCTGTTTGCTATTTTCCCCATATTTTCTCCCGAAACATGTCTATTTGCTCTAAACCCTAGAGTCGTCAGATTCCGATCTGACTTGCCAGAGTTGTACAGCTCCGACCATAGGTCAAAACTAGAATGTGTAAAAGGAAAAAATATTTTTCCAACTGTCCTATGTCACCCCATAAAATTTGGGAAATTTTTATGGAAGTTTGATATCCTAAATCCCATTTAGAATCAGCATTTTAGGCAAAATTTTGAATTTGTTTTTAGATTTTAGCTATTTTCTATATTAAGAAAATAAAAAAAATAGAATTTCGAGCTCCATTATGTTTTTAGGGTTAGTCTAGGTGTCCATGCCAAATTTGGCTCAATTCCAAGTTCATTTGCTTTGTATGTTAGGTTATTTTTAAATTCAAAGGCGAAAATCGAGTTAAATTTGATATTTTATGATATTTCTGCCATTTTTGGGTTTTATTCATGAAAACAAGCATGTCATGTCATATTAGGGTTAATTTTAATCTCATTTGCATTTCAATTTTCTATTTTTGCAAAATTTATTTCAGAAAAAACCTAGTTTCAAGGCAATAGTCTTGTTATCAAGGGCATTTTGGTCATTTTGACCATAATTTCGAAATTCTAAACTTCAATTTTCCATAAATTTTCATGCATATCATCATATTTCATCATATTATGTTTGATTTATTTCTTTTGATTTTCAAAATTCCAAAATTTACAAAAATTCTTTCAGAAAACCCTGATTTCAAGGTCATCAGGGGCATTTTGGTTATTTTGACCTCAATTTCGAATTTCCAAGTTTATTTTCAAAATTGATTCATTATTTATCATGTTTATATCAAATAGGGTATGAATTTGGGTTTATATCTGAATATATCCGATAATTTCCAATATTTTTGGATAAATTCAGAAAAACCTACATTTTTTGTGCTAACAGGTTTTCTAGTTTTGCAAGAACATTCAAGAGGAAGACTTAACCATTTTATTTATTTGTTTTATTCAATTCAATGTAAAAAGCAATGTAATATTTGGAATAAGAGTTACTTTTTCAGCTTAGAATAGGACTGCATTGTATATAGTTTAATTTCTACAAAATTTCAATATCTGATGTATGATTCATGTGCATTTATTTCAAATCCACTATGGTTGACATGAATGGCACGTGCACAAGCTCTTATGGAGTTTATAAACTTGGTGGAATTTGTATTTTTGGCCATAGTCAGAATACGAATGAAAACTAGATTTATGATCTTCATATTAGCCACATTCAGCCTACACTCTTCGGCTAACTTCAAAAATGCACTGCATTTCTCAAAATTTCAAAAAGATTTCCCAATTCCTCAAAGAATTCTCTTTCAAATTCATTCATTCATTCAATTTGCATCATTTTTTCAAATCCATTTTCCCAATTCCATTTAAAAAAAAAAAACAATTTCCTCAGAATTTTCCAAGTCTCTCTCAGGATTTGATTTTCTCAGAATTCTGAATTTTCAAATGAGATTTCAAAGTATTTTCCAAGTTCAAATCCAGATTTTCACATTCTCAAGTTCATTTTCAAATCTCAAAAAAACTGTTTTTCTCAAAGTCCAAGTTTTTCTAAAAATCCATTTTCCATTTCAAAAATCATTTTCCAATGAATTTCCTGATTCTCTCAGAATTCTCAAATCTATTTCCTTAGAAAAGCAATCCAAATCTCAAAAATTGTTTTTCCCAAAGTTCAAGTTTTCCTAAGAATTCATTTTCCAATACAAATTCCTGATTTTTAATGAAATTCAATGATTTTCCTAAGCATTTTCAAGCATTTTCCAAAAACATTTCAATTTTCCAAGCAAACATCATTCTTTCAAAACTTGCATTATTTTCAAAATCCAATAGCACAAGCCTGATTCTCTGTGCATTCTAGGAAAATAGAGCATAATTTAGATAATTTAACTTAGTCAAAGCGCACAATTGATCCTTCGTTTGATTACCCCTGGTAAAGGCGCCAGGAACGGTCGAACCTCGTACTGACAGGCGGATCCCATTCCACAGAATTTTCCCGTAAATTTTCAAAACGGAGGCGAGTAATTTTCAAAACCAATTTTTGAAACTTTGGTCAAGTTTGACTCGCAGGATCGTTTCTCTCAGTCTCGCAGAGGGAGGGAGAAAAATTTTGCGATGATAACAGGTTTGGCGACCGTGATGGGACTTGTCTTCGTCTGATCAATTGTGTGCTGGACTTAGTTTAATTTTCTAAATCATGTTATATGGAATGTCAGCCTTTACTTTCTGATATCATGTGAACCTAGGAGCCTAGACTTGAACCCAGCTGACATGAATTACATGTAGACTAGGCATGGTTTGGTAGGACCATATTGAGGAGAATTATTCATGCTCACTTAGACTTAGGTCTGAAATACAACACTCCTCAATCTAGGATTTGTATGAAAACAATGTTTGCTTCTTCAAAATTTTTAAAATTCTATCTCTTTAGAACTTAGAGCCATCTGTTTGTCTGCATGTGATCATTTTTCAAAAAACCACCCCACCTATGTCTACTCAGTCTTCACGTTGCTGGGCTCTCTTACAGAACCATAGTTCGGGACAGAGCCTCACAACTGGGCCACTTATTTGGGCGAACGCCTCCCTGCCACGTACCAAGGGCCATAGTTCAATGTATATCGGCAGGCGCTCAAGGATGTTGGGAAAACACAAGCCTAGAACCGGAGATGAATCTTATGCCACGTACATCAAGCCTCGACTTGAGTATATCGACATAGCATGATTGAACAAGTTGATCTGAGCCTAGAGTCAGGATAAGGATCCTAAAGCTCTTTCAAAACTTGATGCATTTAGAGTCAGCTTCTTAGGGAATGTTGTATGTGCATAATTGTTTGTGATTGAATGTATGATATTCATTTTCATCTTATTTTTCCATATTTTTCTCAATTTTTCCAAAATACTGGACAATTTTCCAAAAAAACTTATTTTTCATCTTTTGCGAAATATCTTCTTTTTCTCAAAAACCCTGGACAATTTTTCCCAATTATCCACCTTTTCTTCAAAACTCCAGGTGATTTTTCATTCTTTCATTCCTTTGGACTTCGAATTTTCAGCTTTTTATTTTATCCTGCCTGCAATTTTCAAAATTCTTGTACTTTTCCAAAAGTCTAATTCCAATCTTCCTATCTTTCAGTCCAATGGCATCCAGTCAGCTCGACTCTGTCTTTCCTGCGGTCACATATCCTACGAGGTGTGACAAAGTCTTCCTGAGCATCGAGCTCTCAACACCGGACCTTTCTTTTCCTGGTGGTACTACATTTGGTTCAAAAACTTCTCTCGTATGTTTCTGGACCACTTGAGCGATTGCGGGTTGGAACTGGCATCTGCAGTAAGAAAGTTGATAGTCAACGACAATCTGATCCACGCACTGGCAGAGCGGTGGAATCCGCGCACTTGCACATTTTGGTTCCCATGGGACGAGATGACCCTGTTAATGGATGAATTTTCAGAGATCATGGGATTGCCCGAGCCAGCCGGTCAGCCTGGAGATCCATTAGAGCAACAATTTTTTATTAATGTTAAGGTCTGGACCCTAAAGATGTTGTAGCTCGCATGACAGGGCGTAAGTCTTGGCCACTGATTGAAGAAAATGAGAACGAATATGTGAGCCTGATCGAGATCTACCGACAGTACGGGGCATTTGCAGAAGTCAGCTTGTTGTCCAGGACAGCTCGAGAGAGAATTCAGCATGCGATGGCTCTATGCACTGTGGGACTTACTTTCTTTTCAGATGGACAGAATTATGTGGATGTCAGAATAGTACAACTTCTGAGGAGATGAGGAAGTCGACAGACCAGCTGTCTCTCGATATCCATGGCCACACTTGCTTTTCTATACAGAGGATTGACATGCTTCACGCTTGGAGAGTCCATTCTAGTCGAGAGATGTACTTATGCACTTCAGTCTTGGTTCCTTCAGCATGTACCGACCGGAGCTAGTTTGTTCAGATATAACGACAAGGAGCTCCTTCCAGTTGCACGGTACCGGTTCTTGATTGATCATCTGCAGAAAGAAGAAGTGGTATATGACTATTTTGATCGAGAGTTATCACCTCCCAGATACACCTATGCATATGGCAAGAGATTCAAGCTACTTGGTTCATTCTTCTGCGCTTATTATCATCCGGAGTGGTGTGTTCGACAGTTTTCTCAGAGACAGAAAAACATAGAGATGTGGCTGCTATCAGGAGTCGTGCCAGAATTCGACCTTACATTAGCAGAGTGGTCCAGAACATACCATTCTGCCAGATATGGCTGTGACTCTTTTGTTACTCTTTCACTTTTTTTCGGTCCTCGTGTCTCTGCTAATTATAAAGAGTGGTGGCAAATTGTCTGTCTGCCCCCTCTTTCCCAAGTTTATTATTGATGCAATCATGTTTTCCTTTCAATAAATAAAAATCTTGCAAATTCTTTAATTCTTGGTTTGACGACCTCGCCTAGGTAACAAGGTTTAATTTTCAGTTGTTTATTTTCTTTGCAAAGGAATGATAACGCAATTGTCGCGATGACTCAATCCCTAGTAATGGGATATTCTTTCAAATTGTCTACCAAATTTCTCAGCAAATATTTTCTTCCAATCAAAATCCCTCTCAAAAACCTAATCCTCAACTTTGCTCTGCAGAGAGCGTTCGTGATATTCAATGGTTCAGACAAGGTCAGGAAAGAAGATTGCAGAATACTCAATGGCTTTAGAAGAGGAAATGGATTTCTTGCGGTCATTTAAAAGTCAAGAAAAGCAAGCAGATGATGGCATCAATCCTTAAATATATGCCATGTTTAAAAAGATGATGAGCAAGATGCTGGCAGAGCAAGCTGAAGCCAGTGCAGAAAAAAACCAGGTCAAGTAGAAAGCAAAAGGCTGGGTAGTCAAAAGGGTTTTAAAGTTTTCCAAGAAGCATGTTCAGAATACTGATACGACAGATGAAGAGGAATCAGTAGAGGACACTGATGAAGAATATGAAGCTCAACAAGCGTTTCAAAGATCCCCTCATAGACAAGGGACAACCTATAAATTGAAGAGTCAAGCAATGGATGATCCAGTCCAAGTACAGTTGAAGAAAATGGCTGAGGTGATTAAAAATTTACAAGACCGTGACATGGGCAAGAAGGTCTTCACGAGCAAAGACCTCTACGAGGGCATCACTTTTGTCAAGAATAATCAAGACTCAAAAAAGAAGATGATTTTTGCCTTCTTCATCAATGCTAACCACGATGATTGCAAAGATAACAAAGGCAATCATACAAATCAGTAAGAGAAATCTTCAAAGCAGAGTGAAAAATTGAGTCAACAGAAAGAGAAGATAAAACATGACAGTTGGGGTTACGATCGTGAATTTACCCCTCTAGATCAGCCCCTCGAAAAGATCCTTGAATTCATGCTGGTCAAGGAAATGGCTGAACTCCTAAAGATTGCTAATCCTCCTGTCGCAAAAGGCAAATGGAAAGATTGATTCTGCAAATTCCACCGAACAACGGGGCACGATATTGAACATTGTTTCGTCTTCAAGAACATCGTCCATGACTATATCGATAAGAATTTCTTCGTTGAGGATGAGAAAGAATGCCAACCAGTTGTCTCAGCCAAGTCTCAGCAGAACTCAAGCACTCGACAAGAGGTACAACGTGACAATCGAAACCAGGACCATAAGATGGCCCCATTGGATCAAATGCTTGAGAGTTTCTTGGAATACATGCTCACAAAAGATATGGTCAGACCTCCGAAGGCATACTTCACTCTTTCTGCCAACAATAGCAAGGGTAACCAGAAAAATCATGATGACCAATCAAAAGGATCTGAGGACCAAAAAGAAAAGATCTCCAACAATGATAAGCCTCTTCAATCTAGTCCTCAGCATAAAGAGAAAGATCAGAAGAAACTAAAACACAAAGACTGGAGCACTGCTCGAAAGTTCACTCCTCTGGACTAGAAGCTCGAGACCGTTCTAGAAAATTTGCTTGCAAAAGACATGGTTCATTTACCAAAAGTCATCGATCCCCCGACAATCATGGGTAGGTTCAAAGAACAATTTTACAAGTTTCATCGTGCAATAGGACACGACACAGAAAATTATTTCGTCCTAAAAAACATTGTCCAGGATCGCGTTGATAATAATATTCTAGAGGAAAACAAAACAGCAGACTAGCCGGCTATCCTGGCCAAATCCCTTCAATCCTACTCCCAGCAGAAGGCAAACACTCAAAAGAAGCCAAAACATGAAGGTTGGAGATGTGATCGCCAATTCACCCCATTAGATCAGACACTCGAGAGCATGCTCGAGTATATGTTAGCCAAAAATATGGTCAGACTTTCAAAGGTTGTCGATCCAGTTGTCATTTTGGGGAAATGAAAGAATAAATTCTGCAAATATCACCGAGCATTGGGGTATGACATAGAACATTGCTTTGACTTCAAGAACATCATGCAAGATTACATCGACAAAGGATTGCTTGTAAGGGATGAGTCAGAAGATCAATTAGCTATCTTACCTGAACACAAAGAAGAATGATGATACTAATGCTCCCATCCTTTCCATCTTACTCTTGTCATTTTGAAAAGAAGATGTAGCCCCAATTCTTCTATCAGTTTATTTTTCCAGTACATCAATAAAACATCAATTTGCCTTGTTTCTCTTGCAAGATATCTCTCACAAGGAATGACCTATTCCAAGTCCCTCCTGAAACAATCAAAAGTCAGAAAGCATTCTGCAAATATCAATTACTTATCCTTTCATCCAACCTCTCATTCCCCACTTACACTAGGGCATTATTTTGAAAATTGTCTTCAAAACGTCCTGTATGCAGGCAGAATCAAACAAATCTCTCATTTTGCATGCATGTGCATTCATTCACATCATTTTGCATTTATTCACATACATTTGCATTTATTTGCATTTATTTACATTCATTTGCATTAAATTCATTTCCCCTTCAGGTTAAGGGATAAACCTGAACTACCCATTCAGGATAAGGGATAAATTCTGAGGCCCCCGACAGTTGTCTAAGTCATCATAAGGGTGAAGACTGAAAATCTTCTATCAAAATCAATTGGTAATTTTTCAAAAAACCAGTGTTCGTGCTGGTAATTCTTCAAGACCCAGTGTTCATACTGGTAATTTTCAAAAACCCAGTGTTCGTGCTGGTAAATTTTCTTCAAAATCCAGTGTTCGTACTGGTAATTTTTCAAAATTCAGTATCCGTGCTGATAATTTTTCAAAATCGAGTGCTCGTGCTGGTACTTTTTCAAAATTCGGTACTCATGCTGGTATTTTTTTAAATCCTGTTTTACTGGTTGAAACTCTTAAATCCAATTTATATTGGTTTAATTTTTCCTTCCTTCAGATCCTAGAATTGGTCTAAAAAATTAGAGTTCGATCTCAAATTTTCTTTCAAATCCAATTCAAATGTCTAGAATTGGTCTAGAAAATTAGAGTTCCGACTCAAATTTTCTTTCAAATCCAATTCAAATGTCTAGAATTGGTCTAGAAAATTGGACTTTCAACTCGAGTTTTCTTTTAAATCCAATTCGCTTAGCTTTCCTTTAAAGGTTTGAACTCCTGCTCAAACTTTTTTTTGCAATTTAGTAATTGGTCTAGAAGATCCAAGTTCTAACTCGAATTTTCTTTCAAAACCCAATTCATTTAGTTTTTTCTTGAAGATTTGAATTCCAATTCGAATCTTCCCTCAAAACCCAGTTTAGCACTTGGTCCATTCAAAAGTCACAAGTTGAATCCTTCCTTCTTAAATTATGGTCCTTAGGTTAAATTCCTATGAAATTAATCGTTTGTAGGCTGAATCCCTACTAAACCGATATGATCCCTAGATTAAATTCCTATGGAATTGATAGTTCTTAGGTTGAATCCCTATTGTTCCCAATAAACCAATTCTCAATTTCGACCTCCAGGTCATCCAATTTCCTATTTCCAATTTCCAATTTCCAATTTTTCAATTTTCAATCCCAATTTTGACCTTTGGGTCAATCAAATTCCAATTTCGGCCCTCAGGCTATCCAATTACCAATTTCGGCCCTCGAGCCATCCAATTACCAATTTTGGCCCTTGGGCCATCCAATCACCAATGTCGACCCTCAGGCCCTCCAATTACCAATTCGGCCCTCGGGCCACCCAATTTCCAAATCTCTAATTCTGACCTTCTGGTCACTCAATTTTCAATTTTGACCTTTGGGTCACTCAATTCCCAATTTCAACCTTCGGGTCAATCAATTTCCAATTTTTAATTTTCAATCTCCAATTTCTGAATTCCAATTTCGACCTTTTGGTCACTCAATTTCCAATTTCGACCTTCGGGTCAATCAATTTCCAATTTCCAATTTCCAATTTCCAATTTCCAATTTCCAATTTCCAATTTCCAATTTCCAATTTCCAATTTCCAATTTCCAATTTCCAATTTCGCCCTTTGAGTCAATCAATTTCAAATTTCAAATTTTCAATTTCCAATTTTGACCCTTTTGGTTACCCAATACCAATTTCAGTTATTTTCTCTTGCGAGAGACCCTTTTTACAGAGAGAGTTCAAGGGAGCTCATTCTTTTCGCATGCAATCCTTTGTTTACTTAGCCTCTTTTTAGGGAGAGTTTGAAGGAACTCGTGTCTTTGTGAACCATTTGCAAAAAAAAATTCAAATTTCATACAAGGAACCCTTAGTTCAGGGAGAGCTTCGACGGAAGTTCGCTTTCCTTGTAACCACAATTTCATACTAGGTCATTTCATCATGGAGGACCCTCTTTTCAGAGAGAGTGTGATGGACTCGCTCCTTCATAACCAATTCACCAACCTCACTATTACCGGCCCCCTTTCCATGAGAGAAGCCTAATGTTAGGAAGTTTTGACGAAAGTTTAATTTCTCTTCGAAAGTTCATTTTGCAAACACCTCCTCTTCAAGGAAGAGAGGAGTAATTTCTATTTCCCATTTCTGAATCTTCTCCTTTGGGGAAAGGAGAAGAAAATTTTTGTCATGGATGCGTTGAGTCATGCTTCAGATGCTCGCTTTCACAAAGGATTTCGAGAACATTTTGTCAGCTTGTCGTCAAATACTTGTTGATTTCAAAATCTTTATTGCACAAAAACATTACTTCAGAATACCTCCAGTATTATTTTCGAAAGGATAAAGCTTTTGCGAAGAAGGATTCAAAATTCAAAATCTTTCTATTAGCCAACCAAAAGGATGAAGAATAAATCCTTGATATGGCCAGCAAAAGAAATTCAATGTTGTTGCAAAGCCATAAGTGATCGGTATTGATCGCAGTCAATGACATATTTTTAAAGATCATTCTTGGAAAATAAAGCAGTCGAAATATCCTGGGTGACACAGAAAAATTCATTCAATTTCCATATCTCCTCAATCGTTTAAGCTGCAATTAAATATCTGCAAAAAGGATCTCTCAATTGTCGTCAAGATGAAGACGAATTATGCGAGTTAGACCCCTGAGGCTAAAGAAGATTTGGATCATCTCCGAGATGAAGGAGTTTGTGACGGATCCTTCCAGGAAAAGTTCAGATCACCGTCAAGATAAAGGCGACTGCGATGAACCTCCCGACAAACCCTAAAGGATATTTAATTTTTGCTATCACCAAGAGATTTCCAACCAAAGAGTCAATAACCGTCAATATAATCCCTAAGAGAAAGAAGGATCGGAGCATCTCCAAGATGAAGAAGTTTCTTATGTACCCTTCCAAAAAAAGAGAGAAAGAAAAGTCAGGACATCTTCAAAATGAAGGATGATGTAATAAAATCCCTAAAAAACCCAAGAGAGCTCCAATTCTGCCAAAAAGAAAAAGAGTGCAGAAAGATCATCATGAGAAAAGAATCCCAGGATATCAGACTGCCAAATCTACCAAGAATCCTCTTTAAATTTTGTGAAATTCTATTATCAATATTCTCTCACCAATTGCTTTCACAATATCAAGAATACTCTCTTTTCTGATCATATCAATGAAATTGATAGCTTCCTTGAAAGAAAGTCAATTGCAAACAATTTGAATTTGAATCTTGATTCTACGAAGTCAAGCCCAATCGGAAGTAATACTTCAAGTAGAAAAGAGGGAATATTTTCGCACCAATGTGCATCATTTTTTTTTATTTTGAATCAACAATAATTTTTAACATTTGGACAATATTTTCTAGTTATCCTAGCATGAAGCAAGAGCTTGAGGTTCATATTTGGCGCATCCTGACACCAATTGTTATCCCTTTTAGGACTTGATAACGGGAGTTTTCATGATTCCTTCCCTTCTTTTGGTATAATCTGAGTGCCTGGGCTCTCAGATTCGCACACTTTCTTGTGTCCCCACTGTCCCACCATAGACAGTCCAATTTCGGCTTTAGGTTAAGCCACCAATCATTTTCTCGCAAAAAGTCATCAATTTCAAAAGTTATTTAGTCTCAGCAATGTGGTGCCCAAAATCAAACCCCTTTTCAAGCTTTAGGGACCTTAATTTCATCCTTTTGCAAAACCCCTATCGGATTCATTGTGCGGAAGTCCGAAGGTTCCATCATGGGTTCTTCTTTCGAGAATCCCATCATTTTCAATTTCCCGATCAGGTTAAGGGTTAAACCTGAGCCTCATTTTGATGAGGTATTTCATTTTCCCGGTCAGGTTAAAGGTTAAACCTGAGCCTCATTTTGATGAGGTATTTCATTTTCCCAGTCAGGTTAAGGGTTAAACCTGAGCCTCATTTTGATGACGTATTTTATTTCCCCGATCAGGTTAAGGGTTAAACCTGAGCTTCGTTTTTATGCGAGGTATTTTCCGTCTCATCCAGGTTAAGGGCAAAACCTGAATCTCACTTCTTCGAAGCAAATTTTTCTTCTTTATTCTCCATTTCATTTCATCAGGGCTAATTTCTTCATATCCAGTCAGATCCTTCTAACTGGGGCATTTTTATAGCCCAAATTTGGTGTATTTTTCTTTGCCACTAAGCTCGTCTTCAAGACAACTTAGTAGCAAAGAGGGGCATCTGTAAACACCCCAAATTTTCCACACTCATTTCAGACAACCCTCCTCGTGCAGTGCCAACCTTGTTAGGTCAGTGTAGGAGCCCAATCCTAAGTCAGTTTCAAAAAACTAATACTTTACCCATTCTCATTAGAAAAATTACCATTTAGCCCTAGGACACCTCGGACCTCAGTCAGTCGGAGTCAACCATGCTCATTGGTCAGTTCAAAACAATTAGAATATTAGTCATTTCAAGCTCATTTGAGCTCACAGTGAGAAGGCCATTTTCATTTTTGACCATTCCTGCCAAAATGGGATCATTTCTTCAGAAACGAGCTCATTTCTCACTTAAATCCAAGCCATTTGTCTTTGAGTCAGTCATTCACAGTCAGTCATACTCCTCTGAGTCTAGCCTAAGCTCACTAGGAGCTCAAGTGCTCCAGTTTTAGTTCAAAACTATTTCCAAGTGTCTAGGAGCCCATTTTAGCCCCTTTCAGCTCTTTCAGCAAAAATTGAGCTAAATCCAGTCAGTTGAGCTAGTGTTCGAGATTCGATTTTAGTTCATGTTAGTAATACTGATCTTTGTTTTAGCTCAAACCCAACTCAGATTCGTAATTCACTTCACTCCAGTGACCATTCTGTACCGTTTCTCTAAAAATGGCAACTTTTCTTGAATATTTAGTCGGAAAGGTCAGTTGAGTCAGTGTCTGGTCAGTTCATTTGAGTTCTGAAACTCTAAAGCCCAGCTCAATCTAGCTCATTTTAGTTCAATTCAGCTCAGACCCTAATTTCCAGTGTCACTCTAGCTCGGTAAGGCCTGAAAACCATTTCTTCAACCATTTTGCAAATTTTATCAATTTTAACACTTTTTGAACAATACATTTGTCAATCGGAGTCAAATATCCAAATTTCTTCATTCGGGGTTAGCATTTCGCACAATATTTCATATCATTCCTCATCATTTCATATCATTTCTCAGCATTTCATTACATTTCATCACATTTCATTTCATTTTCGAAGCCCAGAACTCCAGTTTTATAAATTGCAATCCAGATTGAATTTTAAAAGTTTTTAGAAATCAATTTCAAACCCTGGGTTTCCAAAATTAACATTTTTACCCATGGGATTCTAAATTTGGAAATATTTTCTCAAGAAAAATAATTTGGATTTATTTCAAACTCAAATTTTCAAATTCTACACTGGATTTGCTTTACAACGAGGTATTGAACTTCAGAATCCGAGCTCGTTTCAAAAACTGCCAAAAATAGCTCGTTTCGTTTGGAAATTTTCTGAAAAGACTATTTTACCCCTCTAATTATTAAAATGAATTTCAAAAGTGGAATTTAGACCCTCTCTGAGATGGCCCATCCATTTGCATTTGTCTTTTAATTTATATATACATATATAAGAAGAAAACTTTATTTTATTTTATATTTTTTATTTTATTTTTATTTATTATTTAGTTTTTTTTAGGTGGGACCCACAAGGGGGTCGACCCCCCTAGCCCCTCTCTTCCTCTCCATTTCCTTTCTTTCTTCCTCTCCTTTCCTTTTTCTTCTTTATTTTCTTTCCTTTTTTCCTTATTCTTTTCCTTCTTTCTTTCTTTTCTTCCTTTCTTCTTCTTCTTTCTTTTCTTTCTTTCTTTCGTTTTCTTCTCCTTTTCTTCCATCTCCTTTCCCATTCACGTAAACCTCTCCAGCCCCTCTTCCTTTTCTTCCTTTCTCTTTTCTTTCTTGCTCTTTTCTTTTATTTTCCCTTCTTCCTTCTCTTTCCTTTCTTTCCTTCTTCTTTTCCCTCCTTTCTTTCTTTCTTTTTTCCGTGGTCCAGCCACCTTAAAAACCTACTTTTTTCTTACTATTCCCCATGGATCACCTGTTGAAATCCCCCATACGGCTGAACCTATCTCACGTACCTCTCCCCTCTCACTAAGGATTTTCCATTGAAAACTTAGGGGAATTTTGATTTTTCCCTAAGTCTTGAATCCAAGGCTATCACACGCTCATCCCCAAGCTCTCTCTTCCAGCATCTCTCTCTCTCTCAATCCCTTTCATACCCTCCTTGGCTGCACCACCTGCAGGGCCTTAAACCAACCTTCTTCCAGCACCAGCACCTCCAGCCACACCAAGGTGGCGGCATACCAGCACCACCGCCTTCAGTTGATGCCATCTTCACCTTCATCAAGAGTCCAGCCACGCCTTGGGTGCATCATCGTCAAACTCTGCTCCAGTACCTCCAAGCAACCGTGTCCATCCCCTTTAAATCCTCTTGCTGCAGTCTACACAGCAACCTTCATCATCCTCCCTTTGTAGCAGCTTCAACGCCACCACCAGCACCTTGTGTTTCAGCTTCATCATAGCAGCAAGGTATCTCTACCTCCAGCAGCACCTACCTACAGTCACCTCTACCATACCTTCTTGGTTACAGCCAACCTCCAGCCACCTTGTAGCCTTCTCTTCTAGTCGATTCCAGCATCATCGCCTCTCCATCTCCGGCCTTTGACTCCAACTCCATTTGCCGCAACCGAGACCACCAAGGTAAATCACTATTCTTTTGTTTCATGGTTTTCTTTAATTATTGCCAAAATCCCTATGATGGTCACCTATGGAATCCATTGGCTAGAGATCTTTAGATTTTATTTTGTATAAATGCTATGGAATCAGACCGAAAGTGGATTTACCGTCACATAGAATCCTCTTTATCTGGTTTTAAATCAAGTGAATATGGTAAGATATTCATCTTACCCATTGAGGCCAATATGGATTATGGGAATCATCCATCGATTGGATCGAATCTCCCATTTTTTTTTCTAGGGCCAATATCAAAATAGGTCATGCACCCCTCGTGATGGTTTTAGTTTTATTTTCATGTTTTATATAATTTCATATTTAAAAATTGCACTTAGTTCAATTTCATTATGCATTTTGTTCATCTTATATCATTTTATTAGTAGTTGATTTAGAATTCATAGAATTTCGGTTTTGTGCAAAGTCCATGCGTTATTTTATGTGAGTTTCTGCACCAATAAATTCTATAAATTTTAGAGTAATTGGGTTTACATGTTTTTGTTTTTATGCCAAAATTTGGATTTCATTTGGGTTTCAGAACTCTCTCAAATAAACTAAATCCCAAGTTGGGATTTCACCTTTTCCAGAACTTCCAATTGTCGTTTTAACAGACAAAAGCTTCCAATATCACCCCCATGGGAAATTCGGATCCTCCCCTAAAAATTACAGTAGATTCACAGTGGAATCTACTAATTGTCTGAAATTTTTGAAATCTTTACAAGTAGATTTAACCTCTGTTAAAAATCGATTTTCTCAGACCTTTGGGAAAACCTCAATGTTTCTTTGTCAGGGTATAGACCGACACTAATGTGCTGTGTCTGTTCAACCCGTAGCTCAAATACGAAAACTTTCAACACAAAAGTTATTTCTAACCTCGTTTCCTGTCATTTACCAAAATTTGGGAATTTTTGGGACTGTCTAAGTATTTTTTACAAAAGTATCTTTTCTGTCTCACAGATTCCAATATCTAGAAATTCCAGAGATCCAGGTTTCTGATAACAGTGTTCCCATTTCCAAACCGTAACCCGAATCTCAATACTGTAAAAATATCAATTTTTTTTATGTTTGTCAGAGACATTTTCTCACAATTTCAGCCATTTCCCATCTGTTTTCTATTTTTCCTACATTTTCTCCCGAAACCTGTCTGTTTGCCCTAAACCCTAGAGTCGTCAGATTCCGATCCAACTTGTTGGAGTTGTACAACTCCGACCATAGGTCAAAACCAGAATGTGTAAATGGAAAAAATCTTTTCCTAAATGTCCTCTGTCACCCCATAAAATTTGGGAAATTTTTATGGAAGTTTGATATCCTAAATCCCATTTAGAATCTGCATTTTTGGCAAAATTTTGATTTTGTTTTTTAGATTTTAGCTATTTTCCATATTAAGAAAATACAAAAAAATAGATTTTCGAGATTCATTCTGTTTTTACGGTTAGTCTAGATGTCCATGCCAAATTTGGCTTAATTCCAAGTTCATTTGCTTTGTGTGTTAGGTTATTTTTAAATTCAAAGGCGAAAATCAGGCAAACATCGAGTTAAATTTGACATTTTATGATATTTTTGCCATTTTAGGGTATTATTATGAAAATAAGCATGTCATGTCATTTTAGGGTTAATTTCAATCTCATTTGCATTTTAATTTTCTATTGTTGCAAAATTTATTCCAGAAAACCCTGGTTTCAAGGCCATAGTCTTGTTATCAGGGGCATTTTGGTCATTTTGACCATAATTTCGAAATTCCAAACTTCAATTTTCCATAAATTTTCATGTATATCATCATATTTCATCATATTATGTTTGATTTATTTCATTTGATTTTCAAAATTCCAAAAATTAAAAAATTTCTTTCAGAAAACCCTGATTTCAAGGTCATTAGGGGCATTTTGGTTATTTTGACCCTAATTTTGAATTTCCAAGTTTATTTTCAAAATTTATTCATTATTTATCATGTTTATATCAAAGGGGGTATGAATTTGGGTTTATATCTGAATAATATCTGATAATTTCCAATATTTTTGGATAAATTCAGAAAAACCTACATTTTTGTGGTAACAGGTTTTCTAGTTTTGCAGGAACATTCAAGAGGAAAACTTATCCATTTTATTTATTTGTTTTATTCAATTCAATGTAAAAAGCAATGTAATATTTGGAATAAGAGTTACTTTTTCAGCTTAGAATAGGACTACATTGCATATAGTTTAATTTATGCAAAATTTCAATATCTGATGTATGATTCATGTGCATTTATTTCAAATCCACTATGGTTGACACGAATGACACATTCACAAGCTCTTATGGAGTTTATAAACTTGGTGAAATTTGTATTTTTGGCCATAGTCAGAATACGGATAAAACCTAGATTTATGATCTTCATATTAGCCACATTCAGCCTACACTCTTAGGGTAGCTTAAAAAATGCACTGCATTTCTCAAAATTTCAAAAGGATTTCCCAATTCCTCAAAGAATTCTCTTTCAAATTCATTCATTCATTCAATTTGCATCATTTTTTCAAATCCATTTTCCCAATTCCATTAAAAAAAACTGTTTTCCTCAGAATTTTCCAAGTCTCTCTCAGGATTTGATTTTCTCAGAATTCTGAATTTTCAAACGAGATTTCAAAGTATTTTCCAAGTTCAAATCAAGATTTTCCAAGATTTCCACATTCTCAAGTGCATTTTCAAATCTCAAAAAAATCGATTTTCTCAAAGTCCAAGTTTTCCTAAAAATCTATTTTTCATTTCAAAAATCATTTTCCAATGAATTTCCTAATTCTCTCAGAATTCTCAAATCTATTTCCTTAGAAAATCCATCCAAATCTCAAAAATTGATTTTTCCAAAGTTCAAGTTTTCCTAAGAATTCATTTTTCAATACAAATTCCTGATTTTCAATGAAATTCAATGATTTTCCCAAGCATTTTTCAAAAACATTTCAATTTTCCAAGCAAACATCATTCTTTCAAAACTTGCATTATTTTCAAAATCCAATAGCACAAGCCTAATTCTCTGTGCATTCTAGAAAAATAGAGCATAATTTAGATAATTTAACTTAGTCAAAGCACACAATTGATCCTTGGTTTGATTACCTCTGGTAAAGGCGTCAGGAACGGTCGAACCTCGTACCGACAGGCGAATCCAATTCCACAGAATTTTTCCACAAATTTTCAAAATGGAGGCGAGTAATTTTCAAAACCAATTTTCAAAACTTTGGTCGAGTTTGACTCGCAGGATCGTTTCTCTCACTCTCGCAGTGGGAGGGGGAAAAATTTTGCAATGATAACAACAGGGTATGGTCATTTTTTTATACTTTAAATAATTTATAATAAAATGACAAATTTAATTTTTGATAAAAAAATTAGAAAAATTATGTCCATGTCACTACAAGGATGAGGGTCAATAGCGGTGATGTTTCTCGCCATCTTAGGTCTATAACGACGATAAATCACGACCACCAATTTTTTTGCCTTAGTTGAATAATAACGACGATATTTATAGGTCATTGGTAATGTGTGACCCAACATCGGTAACGAATCTTGCCAAAATTGAGAATGATGACATTTGAGGCTGTAACGAAAAGAATTAACTTGTCATTATAGTCTATAATGGCAAGAAGTAAGTCATCATTTTAGGCTATGATGGCAACAATTACATCACCATTATAGGTTGTAACGGCTACATAGTGTTAAGGCCTATAACGGCCGTTATAGGCCTTAAACCTGTAAAAATAAAATTTTATATTAGTTTAATTTTTTTTACATTACATTAAATATAACGGGAAATATGATTCAAATATACACTTCAAACATCATCAAACATGCATCCATTCAAATATAAACATACACTTCAAAAAATAAACACATTTTTTCAACCACCTCAAGCATTCATCCTCTCCAACCCCCTCAAACATTCAACTTCAAACATATATTCAAATATAAACATACATTTCAAAAAACACACTTTTTTAACCTCCTCAAACATTCATCCTATACAAACCCCTCAAACATTCAACTTCAAATATAAACACACTTCAAAAAATAAGCACACTTATCCAACCTCCTCAAACATTCATCCTCTCCAACCCCTTCAAACATTCAACTTCAAACATATATTAAAATATAAACATACACTTCAAAAAATAAACACACTTTTCCATACTCCTCAAACATTCATTCTCTCTAACCCCCTCAAACATTCAACTTCAAACATACATTCAAATTTAAACATACACGTCAAAAAACAAATATACGTATCCAACCTCCTCAAACATTCATTCTCTCCTACCCTTTCAAACATTCAACTTCAAACATACATTCAAATACAAACATACACTTCGAAAAACAATCATGCATCATCTTCAAACCTCTCCCTTACATCCTCTCCAAACCTACAACAAACACACTTTAAGAATAACTGCAATATGACAATTCAATTATGATAATGTTGTTGATGATGATATTAGTATAAGAATTCAATCTGATAACTTACAAATAATTTAATCATATTATGATTGAAGACTCGATAATGCTTTCGCCTTTTCCTGTACTTATATGAGAATTTGGAAAAGCATAAAAATAACATTAACAAAATATCTTTTCACATTCAAGATGATATCAACTTCAATTCAATATATATATATATAAAATCAGTTTCACACTAACTATAATATAAAAAGATTTAATACAGGCCAAACAGAAAAAGAAACTATAAATAGACACGTATCCTTAAAATATAACTTGGCATAAAAAACTCTGACATGTTCTTCCAACAAATATACATCTAGTGGTCTTTCCTACAAGAAAATAAGAGAGATCAAGAATGGGGGGTTCTGTCTGAGAGAATCTACGAAAGTCTGCATTTGCTCTCTGAACTTCTTATTTTTTTCTCTTTCTCGCTCCCGGTCTTCTTTCTCTCACTCCAGTTATTCTCTTAATCATTAGAGTTTCGACTGCATCGCCTCCAACTAATAAGATAGCTCTGAAATACGGGTTTTGCCTTTGGATGAAATGATAAATGCACCCATCTCTCTCACATGTCTAGACCACTCCCCAAGGACTTTGGCAAAGACATCTCACTGCAACATTGATGAGCCTCCTCATGAGAAACATGTTTCATCACTTTCAATCTCCACAGAGTGCAGCTTGTTCTGCACAACGTTAATATTTGGTTATCAGTAAATAATGATAATGTACAAAATAGAATAAATGAATGTGGATTCTGCTTCGTTGATATAAAGTGTGAATTACTTACAAATGTATCTTCTGCTTCACTGCAGATGAATGTCGTGTGATCTGAATGGGTGTGCATCTCTTTATAGAAAGCATACATCGTCGGTTACTGCCCATCTATTTCAGTTTGCAAATAACAAATATAGAATCTATTAAATCAAATATATTTAACAATATACTACTATATAAAAAGAATAAAGTTAGGAAATATAAAACTTACCCTCGTATGAAACCTATAAATATATGAAGATAGATCCATTGGTATGTTGGACCATCTATTTTTCTCTATTCGCAGATTTTTTTTTTGATGTTCGTTGCTAACCAAAGAAAGACCAATTAGTTCATGAAAATCTAAAAATTTAAACATTTATTTACTTATGAATATATATCTAATATTTACCGTCCAATAGTATCTGGTGAAAAAGTTGCAAATCTCTTTCCACACTTCAGAGTCAACTTCCTCGAGAGGATGTTTTGCTGCTTCATCGTGGTATTCAAACCTCCTATAACGCTTGCAAAAACCTTCTCGAACCCTTATAATAACAGTAGTTGCTTATCCATGATAGTGTGATATTCAACTATATCCTTGTCTAAATCAAACTTCTCCTACACCAAATTATCATAATATAGTTGGTAACATTTTTTTTATAGATTAATTTGTTTATCAAAACATAGTTAGGTAATATACTTACATAAACTGCCTCACACAACATCATTTTCTTGTCCTCTGGGACCTTTATCCATGACTTGTGAGTCATGTTGGCCCACTCTTTGTCGATGCACGAAAGCCTCCTAGAAAATACAGAGGCGCCCTCACCCACTACTCTTTGCATCCCATGCTTATACTTATTAAAGCCTTTCATTGCTTGATTTGCTTCTAGTGCGCTATACATTTTTTCTTCTCATATTTGTATTGATAAGATTCTACAGTTGTTAATTTATTATAAGAAACAAATATATATTAATAGGAATGACAATAATAAATTTTTAATTATATAAAAGAAATACTGGATTAAAATTTACCTGAGGATGGCGTGGACGACTCTAGAGCTGCAGTGGCCTATGGTGTTTTGGGGGGCATCTTTTCCTCCCTTGAAGTATCACCCACATGTGATATGAAGTTGATCTGGTTTAGGTGTTTACCTTGGATGGCGAGTGGTGAACCATTCTAAGAAAAGGAAGAACACACATGTTCTCATCGTGAACGATTATATATATCGATATCTATTAATTTTATGCAAACAATATTAGATCAGACTACACTGTATAAAATTGAATTATATAAGAATATTGACTATCTTACAAGAACAACATTAAATTTGATATATATTATGAAAAACCGATATACATTTTTTAACTCATTTTCAATATGGGAAAAGAACACAAAGGCAAAAGACAGAGCAATAACACATGCACTTATAATACACTTCCTTTGTGACCCTAGATGCTTTGTCAACGCTTCAATAAGTAGATGTTCAACTGCATTTATATCAAATTCTGGGTCTAGTCATAAGTCTACCAACCAATTAGGACTTTCTGGCAACATAAGTCATTTTTTCTTTGCTTGTGATGCAGACATGCTGCAGTAACTAATATACATTTAGGTGATCAAGGTTCCATTCTTACATATATTTTATTTTTATTCAAATTCATTCTAAATTCTAATTCTCCACGTGGTTCTTAATAACCATCTATGAAAGAAAAAATTAATTGTTGGATAACAAACTCCAATACTTGTCAAGGAAATTTAGTGTGTGTTATATTTCCAAATAGGTCCCTAAAAATGATGGCTTTTCATATCTATAATTGTTTTGATGTTTGCACATTATGGCAATTTTAATTCTACAATTTCATCACATGATAAAGTTGGATGTTGGATACAACTTTGAAAGACTTCTTTCTTTCATGTTTGCTATTTTTTGGCTTGTGTTGCAATATTGTGCTCACGCAAGTTGTGTAGCAATGGAACTATGTTCTTACTAAGCTAATCATATTTGAAGGCACTTTGCATTCCACTTTGTTGAACCATGGAGACGTTAAGTGTTGAACCATTATCTATACATAGTATTGTGGATTAATTGAAACCAACATAAATAAAGACTTTTCAGGGCCATGTTTTGATTAATCACAAATGCAATGATGTCTTAGTGCATACATTATTATCCTACATGGCATACACTATTCATTTAATAAAAGTTTTGTGTTTACGCCTTTTATTTTTTGAGATGAAGGAAAAAAACCAGAAGGAAAGCCAAATGATTAGCATACCGATTGACAATGTGCCAATCATCAACAAGAAGATGAGGCCACCTTTCTGTAGCACAAAAGAAAATCATAGTTTTTTTTGGGGCAGACAACAGGATCAACTGGCATCACTTAGTTTGACCCGTAGTTTGTACAATCCAATAAGCCAATCAACGAACCATGGTCTAGTCAATCCTGCTTTGCCAAAGAGCCAAGACAAGCCAAGGCTCTAAACTTTACCCTTTCAAGCCCAGCCCTAACTTTTTCAGCCGAATGGGCCAAGTGTTGTCCAGGTTGGCTTGATTATCTAAGCCAACACAAATGGTTCGAGCCACAAGCAACTTGTGAGCCATTCATTCCAATGCGCAACCTTTGCCTAAATTTTCCAATACGAGTAGAAACCTTCAAATATCCTAACATATCATTTGTTCCAAATATACCAAGAATTCCACATGCCGGTCCATTAGATTTGGCTTATGAAACCAATATCAAAGTGCAAAGATACAAGATGCTGCAAATTTTGAAACCCCTAGTTTGTCAAGTCGGACTTCCAAGTTCATTGAAAAAGGAAAATTCATAGAATAAATAAAGTGGTTTCTCTAACATCCAACACATTAGGCAACAACTCAAAAGCTTAAATCACTTAGTTTCATATTTTAATGAGTGAATATGTCACGTGACAAAATTATCCGTACAAACATTAGGGTTGGATCCAAGGCCTTAAAGAATGAGACTGGGAAATTGGTTCAATTAGTGAAAATTTTGTAGATTTCATGTTAAAGAGCCTAAAATTAAGCTATTTCACATTATGTCTATTGTTTTAGTTGAAGACCAACAAATATGATCATGAGCTTCTCCCATTTTTACAAATCCAACATTTTGACTTCTTCTGAGCCTAACACTCATGCTTCATTTCCCACTCAACAACAACAACCATTTATGAATTAAATATTGCCAAAGAATGCACAAGAACAAAGTGCAATGCGATAGAGCCGAACCTAGCCACAATCGGGTTCGACAGAGCCGAACTTAACTAGGGTCGGGTTCGACACCTGTGGCAACGAGGGGAGAAGAAGAAGAAGAGAAGAGGAGGGGGAAGAAGAAGTGAGTGAGAGAGAGAGAGAGAGAGAGAGAGAGAGAGAGAGAGAGAGAGAGAGAGAGAGAGAGGTCGGGGTCCGACAATGTCACCCGAGCATAGAGGAGGGAGATCGGGGTCCGGCGGCGTCACCTGAGCAGGAAGGAGGGAGGTCGAAGAGAGAGAGAGAGCGGGAAAACAAATCAAAAGGGCACGTTGGGCCCTAATTACCGACTTAATAGCGACAACATTTATGTTGTCGTTATAGAGTAATCTATAACAACGACATAAATGTCATTGTTATAGAGTCTATAAGTATACCATATAACGGAGATATACAAAGTCATCATTATTAAGTAAAACCTTATAACAACAACATTTATATGTCACCATTATTCATCTTTAACGACAAGATTATCGGCCGTTAAATATTATCATTAAAATATTTTTAACAGCAATATTTAACAACCAAATAATGTTGTCGTTAAAGACGTATGTTTAACGGGATATATAAAGTTGATGTTATCGGTATGTTTATAACGATAACATGTGTACCATAGTTAATCAATCATGGTGACTTATATTATCGCCATTAAAGCATCGCCGCTATTGACCCTCATCCTCATAGTGGCCATATAATGTCATTGTTATAAACATACATCTAACGGCGATAGCTAAGGTCGCTGGTATAGGTATGTTTATAACGACCATATGATGCCACCATTATAAACATACCTATATCGGTGATATCTTAAGGTGCCGTTATAGACATGTCCACAATGTCGACATTTGTTCAGGGTCAAGGTATTCATGGGGATATCTAAAGTCACCATTACTGCTTAGTCAATAGCAGCAACTTTTTATGTCGTTGTTAAAGAGTTGCAGCTATTGACCTTCATCCTTGTAGTGTGTCCGGTTTAAAAACAACAACAAGAGCCAAACTTGTGAATCAAACCAGCATCATGTTTCGTATTCATGTATCTATGTGTAGGGCTGTCAATGGGTCGGGTAAGGGCCAGGTCAGGGTTGACCCATACTCGCCCATATAACTAATAACAGGGTTTGGGTTCGGGTTTAGGTTTTGCATCCTAAACTCAAACCTGCATAATTTTAGAAATGTATTTTTATCAAAAATTATGTATAAATACTCGAGTCGGGTATCCAACAAAAATCATGAGCCAAACACAGCCTGCATGTTGCTCGTGTCAGGTCGACCCAAATATTATTCGGGATGAAACTTTATATACCCATACCTAGGAATTCGGGTTAGGGTCGGGTTGGTACCTGATACAAACCAGATCCATTGACAGCCCTATATGTGACATAGATTATTGCTCAACAGGAAGTTGAGTGAATGGTCATTTTCATAAATGTGATCAAAGTACGTCACTAAACCATATCTACTATCAATATTTAGTGATAACTACATTTTAAGAGCAAAAAATACATTTCTCAAAACCGGACGTACTAAGGAATAGGTATGGATCTGGATTTAGATTCTACTTATATATCATAGTGAATTTCAGGGTTCAAGAATGTTCTATTCTTATATGGCACAACCGGTCGTACTCAAACAAGTGAAACCTGATGATTTTTACATGGATTAGCATGGTGCAGTGACCAATTAATATGTTTGGGCTAGCTCCAGATAAATGAGTTTTATGTTAGAATCTTTATTATTTGAAATAATATATTTAAAATAAGATAAAACCCATGCGTTTGAAAAAAATATAAAATCAAGAACCTTTTCACATTGACATGTATATGAGGGAGGAAACTTTATAAATAAGCAAATACCCCTTCACATTGACTTGTATAAAATCAAGAACCTTTTCATCTTTTTGTACCCAACCATCTAGCGAGAGAGGGAAAAAAAGTGAAAGTTAATCTTGATACATTTTTTTTAACCAAAAAGTGTAAAGAAACAAAGGTACCGTTTGGATGACACCCTGTTTTTGGGTGAAAACCCAACTAAGGTACAAAATCTAAGTTTTTGGCATGTTTGGATGCCAAAAACTTAAGGCTTGTTTGGATGACAAGGGAGGCAAAACCTGTCTCAAAACTTGGTTTCCGGCCAGAAAATGGCTGGGTGGGTGCGCCTCTTGTCGGGCGAAACCATCCCAGCCATTTTTTAGCTGGTGAGTTGCCAAAAAATGGTTGGAATGTCAAAAAAATAGAATCTGGCCACCCACCGCTTGGAAAATTGGCTGGCCGACCTAAAAATTGAAAAAAAAGTAAAAACTAGAATGAAATCACCGACCATTTTTTTGACCGAAAATGGCCGGAATAACATGATTAAAAAAAAAACCCGAATATTTTCTGATAGGTGGCTGGCCAAAAATGACCGGATTAAGGCTCTTTCATAACAGCCTTAATGTGAATGGCTGTTGGAAGGGGTGTGGAGAACCCTCCTTCGATAAACCAGATTGAAAACATGGGGGTGAGTGGTTTTTTCACTTACCCAAGTTTTCAATAAAACCTGGTAAATAACCCAGTTTGGTTGTCACCCAAGCAGTGGCCAAACGGTATCTAATTGGGTTTAAACAAAAAACAAGTTAAAAACCTGGTTTTGAGTGTCATCCAAACAACTTTGTTCAACTTAGCCATGTTTTATTGAGTGAAAAAACACCCTCTTCCCCAGGTTGCAACCTGGTTTATCGATGGAGGGTGTTCCTACCCCCCCTGGTCAACATTGTCCACCACCTTCTTTTGCAGCTTTACTTGAGTTCGGCCACTGACTGGAAAGTGGTCGGGCTGGTACCATCCGACCGATAGTCGGTCAAAAATGTGTGTATTAATTGTTTTTGAAAAACTTGATTGTCCTACCATTTTCTGGCTGCAGGGTAACCAGGAAATGACTGGCCTTTTTTTTTTTCCATCTTTCTCAAATAAATGGTTGGCCAGCCATTTTTAACAGCCACAGGCTGAAAACTGGTTGGCCTGGTGTCGCACAGCATGGCCAGTGGCTGGATAAAAAATGGCCGGCCAACTATTTTTTTTCCTACTTTTTCTCAAAAAAATAAAGGCTGATCATTTCACGACAAATGGCTAGATGGAAAATGGCTGGCTTTTTTTTTCTTTGGTTGGTCACCCAAACAGCCCAACAAGGTTGGGCTCTGCGCGGTTGGGAGGAGCTGGAGCACGTCTCCCTATGGTGGGACACTGCAGGTTTTGTACGGTTGTATAGTAACTGGTGGGGGTCAGCCTAACCTTGGCTCGCCTTTTAGAGAAAAAAGACTGGATAAGGCAAAGCTTGAGTTGCTAGAAATTGAGGTTTTGACCCGTCATCCAAACGACCCCATAAGGGCTTGTTTGACGGCTTATCCAAGGTTGGACAAAATGAATAAACAAACCAACAAAACACTCTGTTCTCTAATAACTGTACCAAGTACAGCGTTTGTTTTGACTGTGCAAGAGGTTGTGGTCCTTGTATCCAACATTTGTTTTACTTTGTGTAAGGGCAAACATGAACACACATGAATAATGGGTCGGATAACTTCATTTTGGATCGTAAGATTCGATCCACCCGATCGAGTGAGTGTTTTAACATATTTATTATGAATTTAGCCTTAGATATGGATCTCAGATTTGATCTAAAAACTAAAAAATGTTTACAATTTGAGTAATTTAAGAAAAAATAAGAATTGTTATATATATATATATAATTTAATCAATGTTATATCACATCTAATTATGAAAGTTTATCATAAAAATATCAAACCTTAAAATCAAATTAACTATAAAAATCAAACGATCAAACCTTATTAAAACATAAAACCTTAAAATGTAATAAAATAAATCATAAATAAACCAAAAAACCTTAAACTACAAGAAAAATAAATCATAAAATTAAGTAAAAATCCTTAATTAAAACCCTAACCAAAGAAACTAAAAAATCTCTTATCAAATACAAGAAAAGCCGATAGTATTGGGATTGCTTAATTATGTGGTTTATTTTTCTTGTAGTTTAGTTTATTCACTAATCAAATACAAGAAAAAACTAAACCCATAGTAAATCCCTAATCAAATACATGAGGAGGTTGTTGAAGAAGCCCATAGTACGGGGACTGACGCTGAGATGAAAAAGGCTCCAGTTGTGGAGACCAAAATTATCAAAGACGAGGAAAATGTTGTCCAAGGGGAAAGAGAAATTGAGAATTCAAATGTTGAACATTTTGTTTAGCAAGTTGAAGATGCTCCTCCCTTGATGCAACTATTTGTTGGATCTGAGAACCCGGAACTGCTTGTTGGTTCAGTGATGGGAGAATCAAATTAGGGCAGTGAGTCTCTACCAGCATACAACGATGGGGAGGTGCAGATGCATGCAGAGAAGATGATAGTTGCTTCAGGCAAGGACCTTCGGATGTGAAGAGGAAAAGGCCTCGAGGTGGCAGTCGCCCCAAGAAAGCTAGTTCTCAATGAAGATTTTCTCATGGAACCTCAGGGGCTTTGCGAAGCCAACTTTATCAGATCCTTTCACCCTAGTATTACGTTTATTATTGAGCCCATGATATCATTTCAAAGATAGTTGAGGTTCAGGTATTCCAATTTTCAGATCGCTCATGATGCTCTGTCGCATTCAGATAGAATGTACATTATGATATTCTGGGTGTAAAACAGCAAAATTGTACCAGCACAACCACACACACACAAACAAGAACCAAATTTTAGAGAGGTTTGGCTAAATATCAGCCTACGTCCTCTATGCTCCTCTCTTTGTACCTTTCACATGAGAGAGGGCATTTATTTATATAGAGTACATCTGTGATCCATAATTTTAGGTTCTAAATTTGTTGCAATCTTATCATGTATATCACAGGGAGATACTTTTTAATTTTTTTATATTTGGTTGCCTTTTATCATTATCGGTAACTGTGGATATGATTTGCAGTTGACTTTCTTTATCTCAAACGATACTTGTTGTTTCACATTTCTCCTCAAGCCAATGTCCTCAAGATTGAGCTTGGACCTTATCATATGAAACTTTGGACCTGGTAATGGCTTTGTGAAAATATCAGCAATTTTATGATCTGTATCAACATGCTTCACTTCAAATTCTTGCTTAGCGACTCTTTTTCTCACAAAATGATAATCTATCTCTATGTGCTTTGTTCTAGCATGGAATACAAGATTTAGAGACAGATATGCAACTCCCAAGTTGTCACACCATAAAATTGGTTTTTGACTTTCTTTGACACTCAATTCCTCCAAGAGAGTCTTGATCCATAGAAGTTCAGATGCAGCTCCAGCAAGGGCTTTGTACTCTGCTTCTGATGATGATCTGGCAACCGTTATTTATTTTGAAGAGGCCCAAGATATAGCATTTCTACCAAGAAAAGTAACATAGCCACTGGTGGATTTTCTATCATATGGGCATCCTGCCCAATCTGCATCAGAGTAGATAGTTAATCTAAAATCCATTCCCTTAGTGAAGAACAAGCCATATTGAACTGTTCTTTTTAAATATCTAAGAATTCATTTGACAAAGCTCCAGTGTTCTTGTTCTTGTGTAGGATCTTGCATGAATTGGCAGGCCTTATTGACAACATATGTTATGTCAGGCCGAGTAAGAGTGGCATACTGCAATGCTCCTACCACTCTTCTATATAAAGTCCCATCCTCGAATTTGACACCTTCATACTTGGATAGTGTGATATTTGTAGCAGTTGGGGTTCCAATAGCTTTAATCTCTGGCATTCCTGTTTTGAATAATAGATCTGAGATATACCGCCTTTGAGATAATAAGAGTTCCTGATTATGTTGGATAGCTTCGATGCCCAGAAAATAATGTAAATGACATAAATCCTTAATGAAAAATTTTGTTCCAAAAACAGTGATAAGCCTTTGAAGATCTGATGAAGAACTTCCTGTAACAATTATATCATCTACATATATAAGCACATATAAAGTATCATTCTAACTCTATTTGATAAACAATGAAGCATCCGATCTGCATTCATTAAATCTTTTTTTATTAGATAAGTTTGTAATCTCTCAAACCAAGCTCATGGAGCTTGCTTAGACCATAAATTGCTTTATGTATTTTGCAAGCGTGCTGAGAGTAAGTCTTATGTACAAAACCAAGTGGTTGATCCATAAAAATTGTTTCCTTTAGCAGTCCATGAAGAAAATCATTGTTCACATCAAGTTGCCTAATGTCCCATCCCTTAGAGACAACAACAACAATGACAGTTCTAACCGTAGTTAGTTTAATTACTGGACTAAAAGTTTCAACATAATCAA
The DNA here is from genome assembly GCF_984573655.1 of Nuphar pumila. Classification (NCBI taxonomy): domain Eukaryota; kingdom Viridiplantae; phylum Streptophyta; class Magnoliopsida; order Nymphaeales; family Nymphaeaceae; genus Nuphar; species Nuphar pumila. The sequence continues at coordinate 95,054,024 of NC_143253.1, forward strand.
TCCCTTCTTGTTGACTATACCTTTTAGCTACCAATCGAGCTTTATATCTGGCAATGGACCCGTCTGAATTTCTTTTTATCTTATATACTCATTTACATCCAACAATGTTGTTGGACCTGTCAGAAGGGACCAATGTCCATGTGTTGTTTTGATGTAGAGCTGACATTTCCTCTTCCATGGCCTTGACCCACTTTGGATCAAATAAAGCCTCTATGTGGTCCTTGGGTTCAATTTCTTCATGACCTTTGGCATACTATGTTTTGGGTATTCGGGGTCCCATCCATTGATCTGGTGACCATAGTATGAGTTCTAGTGGATTGTTCGACTAGATCAATTCCAGGAGATAGTGGTGTTGACTGCACTTCATTGATGGTAGGTGGCGCAGGATCCACTACTAGTCCTAGAGTAATTATAGTATTTGATTCTTCCATTTGGTTTTCTCCATTTGAACTAGAAGGATTACAGAGATAGATATACGAAGAATCTTCTTTGTGTTCATCTTTAGACTTGAGCTCATGTATGTTATAGTTATGTTCCCTCTTAATCCATCTATTTATTTTTTGTTCGGTCACAAGAGTTTGAGTCTCACCATAAAGAAAATTGTCTTCATTGAAAATAACATTTCTAGATATATAGACTCTTTTGGTGACCGGATCAAAACACAAATATTTGTTGTGTTGAGCTTCATACCTCATCAAAACACACGGCTTAGACTTAGGTTTCATTTTATTCTTTCGATATGGAACAAGAAGCGGGTAACATGTGCACCAAAAAACATGAAGGTAGTCATAGGAAGAAATTTTCTTAAATAAAAGTTCATATGGCATATTCTCTTTTAAATTTTTGCTTGCAATCTATTTATGAGATAAACTGTTGTTCGAAAAGCATCAATCCAAAAGCTCTTTTTCAACCCCAAGTGAATCAACATGTTCATGCCAGTCTCAACAACATGGTGATGTTTTCGCTCAACAATCTCATTTTATTGAGGCGTATGCAGACATAAAACCACCTTTTAATTCCATTTTTCATCAAAAATTCCATAAAGCTTGAGCTCGTGAACTCACCACCAGAATCACAATAAAATATTTTGATAGAAAAACCAGCTTGTTTTTCAACAATTCCTTTGAAATTTTCAAAACATCGTGAAGCATCAGATTTGAATTTTAGTGGAAATAGCTAACTAAATCTCGAGTAGTCATCAACCAATAGCGAGAAATACCGATATCCTTCTCATGACATATATGGTGTGGGACCCCACAAATCTGCATGAATAATTTCTAAAGGTGCGGATCCATTCTTTTCAACTTTACTGAATGGCAACTGATGCATTTTCCCAATGGCAAAACTTGAACAAAACACGAAATTACTAGAAATAGAATCAATCACCTTAAGTTTTCTCAAATTATTCAAAATCTGAATACTCAGGTGTCCAAGATGTTGATGCCAAATCTTGGTACCCTATTTATTACCTCCTTGTGCTAACAATGCAGTCTTCATTCTCTTGTTTTTTTTTCATCTTCATACTTGTCGTCAATCCAATGGTAGAGGCCATCCTTAGCCCATCCTTGGTACAATCTTTTCCTGTTCTGCATACTCTTAACCAGAAATTTAGAAGGATAAAACTCAAAATAACACTTGTTGTCAACTGTAAATTTTGCAATAGAGAGTAACTTCTTTTCAATATGGGAAACATGAAGAATGTCTTTCAACAAAAATGATTTTTTATTTCCAGAAAGAGTAACATTACTTGAGCCATGTATTTGAAGAAATGCACTATTGCTGACAACTACCTTCTCGGGACCATTGTACTCAGTGGAAGACTTGATCTCAGATTCATCATTTGCCATGTGATGAGACGCGCATGTATCAGGGTACCAGGTGTTTTTTTTTTGTTGCCTTGAGAGCAAGCTATGAACGCCTTAGAAATGTCATAGCATTGTCTTGCCGTGTGATTTCTCCTTCCACAGAACTGACAAACAACCTCCCCATATTTATTCCATGATTGATTGTTTTTGTGGTTCCCACTCGAGTTTTGATTCTAATTTTTATTATTGTTGTCAAAATGATGCCATCTGCTTTTTCCTGTATTGTCCCACCAGCCTCGTCCACGTTGAGCAGCAAAGACTGTGGCATTGGTTTAAGTAGACTCTCCCTCAGACACATTATTTAGGAGGTCTATTCTCTTTTCTTGATTCAATAATAAATCATAAATTTCAGAGAATGAGGGCATGGACTTGAAGGTGGTTCTTTGACTTCCTCATTAACTGCACTTAAAGAATCGACTAAGAATTTTACTTCAGTTAAATATTCAACCATAGATTTAGATCATTTCTTGATATTTTGGAGTTCATGTTTGATTTGTACGATACACATGTTGGAGGATGAGGCAAAGGACTACTCTAAAGCTTGTCAGGCATTTTTGGCAGATCCCATACACACTATATGACTAAGAACAAGCTCACTAACAATGGCCTTGATCTAGCTAAGAGCTAACTGATCAGCTCACTTCCAAATCATAAATTTTGGGTTCACAGATTGCTTACCATCTGAGGAGATAGTTTGAGCAGAAGAAAATGATGATCTATCAACATATTTGAGTAGATCTTGAGAATACATCACCGAATCAATTTGAGATCTCCAAATAAGATAATTCATCCGATCAAGCTTTTCTTGAGACCAGACTAGCCACAACGTTCCATTGAATGGAAGGAGTTGAGCTTGGTGTGACAAAATCAGATGAGAATGATGTCTCCATGAACAAATCTCACTCACGATCAAAAAAATAAGATCGAGATTTACAAAAAAACTTCAAAACCTATCAAATACAGAGCTCTGATACCATGTAAAACAGCAAAATTGTATCAGCACAGCCACACACATAAAAACAAGAACCAAATTTTAGAGAGGTTCGGCTAAAGATCATCCTATGTCCTCTATGCTCCTCTCTCTGTACCTTTCACATGAGAGAGGGTGTTTATTTATATAGAGTATATCAGTGATCCATAATTTTAGGATCTAAATATGTTACAATCTTATCATGTATATCACAGGGAGATACTTTTTTATTTTTGTACATTTGGTTGCCTTTTATCATTATCGATAACTGTGGATATGATTTGTTGTTATACCACACAATACTTGATGTTTCACACTGGAACCCCTTGAAGGTTGATTGCTGAGACATTCATGTGAATAATGGTATTATTTGGTGTACAATTGAAGACAATGTCCAACAAGATTTTCATGGTGGAAGGCCTTTATCTAAGTAAGCATGTTGGCCATAGACGTCATCAGTTTGGAGTTGTTTTAGATATCATGCACTCGATTCAAATGCATTGGATGCTTATTGGTGACTTTAATTGTGTCCTAATATTTATTGTTCTTTAGATTTTTGCGGTTTGAAATAGGTGATCCAAAGGTTAGATTCACGTGGACCAATATCCCAAAAGGTCATTCCAACGTTCAGTGCAGACTTGACAGGTGCTTGGTGAATTATAAATGGCTTGATGATGTGGGGATGGGGAGTTCCCTCAGAGCTTTTTATCACTGCTTATTTTCAATTATGTTTATGTGGTTATTCAAAAAAGAAGAATTTTGTTCAAAAAAATTTCATGGTAGTTGTTAGAACCAGATTGCATGAAATTGTTGAAGACTCCTGGAAGGTACCTCAACATGGATGCCCTATGATCCGTGTGTTAAGTAAAATGGATTAAGTAAAGAATGCTATTATCGAATGGCAAAAATGTAAGCTCGAATTGGTGAAAAAAGTGATTCCTTGCGTAATCAGTTGCTCTTGGTTCAGAAGAACATGAACTGCCCTTGCCCAAGTCATGTTGATATTGAGGAAGAGATGAATCTCAAGACAAAAATAGGGAAAGTCCTTTAGGAAGAATCTCAATGGAGGAAAAAATCTTGAATTCAATGGCTTCGAGAAGGAGATAAAAACACAGTTTTTCATAGCATCAGTAAAGGGTAGAAGGAAGTATAATTGTATTCAGAACCTCCTGGTAGACAACTCTCTTCTCTCTGACGCAACAACTATTGAGAATGAATGTATGATTTTCTTTAAACAACTTTTAACTAAAGATCGAGAAAGAGTGGATGACTTCCATTGTTATGAAGGTCTTATTGTGACACAAGAAAAAACTGTTTTTCTTGTCTCTAGTTACTTCAGAAGAGGTTAAACTTGTTGTGTTTCAGGCTAATGGAAATAAAGCTCCTGGTCCGAATGGGTTTTCTGGAGAGTTTTTCCAAAAATGTTGGCATATTGTGGGTAATGATATAATTCTGGCACTCAAGGATTTTTTCAATAAAGGAAAGATCGTTAAGAATGCCATTTCAACTATCATTGCACTCATTCCTAAGACTGTTGGTGCTAATGAATTGAAAAACTTTCGCACCATTACTCTTTGCAATTTTATCTACAAAATAATCTCTAAGGTGATGCTCAATAAAATTATTCATTCTTTAAACAAGAATAAAGTAGCCGCTCTATGTTTGAAACTTGATTTGTCAAAAGCATATGACAGTCTTGTGGAGATTTTTGGAGAGCTCGTTGATTCGGTTGGGTTTTCATGCATCATGGGTTCATCGGATTATGCTCTATGTATCATCGACCTCATTTTGGATATTGGTTAATGGTTCATTAGGTAAGAAGTTCTTTAGTTCTATAGGTCTCCGCCAAGTAGATCCTATTTCACCGTACCTCTTTCTCATTGTTATGGAAAGACTCACTAGAAGGGTGAACTTAGGGGTGAACCATAACCATCTTGAAGCTATTTATTTCAATTTCTTTGAACAACATCTCTCATTTATTTTTCACAGATGATCTGTTATTTTTTTGTAAAGCTACCGAAACACAGGTAGATAGGCTAAAAAGCATTATTCAGGAGTTTGAAAATGTAGATGGTATGAAAGTGAATGATTCAAAGTTTGTTACAATTCCTTTTCATATTGACGAGGTTGTGGCTAACCAAATTTCTGAGCTGACCGGATGAAAGTGTGTCTCATTGCAGATCAAATACCTTGGATTGTTGTTATGTTTGGGGAGGGTGAACGCTATATGCCAATCAGTGGTAGCTAAAGTTCAGAAAAAAAATTGATTCTTGAAAAGTTAAAATGCTTTCCTATACTGGGAGGATTCAACTCCTACAAAATACCCTCTCTTTAATCTCGGTTTATTGGCTATTATAACACAGGAATCTTTGGGACCAAGCAGATGGGCTTGGCCCCGGCAAGACAATGGCGGGGTGGTCATTGGAAGCCAACATGCAAGTGAAAAATGTGGTGACTATCTGTGCACAAAGTATAAACAGGCACACAACTATCAAGCAAACTGATGCTTGGTGGAAAGTCAAGCAAGGCAGTTGTTTGCAAGAAGGTGCTTGGACTAAGACAAGTCCGCGAAAAGTTTGTTGAAGGACAAGCATCGTGCAGTCCAAAGATAGGTGGATTGAGAAGCAGGTGGCAACCGCGGGGCGTGTCACATGTTCGGTCATTGTTGGGCGGTTTCAACGGTTGGTGGCAGCCTGGGAAGGCGGCCACCTATTTAAGGCAGTTAACAGTTGCGTAAAATGTTAAGTGTGGTGGCAGCCTGTCCAGACACCATCCGGTTTGTTCAGTTACTTTGTAAAACTATAAGTAAATAACTTGCGGAAGTGTAAAGGGAGAGAGAAGCAAGTGCATGAGAGTGTACTTGTAAATTCTTCTAAGTTAATGAAAAAAGGGCCAAGTGGAAAATTTTGGCTAAGTCTCGTGTACGTCTCTTCTTGAGAGCTTCCTAGAGTGAAACCTTCAGGTCTTTGCGATTCACGAATGGGTGCTTAGATTGCTAAGTGGTAAATAGACCTATCACTTAGGCCGCACGCGGGAGCCTCTTTTCAGAGATAAAAAAAATTTCGTGTGACAATTGGTATCAAAGCTAGGTTCGTGCATGGCTGCTGCGGAGAATCGGGAAAGGTTGATTCGGTCATAGAAAACTGTGGGAACTCAGTCAACTTGACTTACTGAGTGGGCACCGCGGATGGAGGCGATGGAAGGATGCTAAACTAACTTAGAAGGAATGCTTACCTATCTTCGCTACAAGATAGATAAAGGCTTGGTGGACTCGCAAAGAGAACCTGGCACTACAACCCTAGACTTGCAGGCCGAAATAAACGTCTTGAGAAGGGCCCTTGGAAACTCGTCGCTTAGCAGCAAGCTGCATGTTAAAGTGCCAGAACCAAAAGGCTTCAACGACACAAGAAGTTCTAAAGACTTGGAGAACTTTCTCTGGGATATGGAGCAGTTTTTTAAGGCTGCCCATACCAACTAGAGTGAACAAGTCATTGTGGCAACCATGTATCTCAATGGAGGTGCAAAACATTGGTGGCGCACCAAGTTGGAGGATGATGCCAATGCTCAACGGCCAACCATTGCTACTTGGGAAGAGATGAAGAAGGAACTCAAGGCACAATTCCTTCCTTCCAACCTAGCATGGCTAGCCCGAGAGGCACTTCGATGTCTTCAACAGATTGGGACAGTTTGTGAATATGTCAAGCCTTTCACTGCACTGCTACTGGATGTGAAGAACATGTCCCAGAAAGATGAGCTTTTTAACTTCATGCGCGGACTGACCCCTTGGGCACAGACAGAGTTTCATCGTCTTGAGATAAAGGATTTTTCCACTGACCTTGACTGTGGCCGATAGGCTGGTTGACTATATAGCACACACTGTGAGCGATTCGACCAAGTCCAAGGCGAGGATGGGGAATTGTAAACACCCCAAATTTTCCAGGTCCATTCCAGACATCCCCCCTTATAGATGTCGACCATCTGTAATACAGTGTAGGAGTCTAACCCATAGGTATGTCCTAGTATAGGTGTCATTTCATCCTATTTTCACCAGTAAAATTATCATTTTACCCCTAGATTACCTTAGACCCTTGTCAGTCAGACCCAACCAAGCTCATTTTAAGTTTCGAAGAGTTAGAATGTAGTCATTTCTAGCTCACCTGAGCCCACGATGAGTAGACCGTATTCATTTCTGATCAGTTTAGCTAAAGTTGATCAATTTCATGAGAAATGAGCTCATTTCTGGCTTGAATTTCAATCAATTTTTCTAGAGTTAGTCAATTTCAGTCAATCTTGCTCTCCTGTGTCTAACTTGAGCTCACCAGGAGTTCAAGTACTCCAGTTCCAGTTCAAATTTGTTTCCCACAGTTTTGGAGTTTATTTCAGCTCATTTCAGCTAAAATTAAGCTAACCCCAATCCATTTAGCTAATGTCTAAGCTTTAGATTTAGTTCACCTTAGTATAACTGACCTTCATTTCAGCTCACCCTAATCATTCATTTCACTCTACAGAGCATTCCTCATCATTTCACTGAGAATTGTCATTTCTCGATCATCTAGTCTAGGAATTTAGTTGAGTCAATGTCTTTTTAGTTCACTCGAGTTCAGAAACCCTAGAACCCAGTTCAAACCAGTTCAATCCAGTTCAAGTTAGTTCAAACCTCACTGCTTGAGTGTCACTCTTTGCCCTACATGGGCAAAATCATTTCTTGATCATTTTCATTCAGAACATTAACTCTATCAATTTTCCAAGCTGGTATAATTGCCAATCTTGGTTCGGCTCAATCCCTTTATCTGATATTTTATTTATATCCAAGATTCAATCCACATTTTAATTTGGATATTAGATTCAATACTGGATCTGATATCCGATATCCATTCTCTATTCCGAACCTGGATCTTTTATTCAATTCACTCTATTGTTTAATATCCATAGTCCAATTTATTTTCTGAACCTGGATTATTTCATCAGATATCCAGAATCCAATCATTTTTCATTTGAGATCCATTCTTCGATCCAAGATTTGTTTCCACTTTATTTTGGATCCAGGATCCACCTTTTAAGTTCATTTCTGATCTGGGAGTCATTTCATCTGTTTTATCAAGATCCAAGATTCATTTTCTAATTTCATCCAGGATCTTTCATCATTTTCATCATTAGATCAGACTCATGGTTCGAGATCCATATCCATTCATCATTTTAAAATTTTGGATCCAGATCCAAATTCAGATTTTCTTCTGATTTTCATCCAAACCCAGTGCTTTACATTTGATATTTTGAAAAGCTTTTTCAAAATTACACCTTTTTCAATGTGTTAGATCTGGATCCGGATCAGATTTCTGATGTGGATTTTTATCAAATTTGAGTTTTAAAATGGATTCGAGATCTAATTCACTCCAAAAAGGACCCACCTAGGTGGCATCACCTGTGGATTCAGTTCTCTATTTTGTCTTTCTTTGTTATTTTAGAGTTTTTTAGTTGGTTTAGGACTCTGTTTTGTTTTTATCTTTTACTTTTATTTTCACTTGTTTTTAAAATCTTTTTAAATTGTTTAATCTCTTTAAAAACCAAATGTGGAGCCCACTTAGAGGGTACCACATTTGAGAAATTTTTCAATCCATTTAGGTCTTTTAGTTAGTTTAGGACTTCGATTTTAACCTTTGAATTTATTCTTTATTTTTAACAATTTTAACATTTGCTTTAAAACTTATTTTTAAAACCAAATGTGGGGCCCACATAGGTGGCACCACATTTGAGGGTTTTTAAATTCATTTAGGTGTTTTCATTAGGGTTTTAATTAAGTTCAAGTTGGAAAAGTCAAAACCAAATGCCATTAGGACTCCTCAAGAAAAATCTCCCCCCCCCCCCCCCCCCCACACACACACACCCTTTTTGGTTTATCTTCTAAAAAAGCCTATAAGTAGTATACATGGGCTGGATGTCCAGCCCATGCTTTTCATCACTCTCTCTCTCTCTCCCTTGCAGCCCCTTAGCTCCTTTCAAGCCTCCAGGGTAAATTTTTCTTCTCTTTTATTTTTATTTTTATTTTTCACTTTCCCCATGGTGCCGCCCCTTTCTTCTTTGCTTTTCTTTTTCTTTTTCTTTTGATTTTCATGTGATAGCCTTCATAACCCATTTTACCCAGGGTAAACCCTTGTTCTCCATGTTTTATTTCATATTTTGATTGCTTGAATATCAATTTTAATTCATCCACACGAAGGAACGAGATTCGATCTTTCATAGATCAGATCGATCTTTCTGACGACTACATTAAAGTAAAATCCCATGCAGTTTTATCTCCTGTATTTTTCTTTATTTTTTATGCATATTAGATTAGTTTTACATTATTTAATCCATAAAAAAATCAAAAAATATTGCATATGTGTTTTTTTTTTCATTTATGCATGTTAGATCGTGTTCTTGAATATTATTTCACAGCCCTGCGTAAATCTTGATTCTGGCCATGTGATGACATTGTTGTTTCATGTGCATTTTTTTGTTGTTTAAATCTGAAATTTTTATGAGGGTTACATCCACATATTTGCGTGAATCTGTGATTATTTTATGATTTTTGGGTGTCATATGGCCCATTTATAAATTCAAGAACCGAAACCTATTTTCTACACCGTCAAAACGCTGTGCAGAATCAGGAGAAACTTGTAGGAGTCATATCTTCCTAACCGGAGATCACATTTCAAATCCATAAAAAGTGGCATATTCATCAATGTGTCTAGTTTATTCTGTGTGATTTTTGTGATTTTATATGGTTGTTTGCTATTTTATTTTATCCCAACATCATCACCTACGTTTCTTGAATCATTAGGCATGGTTCAGATCTTGGATCATCTTGCCAGAATGATTTCTCCCTAACCGGAGATTGTATTTCAGATCCGTAAAAAGTAACCAATCCGTTTGTGAGTCTACTTTCTATGGAGTGGTTTTTGTGATTTTTTACCATTGTTTTATATTTTCTTGAAACCCAAAATTAGAGTGTGTGTTTCTTAAGTCGTCAGGCATGATTCAAACCCTTAGTCATCTTGCCGGAATGATATCTCCCTAATTGGAGATGATTTTTTTATCCGTAAAACAGGTTTTCTCGTCATTATGTCTAGTTTATATTTGAAAAAATTATGAATTTTTATGACTGTTTTCTATTTTTTCTCAAACCGAGATCAAAAACTGCCTTTCTTGAATGGTCAGGCGTTGGCCAGAATCAAGTGTATCTTGCCAGAATCGTATCTCTCTAATCGAAAATACTTTTTCTAATATGTAAAAAGGAATGTCTTCGTTAAGATGTCTAGTTTATCTTTGTTAAATTTCATAAATTTTTATATCTATTTGATATGTCATTATGGTCTGACACTATGATAGGTACAAAATAGCAGGTTATATAACATATTTTCCCTTTTTTTTATTTAATATTTATATCCAAAATAATAATAAAAATTTATTTTTTGATGGAATACTATTTCTAGAATTGTTAGCAGTGTCCATGTCAATTTTTATGATTTTTAAAAGTCATTTGATATGTTATTTAGTTGTTTCATAAAAAACGGATGCCTGGAGAGTCCTGATTCAACTGAAATACGAGCAAATTTAATCTTTTTCATTTTTTTATTATTTCTATAAATCATTTTCATAATGTTAAACTTTGATCATGTTAATAATCATGCCAGGGTGCTCTTCATCTGATTTGGCATCGTTTTGAATTCGTTTGATCCCTGAATTAAGTGTATTTTAAAGATCTTTTCTAAAAAATCCTGATTTTAACCCCATTTTGCAATTATTATCGATTTTCAAGGGTATTTTGATTATTTTTTCCTCAATTCCGAATTTCTAACTTTATAATTAGGTTAGTCTCATATTTTATTGAATCATGCATGTTTATCTTGTTTATTTAGAATTTTATTTTTTTTAATGCATGGGAAAAAGGCTTATATTCAGATAAATTTCTCAATTTTCAGATATTATCGAATAAATCTTGAAAACCAACATTTTTCCACTAACATGTTTGCTAATTTTGCAGGATAGCTCAAGACTTTGTTTCCCTTTATTTTCCTCTTTATTTCTTTAATTTATTATTTAATTATTCAATATAAATTGTAATCAAATATAAAAAATAGTGAAAATCTCTTTTTCTGCATAGATTAGGGTTGCATTTGCATATAATTTATTTTAAATATTAATTGTTATGGTTGATGATTCATGTGCATATTTCAAATTCTATAATGGTCAACACGAATGGCACGCGCACCTTCTTCTAAGAAGTTAATAAACTTAGTGGAGTTCGTATTTGTGGTCATAGTCAGAATACGAATGAAACTCATATTTATCATCTTCTTTTAAGTTACAAACAATATACACTCTTAAGCTATCTTCAGAAATCATTGTAGATTTTCATAAGCTTTCCAAGTATTTTTCAAAAACCATCCTTTTAGGAATCAAACAAAGTATATTCAAAATATATTTGTGGCCATAGTTATGGATATATGGCGAATCCATTTTAGCTGAATTCTATAAGGCACACAAAACCCCTATTTTATCGAAATAATTCTAAAAAACAAGGGGATTTATAAATGATTTCTCTTAAATTCTTTAGAAAATATTTTCACAAACTGCATTCATGCATCATCTAGGTTTAGATTGCATCATGAATGAGTTCATAGAGCCACACACCCATCTCTTTTGATCTATTTCAGATTTTAATTTCAAAAAAATCAATTTTCTTAAAATCTCCTTTTCAAAAGTATTTTCCAACAATTCTGAGCATGCATCATGTTTTCAATCAATATTTTTCAAAAAATTGTAGCACATGTATAATTCTTTGTGCATTCTAGGACTTAGAATATTTTTCAGACAGTTAAGGAAGCAAGGCACAATATTTGATCCTTGGTTTGATTACCTTTGGTTATGGCGGTAGGAACGATTGAACCTCGTACCAACAGGCAAGTCTCATTCTCTCCCAATTTTCCCATATTTTTCAAAACAGAGATGCGTTTTTCTTAAATCTTTTTTCAAAAGGTCAGTTTGAAAGCAAAAGTAATATTTTGCATGATAACTGGAATTCTGGCAAGAAAGGGGCCCCAGAGAAGGCCCGAACAGAGGAAAAAACTAAGGTAGAGACGACTAAGTCTTCTACCTACTCGGGGTGTTTCATCTGTAAAGGCCCTCATAGAGCCAAAGACGGTCCTCAGAAGAAATCTATGAATGCGACTATCATGGTAGAGACAACCGACGGAGAGGATACGCCAATGGTAGAGACGGATCGACTGAACCCCTTGAGGATTGTAAGTGCTTTCCAACAAAAATCTGTAAAGGAAGCACTACTGAGTCCCGAATTGTTGTATGTTGTTGTTAGCATCAACAAGTACTTTGTCTATGCGTTAGTAGACACTGGCACCACTCATAATTTGGTGGCATCTAGACTCGTAAGCGAACTTGGATTGAAGCTAAGCATGAGCAACTGCCAAGTGAAGGATATTAACGCTTCACCATCTAGCGTTAGTAGCAAAGCACATATGGTGCTTGTGCAAGTGGGATCTTGGCATGGGTTGTGTAACTTCATGGCTTGTACATTGGAGGACTTTGATGTCATGATGGGAATCGAGTTCTTCACTCAGGCAAAGGCGGCAATTGTTCCACACCTTAGATCCCTCATGATCATGGATGAATTAGCCCCAAGTATGATTCCTTTGTAGTCGGGAACTCAAAGCAAGATGAGTCTGATGTCGTCTTTGCAATTGAAGGATGGACTAAGGCATGACAAAGTTACTTACTTGGTCACTTTGAAGGAACTCAAAGAGGATGTTTCCTCTATTCCCTTTCCCCTTGGAGTGCAGACGATATTGGAAGAATATGTTGATACTCTTCCAAGTGAGATGCTGAAGGAATTGCCACCCCAAAGAGAGGTGGACCATTTGATTAAACTGATGTCTGGTGCACAACCACCGACCCAAGTTCCTTACCGAATGTAACCCCCAGAACTCGTTGAGTTGCGGTGACAATTAGATGAGTTGCTGCAGGCAGGGTATATTCAGCCATCCAAAGCCCCGTATGGAGCCCCTGTGTTATTCCAAAAGAAGAAAGATGGGTTGTTATGTCTGTGTGTCAATTATCGGGCATTGAACAAACTTACCATAGAAAACAGATATCGGTTGCCCCGTATCGAGGACCTTTTTGATCGACTTGGAGCTGCAAAGTTCTTCACCAAACTGGACTTGCGTTCTAGATATTATCAAGTATGCATTGTTGTAGGCGACGAGCATAAGACAACTTTTATAACTCAGTATGGCTTGTACAAGTTTTGTGTTATGCCATTTGGGCTAACCAATGCCCCAACAACCTTCTATAATTTGATGTCTAATATGTTTTGCCCGTATCTTGATGAGTTTGTTGTAGTATATTTGGATGACATAGTGATCTTTAGCCAAAGTTTGGATGACCACATCCAACACTTGCGGTTAGTTTTAGAGAAGTTGAGGGAGAACAAGTTATACTTAAAACCTGAGAAATGTGTCTTTGCTCAAGCAAGAGTGTTCTTTTTGGGGCACTATGTAGGGAATGGGAACATGGAGATGGATCCCCAAAAGATGCAAGTCATTGAAGAATGGCCAGTCCCTACCAAAGTTATGGAGCTACGTTCGTTTCTTGGCCTAGCTAACTATTACTGAAGATTCGTGAAGGGGTACTCACGAATCGTGGCACCTTTAACCAATCTGTTGAAGATGGATCGACCTTGGAGGTGGACAGAACATTGTGACTAAGCGTTCTGCAAACTTAAGAGAGTGTTATCTGAGGAACCTGTCTTAAGATTGCCCGATTTTTTCCAACCGTTTGAGGTGGAGACAGATGCTTCTGATGTTGCCTTGGGAGGGGTACTACTACAAGAGGGACATCCAGTTGCTTACAAAAGTCAGAAGCTCAATGACACTGAAAGGAGATATACAGTGCATGAAAAAGAAATGATTGCCGTGGTACATTGCCTTTGATGACATTATCTGTTAGGGAGCCCCTTTGTTGTCCGCACCGATAATGTGGCCAATAGTTATTTCTTGACACAAAAGGATTTCACCAAAGCAGGCACAGTGGCAAGACTTCCTTGTTGAATTCAATTTCTAGATAGTGCATCGGTCAGGTAAGGCCAATACAGTCGCTGATGCACTGAGTCGAATGCCTCAGATCCTTGCTGCAATGCAAGTACAGAGAGACTTATTGCAGGAGATCAAGGAAGCAACAGGGAAGGACCCTGCTACGGTGTGGTTGATGCAACTTATTTTTTAGGGCACCTATCAATGTTTTTAAACCCAAGATGGGGTGATTTATAACAAAAGCAACCGAGTGTATGTACCTACGACTGGTGGCTTGATGAAGAAATTACTGAAAGAATATCATGATGCTCAATGGGTTGGGCATCCTGGCCAAGACCGCACAATGGCTTTGATGGAACACAGGTTTTATTGGCCAAAAATGGATGAAGATATTCGACATTATGTTCAAATTTGTCTTGTATGTCAGCAAGACAAAGTCGATAGGCAGAAACCTAGTGGCTTACTTGACCCCTTGCCGATCCCAGATCGGCCATGGCAAAGTGTGTCGATGGATTTTATTACTGGTTTGCCGAAAGTGGATGGCAAAACCTCTATTTTGGTGATCGTGGATTGATTCTCCAAGTATGAAACTTTTGTTTCTGCCCCTAAGAATTGTTCGACAGAGGAGACGACCAAACTATATTCATGTCAAACATTGTCAAGCATTGGGGAATGCTGCTGGATTTAGTCAGTGACTGCAATACTCGGTTCACTGGTCGTTTTTGGAGTTGCCACTTTGAGTTGTTGGGGACGAAACTAAATCTATCAACCATCAACCACCCTCAAAGCAATAGACAGACTGGGAGGGTAAATTCTATCTTAAAAGAATATTTGTGGCATTATATATCAGCCAACCAACAGAATTGGGTTTATTTGCTGGACGTCGCTCAATTTTGTTACAACTTGAATCGGAGTAGCTCAAGAGGCAAGAGTCCCTTCGAGTTGGCTGCCGGCCAACAATCCCTTACACCACCAGATGTGGCTCTTTCGGTTCAAGGAAGATGCCCTTCCGCTGTCAAGATGATTCGGGACAAGCAAGAGCATTTGGATGAAGCCCATGACTATTTGTCTAAGGCGGTGAAGCAAATGAAAAAGAATGCTGATAAGCGTAGGCGACCTCTTGAGTTTGAAGTTGGTGATAAAGTTATGTTAAAACTTACACCAAAGATCTGGAAAAAGATCAGTAGTAAAATGTTGCACAGAGGACTTGTGGCTCGTTATAATGGTCCATTTACAATGATTTGAAGGATAGGCAATATGATGTATAGGCTGGCTTTACCGACTCGAATAAAGTCTCACCCTATTTTTCATGTAAGTTTTCTTAAGCCTTACTTGGAAGATGAAAAAGATCTAGATCGGTTGCACCTTGTTCGTGCTCCTCCAAGTATTTCCAAACAGTTTGATCGAGAAGTAGACTACATTGTTGACCATCGACTTAAAGGTCACAGCAAGGCCAGTTATTTTCGAGGGTTCTTGGTCCAATGGAAGGGCTTACCAGAAAATGAGCAAAGCTGGGAGCGAGACAGTACTCTTTGGCAATTTGAAGACAAAATCCAAGAGTACCTTGTGGCTTCGACGGGGACGTCGAAGACCGCAAGTGGGGGAGGCCTGTAACACTGGAATCTTTGGGACCAAGCGGACGGGCTTGGCCCTAGCAAGCCAATGGCGGGGTGGTCATTGGAAGCCAACATGCGGGTGAAAAACGCGGTGACTATCGGTGCACAAAGTGTAAACATGCACAAAGCTATCGAGCAAGCGGATGCTTGGCGGAAAGTCAAGCAAGGCAGTTGTTTGCAAGAAGGTGCTTGGACTAAGACAAGTCCGCAAAAAGGTTGCTGAAGGACAAGCATCGTGTAGTCCGAAGATAGGTGGATTGAGGCAGCCGCGGGGCATGTCACCTATCCGGCCGTTGTTGGGCGGTTTCAACGGTTGCTGGCAGTATGGTGGCAGCCACCTGTTTAAGGAAGTTAATAGTTGCGTAAAATGTTAAGTGTGGTGGCAGCTTGTCCAGGCACCATCCGGTTTGTTCGGTTGCTTTGTAAAACTATAAGTAAAGAACTTGCGGAAGTGTAAAGGGAGAGAGAAGCAAGTGCGTGAGACTGTACTTGTAAATTCTTCTAAGTCAATGAAAAAAAGGGTCAAGTGAAAAAATTTGGCTAAGTCTCTTGTGTGTCCCTTCTTGAGAGTTTCCTGGAATGAAACCTTCGGGTGGGTCTTTGCAATTCGCGAATGGGTGCTTAGATTGTTAAGTGGTAAACAGACCTATCACTTATGCCGCACGCGGGAGCCTCTTTTCGGAGATAAATTTTTTTCGTGTGATAGCTACCATCCTTCAAAATCCCGAAAAAGGTTGTGGTGCAGTTGGAGACGTTGTTCCCCAATTTCTTATGGTTGGACTATGAATCTGGGAAGCGTCCTGTGTAAGCCAAAATTAGGTGGTGGAATTGGCCTCAAGAAAATTGAGGAACTTAATGTTGCCTATCTTGCGAAATTGTCCCTTGATGTTTACTTTGGCGATTCATGGTGAGCCCGATTTATGAGGGGCAAATATCTCAGCATCATCAGCATCTGGGACGTCAATAAGGCTATTGGTTCGGGAGCTTGGAAGGGCCTTTGTTGGGGCTGGACAAATATAGAAATGTATTTGTCATGTAAGGTCTCTGATGGTGCGACCACCCGATTCAGGTCATCTATTCTTCTCTTGCCCTGTATCTGAAAGCATCTGGAAATTTGTCAGTCAAATGTTTGGCAAGAAACGCATCCCTCACCGCGAGTTTGTTGCGGAATTGAAATGGTGGATGACAGTGAAGTTTAAAATTAACTGGTTGAAGGGCTGTTGGGAGATGGTGTTTCATGTCATTTGCTGAAAACTTTGGAGCTTGCACAATTCAGATTGTCATGAAGGTGCAGGGATGCGAATAATTGCTGATATTGCTCAAATGGAGGATGACCAGATAACGGTTATGGAGTTGGAGCTAGTAGCGTTTCCAGTCTATAATCAGAATGGTAGTAGCTTTAATGGGTGGTTTTAAGGAAAGAACCTCTATTGAGCATGACTGCTGCAATTTGATATGTCAAAACTCCTTGTGAGGTGCATATTCAATCAAATAATAGACGCTGGTGTGGTGTATTATCCAATGCTGTTCAGGGATGTACGACTCACTCGGGAGCTACAGCGCTTGTATCCCATTTCCAGATTCGTGACATCTCCATTAACAGACCTCTTGTGGCGTTAGGCGAAATCTTGTTCTTCCTGACAAATCGTAATCATGTATGCTGGAAGGACAAGCCACTGGATTGGCTATCCGCTTATAATTCTTTCTTTCTTTGATTAAATATCATCCTAGCGTTCTTCTTTAAAATAAAAAAAAAGCCCTAATCAAATCAACTATAAAAAAACTTTAATTAAAAAAATTGATTCAAAACTCTAATCACAAAAAATAAAAGAAAAAACTTTAATTAAAACAAAGAAAACCCTAACCAAATTAACTATAAAAAGCCATAATTTAAAAAACTTATTCAAAACCCCAATAAAAGAAAATCAAATAAAAAACTCTAATCAAATTAACTGCACTACAAACATAAATATATCATAAAACCCTAAAATTTAAGAAAATAATTCATAAATAAACCAAAAAACATTAATCTACAAGAAAAATAAACTATAAATAAACAAAAAACCCTAAACTACAAGAAAAATAAATCATAAATAAACAAAAAAAACTAAACTTCAAGAAAAATAAATCACAAAATTAGACATAAAAAGTCCTAATTCAAACCATAACCAAAGAAATTCAAAGAAAAACAACCTTAATCAAATGCAAGAAAACCTCTAATGAAATGAACTATAAGAAACCTTAATTAAAGAAATTTGATATAAAACCTAATCAAAGAAAAAAATACCTAATAAAAAAATTTATTTGATTTAAAACCTTAATCAGAGAGAAGAAGAATAAAAAAGAGAGAAGGAAGGAAGAGAGAGAGAGAGAGGCGAGCAGGTTATATGTTACCCCCCGAACAGGGCAGGTAGCTACATCTCATGTTCGGGGGCCGTCCCAATGAGAGCCACATATAAGATCAAGTCTGACTAGTATCCCCATGTGTGTCCGCATCACATAGCATCGGAATTTGGTGTCGTCGCAAAGACTTAAGTACTCTTTACCACCATTCTTTTCCTTTTCCTGGAATGAACATAAATGCCCTCCATAATCGTCGGTTCGTGAAAAGGACAAAACTGCCCTCCATCGTGATCGCGCCAAATTTTTTAGCAAAGTTTGCGTATGTAGGAAGCTTTATCTCTAAGATTTAAATAGTCCAAACAATTCATTTTCGCTCTAAGCATAAAAGTCTACCGGAGCATCCTTTGCCTTCATCTGTTGTCGCCAGATCATCTGTTGCCTTCTTTTGTTGCCGCCGGAGCAGCCTTTGCTTTCTTCTGCTACCGCCAGAGCATCATTTTCCATCTTATGCGCAGTGGCATCATCGTTGCCACCATCTGTTGCGTCTACCTTCTGAGTGTTTCTTACTCTACAGTTGGATTACCCAAACTCCTATCGTTTCGGTGAGTTTAGTGTAAGGTTTCGTTATGCAATCTGAAGGTTGTGATTTATACAACGATTTGTAAGTTTGAATCTGCGATGATTTATACATTCAAAGCAATAGTGATGTGTATTTATGAAGATACCTCGATTTGTAATTAAGTTTGCTAAATCTTACAACAATGTTTACTTATGAAGCCAAATATTGCGACGATTTGTAATGATGATCGTTTAACAAATGGGATAATTTGTATTATTATATACCTGGGGAGGCGGTTGTAACATATAATGATGTGGTTAAATTATGTGTTGTACAGGTTAGCAATGTTTGCAGCTCATCAGAGAAGAAAGACCCCATCGTTCTATGGGTTGTGTATTAGAGAAGTGGTCTGTCAGTCCCATCTATCTGAGCGTTTTGAAAGGTACCAAAATATACTGAAGATTGAGAATGATAAAGATAGGAAAAAAGCGTTGAAATTGTATTATACAGAGGATTATCTACCAGATATTGAGGCTTAGGACCAAAGAAAGAATGAGGAAGAACTAAAGGTGAAGAACAAGGATGACCAAGAGAAGGCAAAGCAAAGAAATAAGGAGGAGAATGAAAAGCAAAGGCAAAGGAAGAAGGCAGAGAAGAGGGAAAGGCAAAAAAAAAATGAAAAGGAGAGAGAAAGGCAATGGAAGAATATGTAGGAGGATGCTAAGACGGAAACGCGAAAGCTGTTGAACGAGCATAAAGCTATGTGAATGAGGGTAAAGCAAATGAAGGAGGTGGAGGAGGAGAGGCAAAGGCAATTGAATAAGGAGGAGGAAGAGAAGGAACGGAAGAAGCTTCAGGATGAGGAAGAAAAGGAAAGGCGAAGGCGAAGGAGGGAGAAGGAGTTTGAGGAAGAGAAGGAAAGGCAAAGGAAGGGGAAGGAGGATGAGGAAAAGAAGGAAAGAGAAAGGAAGGAGAAGGAAAAGGAGGAAGAAAAGGAAAGAGAAAGGAAGAAGCAGGAGGAGGAAGTGGAGTAAAGTAGGAAACATTATGAAGAAGAGAAGGAAAGGCAACGAAAAAAGGAGGATGAGGAAAATAAGGAAAGAGAAGGAGGAGGAGGAAAAAAAGGAAAGAGAAAGGAAGAAGCAAGAGTTGAAAGTGGATGAAAGAAGGAAACATCATGAGGAAAAGAAGGAAAGGCGACGAAAGAAGAAGGAGGACAAGGAAAGAGAAAGGAAGGAGGAGAAAGAAAAAGAAAGATAAAGGAAAAAGCAGGAGGAGAAAGTGGATGAAAGGGAAAGGAAAATGTATGAGGAAGAGAAGGAAAGAGAAAGGAAGGAACAAATTGAAAAGCAGATGATAGAGGTGATGGAGCTAGGGATGGTAGTAGTGGAAAAGCAGTGGGAGGCAGTGGACCAACAAGAAAGGCCTAGGTTGGAGGGATGGGTTGAAGAGGAGAAAAGTGCGACCAAGTTACATAAATTTGTCCTGTCTGTCAAGATTTAATGTGTTAGCGATTACTATGTGTAGCGATTTTTGTATAGCGATTACTGTGATAGGTATTACTATGTATAACGATTACTGTGATAGTGTGTGTTTAACCAATATTATTTATAGCGATTAGTAGAATATTATTTATAAGTACAAATAGGACTAATTTACAATTAGTACGAATAATATGTTATTGTGCGTTATAGGGAGGTCAGAAGAGAAGTAGAGCACCAGGTGAAAAGCTCGGAGGGCGATGTCAGTGGCCTATAGTTCTGTCGTGGTATGGTCAGCTGAGTGCATATCAGAAGGACCGATTACGAAATATGCACTTCGGTGGCCTTCTGGACCAGCATTATTTTGAAATGTGCTGGAAGACCATGACCCACCTGGTAAATAAGTGGAATAATAAGACGAACACATTCTAGTTTGATTCTTTTGAGATCACCATGACCCTAAAAGATGTGGTGCAGATCACTGGCCTTAAGTGTGTTGGCAGTGTTGTCCTATGGCCAAGGAGAAACAACTGATTGTAGATATGCGGCTAGCGCATGAATGGAAGGTGCATGTATTTGACACTTGACTCACTTCTTCACAAATCAATGGCATTCTTGTTGCATGGTTTTCCAGTAGTACCCTGCTCAGATGATCTGTTTGACGAAACTATAAAGCCAACATGGCCACCACAAATCCCCTCATGTGTCTCTTAGATAATTTTCATAGCTTTCTCTTTATCTAAGCACCTGGCATACTCAGAACTGAACCCACGACGGTAGAGAATATTGGCAAAGATGAAATAATGAGCAGACATGCGTTGAATTGCATGTTGCTCTCTTTTTGGCATTTCTGGTGGAAATTCGCCAGTTTCAATAATTGAAGGTTGTAGTGTTACTAATACATTGTTTTTGTTAGGCTTGGGCGTGGGAACATATTATCGCATTGCGTCCTCAGTGTGGCCCTGCGATTTATGGTTTTCCAAAGGTCGGTTGCTGGGCTAGAATAAATGTCACAGTGCATAATGCTATGTCCATTTTAGATGGGCTGCAACTAAATGAGGTAAACGGTCTAAAATTGTTTACAATCGGTTCAACATTTATCATTCAGTATTATAAATCGTTGAAATGTTTAGCATTCTTAAGTAATCATCGCTACAAGATTTTGTCTTCGTTAGTACAAATCGTTGTCGCCATAGCATTTATCTTTTAGTACTGTAAATATTAATAATCATAAGCATTCTTAGTAACAGTCATTGTAATATATTTATCACTCATTATTAAAAAGAATTACCAATGTACTGGTTGTGTGGAGATCGTATGGAGATGGGGAGGACGAGGACCAAGACGTTGTTGCTGAGGCTGCTAGATTGTCTAAGCGCGATATGTGGTTGTTTTGCAATTATGAAGCAGAGTTACAGCATGGTAGTCGAGTTCTCCTACAATCTGACTTGGGACAGTCTATCCCAAAAAAGCCTTTGGAAGTGAAAAGGAAGATGAATAGTGGTGGGGACAGGAATGTGAATTCGCACGAACGCTACAGGGATGAATTATTAATTTGGAACATAGGAGGTGTCTGTGTCATAGCGTATGATTATAAAAGACGATAATTTGATCCCTTCTATTTTCAAAGGTATTGGGAACCTATGCGGCAAAATCTGAAGATTGAGAAAATTGGGAACCCATGCCTCCCAACTGCCCCCTTTCATGTTGCATCCCAGCATCTACAACCCGTCCGTTGTCCCCCTCCGGCTACAACAACGATTCCCTCAGTAACAAATTGTGATGAAGAGCGAACACAGCTCACAAAAAAAAAATGTTGTCTCCGTCGCAAGGTTCAAGCTGTTGGAGAGTGAGAAGAAGAACTTACGGACGGAGGTAAGGAATATGGGAAGACAATTGCACTCACTAGTAGAGATGATGACCAGTGTTTTTAATTAGATTGAGGGAACCAAGAGGCCACCGAGGATAGACAGTCCGCCAAGAAAAAGAAAGAGACGAGTTCTCTATCATATTTCATCTGATTTGTCAAGTGCCACGGAAAAAACCCTAGCTATTTTTTTTATCACGATAATAATTTGTTGTAATTCTAAAAGTAATTATCGTAACGTGACATTCTTTAATTCTTTAATTCTTTTTTATTACATCTAACAGACATGTTTCGTTGAACATATCATTGTAACACGAGATCCATAGATTACAAGGAAACGAACGATGCGATCCATCCAGGATTAATATGATGTACATAGATTTCTAACAAATTTTGTATAGTGTGTACACCAATTTTTGTATGCAAATTTTGTAAAACTATACAAAAGATTTAAATCTTGAAAACTGTAGTAAAACAGAACCTATGTAAATTTAAATCGCAGTTTGGAATAGCGATGTTCCCGGTGAACAAATGTGTTGATTGTTCGCCCCTCATAAATAAAAAAAATTTAAGCAATAAAAGATGTTTGTTGTTTAGAAATTGTGGTATTGCTTAACCTCCTTGATTAAAAATCGCAAAATTAGGTTTGCGATTCATTCAGCCAACAATGGCTTTTAATAGTCGTTGTTTATAAGCAATAAAAGTCGTCATCGATAAGAATATTTTGATGTTCAACGATTATTGTATTGCTCTCCCTCCTTGAAAGAAAAGCGCACATGAGATTTTTGATGTATGCGATCAACAACGGCTGAACAAGTTCGCCTGTCTTGAATTATAATAGTAAACAATAAAAAAGAATGTTTGTTGTTCATAAATCACAATATAACTCATCGTCATTGAATGAAAATCGCAAAACACATATGCGATTTATGCGGTCAACAAAGGCCTGTAATCGATGTTCGGAAATGATAACGGTCATCATCGATAAGAAATGATTAATGTTCAGCAATCGCTGTATCTCTCTCCCTTCTTGAAAGAAAATCGCAAAATAGATTTGCGATGTATGCGATGAACAATGGGTGAACAAGTTCTCCCGTCTTAAATGATAACAGTCAACAACGATTAGAAAAGTTTGCTGCTCAGAAATTGCTGTTGATGATCATCTATAAATTCAAAACGCCCAATAGGTTCGCGGCCAACAATGGCTTGTAATATTTGCCCTTCGAAAATGATGTCATCGATAAGAAAATTTTGAAGTTCTCAAATCACCGTATTTCTCAACCTCCGCGAATGAAAATCGCAAGATAGATTTGCGATGTACGCGGTCAACAATGGTTGGCCAAGTTCGTCAGTCTTAAACGATAATAGTCAACAACGATAAGGAACGTATGTTGTTCACAAATCCGCCCTTTCCTTGTCATCATTGATTGTAAATCGCAAAACTCATCTGCGATGTATGTGGTCAACACATACATGTAATTGACATTCAGAAATGATAAAAGTAAACATCGATAAGAAATGATTGATGTTCAAAAATCGTTGTATTGCTCTCCCTCCTTGACTGAAAATCGCAAAATAGATTTGTGATGTATGCTATCAAAAAAACATGGTACTATTCCCCCTTAAATGATAATAGTCAACAACGATAAGGAACGTTTGTCATTCAGAAATCGCAATTTTCCTCGTCGCCATTGAATGCAAATTGCAAAACTCATGTGTGATTTTCTTTCAATGAGGGAGAGAAATACAGCGATCGCTGAACATTAGTCATTGGTAGATTGATTTGCCTTCTATCGTTCCCAGTTACTAGCAAAGGCCACTGAGTAAACTGAAAGTGTTGTTGTTGTTGCTGCTGCTGATGACGATGACGATAATGTTGATGATGTTTGTTTCGAAGCACATCACTATATGGATGTGGGTTGATGTTGTTGATGATGTCAGTTTTCTTTGTTGATGATGATGATAATGTATATCTAAGCCAAACCATTGGTCATTATGTATTGTAACTGAATACTCCTGTAAATGAATGTCATTGTAATGTATCGCGATAGAGCAACCTCTATGAAAAACAAAACATTGTCTCTTACATATACTCAATTGTAATGAAATCGTGATCTCTTATAAAAAAGCCTTTGCAGCAATTTACGAACATAAAAAATTTTCTTATCGATGTTGACTTATATCATTTACAATGGGCAAATAATACAAGCCTTTTTTGACCGCATAAATCACAAGCCTTTCGCGATTTGTACTTATGGTATATCAGTAAAAGAGCAATTTCGAGCATTAAACAAGCCTTTGTTGAGCAAATAAATCGCATATGTATTTTTCGATTCGCATTCAATGACGATGAGGCGAATTGCGATTTTTTAACTACAAACGTTCCTTATCGCTTTAGACTATTATCATTTAAGATGGGCGAAATTGTTCAGCCATTGTTGACCGCATACATCACAAATGGATGTTGACTTATACCGTTTACGAAGAGCGAATATTACAAGTCATTGTTGGCTGCATGAATCACTAACCTATTTTGCGATTTGCATTTACGGAGGATGAGCAAAGGAGCGATTTTCTAACATGATAACCTTTTTTTATCAATGTGGACTTTTAACTTTTAAGACAACAAACATTACTAACCTTTGTTTATCGCATACAATTCAAATTACATTTACGATTTTCATTCAATGAGGGAGAGAAATACAACAATTTCTGAACATCAATCATTTCTTATCGATGTTTACTTTTATCATTTCTGAGCGTCGATTACATGCCTGTGTTGACCGCATACATCGCAGATGAGTTTTGCGATTTGCAATCAATGACGATGAGGAAAGGGCCGATTTGTGAACAACATACGTTCCTTATCGCTATTGACTATTATCGTTTAAGACTGGCAAACTTGGCCAGCCATTGTTGACCGCGTACATCGCAAATCTATCTTGTAATTTTCATTCACGGAGGTTGAGAAATACGGCGATTTAGGAACATCAAATTTTTTTTATCGATGACATCATTTTCGAAGGGCGAATATTACAAGCCATTTTGGCCGCGAACCTATTGGGTGATTTGAATTTACCGATGATTATCAACAACGATTTCTGAGCAGCAAACTTTTCTTATCGTTGTTGACTGTTATCATTTAAGACGGGAGAACTTGTTCACCCATTGTTGACCGCATACATTGCAAATCTATTTTGTGATTTTCTTTTAAGGAGGGAGACAAATACAGTGATTACTGAACATCAATCATTCTTATCGATGCTGACAATTATCATTTTCGAACGTCGATTACAGGCCTTTATTGACCGCATAAATCGCATATGTGTTTTATGATTTTCATTCAATAACGACGAGTTATATTGCGATTTATGAACAACAAACATTCCTTTTCGTTGTTTACTATTATCATTTAAGACGGGTGAACTTGTTCAGCTGTTGTTGACCTCATACAATGGAAATCTCATGTGCGATTTTTTTTCAACGAGGGAGAGCAATACAACGATCGCTGAACATTAGTCATTGGTAGATTGATTTGCCTTCTATCGTTCCCAGTTACTAGCAAAGGCCACTGAGTAAACTGAAAGTGTTGCTGCTACTGATGATGATGACGATAATGTTGATGATGTTTGTTTCAAAGCACATCACTATATGGACGTCGGTTGATGTTGTTGATAATGATGTTAATGTATTGTATCTAAGTCAAACCATTGGTCATTATGTATTGTAACTAAATACTCTTGGTAACTGAATGTATTTCAAAGGGCGAATATTACAAGTCTTTCTTCACCGCATGAATCACAAAACTATTATGCGATTTACAGTTACGGTAGATCAGTAAATGAGCGATTTCTGAGCAACAAACAAGCAATTGTTGACTGCATAAATCGCATATGTGTTTTGCGATTTTCATTCAATGACGATGAGTAATATTGCGATTTCTGAACAACAAACGTTCCTTATCGCTGCTGACTATTATCATTTAAGACGGACGAACGTGTTCAGCCATTGTTGACAACATACATCGCATTCACGGAGGTTGAGCCATAACAAACATTTTTTACCCCATGAATCGCATATGAATTCTGCGATTTTTATTCATTGACGATGAGGAAAATTGCGATTTCTAAAATACAAACGTTCCATATCGTACATGGCCAGCCTATTGAGGACCTATATCCCTTTCCTCAAAGTGTACTCTTGAACATGCGAGGCATGTCAGTAATACGACGATTGGATGAGATGGTCTTATGACCTCGATTAGTGCTTTGTGCATGTTGTTGAGCAATACAACGATTTGCAAACATCAAAATCTTCTTATCGATGATGACTTTTACCGTTTACGAAGGCCGAATATTACAAATCGTTGTTGACCGCATGAATCACAATCTTATTTCGCGGTTTGCATTTACGGTGGCTCAGCAAAAGAGCGATTTTTGAGCAGCAAACATATCTTGCCGCTTTTGACCTTTATCATTTAAGACGGCCGAACATTACCAGCCTTTGTTGACCACATACATCGTAAATCTAATTCTGCAATTTTCAACCATGGAGGTTGAGCAATACCACAATTTCTGAATAGCACACATATTTTATCAATTAAAATATTTGATTACATGCCTTTGCTGACCGTATAATCGCATATGTGATTTGCGATTTGCATTCAATGACGATGAGGAAAATTGCAATTTCTGAATGACAAACGTACCTTATCGTTGTTGACTATTATCATTTAAGGGAGAACAATACCATATTTTTTTGACAACATACATCGCAAATCTATTTTGCGATTTTCAGTCAAGGAGAGAGAGCAATACAACGATTTCTGAACATCAATCATTTCTTATCGATGTTTACTTTTATCATTTCCGAACATCGATTACATGTCTGTGTTGACCGCATAAATCACATATGCATTCTGCGATGTGTTTAGGGTTTAGGGTATAGGGTTTATGGTCTAGGGTTTGAGTTTAGGCTTTATGCTCAATTGTCGTATCGATTTTTAGTATATTATGCAATATGTACATCGATTTGTGTATTTAAATCCTTGCTTTGTTAGCAATTTCTCATAAAATTGATGCACAATATTTGAAGTATGAATCTTTGTAAATATGTATTATGTGTTTCCTATTGTCAATAATTATGATATTTTTCTTATGAATCGTGTCAAAACAAATCGATTTCGATCGTAAATAAAAAAATTTCTTATCGTTGTGGACTATTATAATTTACGAAGGGCGAACATTAAAAGGTCTTATCGACCAGAAAATCGCAAATCACTTATTGCGATGTTCATTCCTGGAGGGTGAGCAATAACACGATCCTATATATCAGACATCTCTTATATCTGTGGTTTTTTTTAAAGGGTGAAGATTATAAGGCTTGTTCAACACATAAATCACAAATCCGTTATTGCGATTTTTAGTCATAGTTTATGAGAAAGACCACGATTTCTGAACAACATACATGTCTTATCGCTGTGGACTATTTCTATTTACGAAAGCGAACATTAATAGCTCTTGTTGACCGCATTCATTGCGAATCTCTTATGTGATTTTTATTCACAGAGGGTGACAAATATAGCGAGTTATGAACGACAAACATCTCTTATCGTTGTGGTCTATTTTATTTTACGGATTAGAAAGAAGAAGAAGAGGAAGAGCAATACAGACGAAGAAGAAGAGGAAGAAGAAGAAGAGCAATACAGAGGAAGAAGAAGAAGAAGAAGAAGAGCAATACAGACGAAGAAGAAGAGGAAGAAGAAGAGAAATAATTGCCATACTCCACTGGATTTGAAGAAGGCCTACCTTACTGGGTTAACAGTAATAATTGCGGAGACCTTTTGTCTAGTGAAAAAGTAAGTAAACAAACCTCGAGTGCAAGGTTACAACATAACAGTCCTAACACCATTTGTATGATCGATTTGTAGATATTGATTCCTACACTCTGGCAATCTGAAAAGCATTGGGTCTTATACATGATGGATTTACATGAAAAACAACTATGGTGTTACAATTCGACGCTGTTTGTGATTGGTTTCTCTCCTTATTCACTTCTGCAGCAAAATTTCAAGCATGTCGCCTGATCTTGTTGAGGATGTCTTTCGTATTCGCTGGACAACGATTTGTAGTAGTCCTCATTAGCTGAATGATGATTCAATTGTTCAGAAGTTTGTGGATCAGCGATTTGTGGTTATCGCTTAGAGCGGCATAAGTCAACTTCGTATTTGCTGCATGGCGAGTTGTGGTTATCACGGGAAAGTGATTTGTGTTGTCAGTAGGACAACGTTTTGTGAGCATCGCTGGATAGTGATTTGTGTTGTCAGTCGGACAACGATTTGTGAGCATCGCTGGATAGCGATTTGCGGCTTCTGCAGTAGGTCGATTTGTGAGCATCACTGGATAGAGATTTGTGGCTTCTGTAGGAAGTCGATTTTTTAGCATCGCTGGATACCAATTTATTACTTCTGCAGGAAGTGAGTTTGTGACATCACCGCATGGCAATTTGTGGTTATCGTTGAATAGCGATTTGTGGCATCGCAACATGGTGATTTGCGGGTATTGTTGGAATGTCAATCTAAGCGGGCTGAGAAGGGTTGTTCAAGTAAGCTTTTTTTAGGCATTAATCGAGTAAAGACTCTCAAGGCTTTCACCTGCGTTTTTCAGGTAGGTGGTTGCACAATGTCGACCAGAAAAATCGCAAATCACTTATTATGATGTTCATTCGCAGAGGGTGAGCAATGCCACGATTCTTTAACATCAAACATCTCTTATCGCTGTGGACTATTTTTTTTAAGGGCAAACATTATAAGACTTGTTGGGCACATAAATCAAAACTCTTTTATTGCGATTTTCATTTACAGAGGGTGAGAAAAATCATGATTTCTGAACAACAAACATCTCTTATCGTTGTGGACTATTCCATTTACGAAAAACCCCTTGTTGACTGCATGCATCGCGAGTCTCTTTTGCGATTTTGATTCACAGAAGGCGAGCAATACAACGAGTCATGAATGATAAACCTCTCTTATCGTTGTGGTCTATTTTATTTTACTAATTAAGAAGAAGAAGGAACAAATGATTTGAAGAACTAGCTTGATGAAACTGTCCTGAAAGAAGTGTAGCAGCACTTTCTGCCTTTTTTTATTCTTGCTTATCCATCCCTCAATTAGATGACGAGATCTACAATAAATGCGAAAAGATCAAACGTCTTTCACAACTTACGAAGCGCCAGAGGCACCGATTGAGCAATACCTGCAAATCACTGTCCAGCGATGACCACAAATCGCCATGCAGTGATGTCATGAACCGACTTCCTGCAGAAGCCACAAATCGCTATCTAGCGATGCTCACAAATCGTTGTCCGGCTCACAACACAAATCGCTATCCCGCGATCCTCACAAATCATAATATAGTGATACCACAAATCGTTGTCTGGCTGACAGCATAAATCGCTATACAACGAATACGAAATCGACTTACGCACCTCCAAGCACTGACCACAAATCATCACCGAAAAATCACTGATCCACAAACTTCTGAACAGCTGAATCGTAATTTAACTGATGAGGACTTCTACAAATCGCTATCCAGCGAATATGAAAGACATCCTCGACAAGATCAAGGGACGTGCTTAGAGTTCTGTTGTGGTCCGAATAAGAAGGAAAACCCAATAATTTCTTAGTAAACGAGCTCTGCTGCAAACCCTAAATTCTTAACAAATCCGACAATGTGAAAATCAGGTCATACAAAGAGGCATAACAACTAAATTAATAGCTCACACAAGATTCCTGTGTCCCATAGCTCTCTTTCGAATTCATCAGAGTCTGTCATGAAACAGAAAATATAAGACATTGCATTAAGTTTCACAAGAAATGCAAACCTCCTCCCAACATTGATTACATACCAAAAGACATGTAAAACTGAAGTTATCATTGTCGAAAATATGGTCGGGAGGAATGAAGGTTACAACGTTGGGTATTACGTCTTTAGGGTATTGATGCATGTTGGACATTACACGAGTTAGATATTGACAAGCTTCACGTAATGGGAAGCAATATAATGCCTTACATACCTGTTCATGCGAAGGCCTTTGTTGCTTTTGATTACAGGTTGGTTGTTTCTTAGACATTTTTTTGCCAACCAATTTTAGTGCACCCTTTGCCCTCCGACGACTGCGATCAGAGGCATGTTTTCTTTTGATACCCTTCGCTTCATGAATATGTCCATCATAATCAACAACATTCACTACTGTTTTGTTGAAGATGATGTTTATACTTCAGCGCAACTTCTCAGAAGTGTCAAGAGAAGCATGATTTTTACCTACGTTGTTCGATCCTATTATCTTCGACTGGTATTCATTCGCTGCAACGGACTGAAGGTTAATTAACTACACATTTTCAAGTAACTCCCTTGACGCTTTTTGCATGCATACATAGCCTTCTTCATTTTTCGATGCCAAATCAACATGCATAAATGACCTACACTGTTGTTGGTAACGAGAGGCTATATGGCACTTATCATCAACACCAGATTTACTGACATTGTCCATATCCAGCATTTCAATCTTTCCTTGTCTCCTTCATCTTCGCATTACATAAGACTCAGGTATTTCTTGTATTTTCTCTTGATTAAGTGCCTTTAATGCATGACGACATAAAATACCTTTGAATTCATACATTTTGCACGAACATTCAACTTTTTCGTTGTTAACATTGTACGTAACATGTGCTTCTTGCCTTTTTTGATGCTTTTCGCCCTCCCATAAAATATGGTATTTGTGCATATTCTCGGTTTGTAAGAGTCATTCTATATTGCAATTCATGACATGTATAACCTCTTTCTTGATCCATTCAAATACAGTTAGTGTATACAAATTTGCAGGTCGCATCAATATTTTCATGCCCAAAGTTAGAGGTCGTATATTGAAGCATTTCACATCTTGTTCAAGCTCATTCTGTCTTAGACCGTCTACAAATAATTCATATTGTTTCATGAAGCGAAACATTGTTAAACATGAATACAGGGTTTTCTTCAACGTGGCATGCATAGATTCAGCTCTTTGTGTGCTTATCATACCTGCATAAAAGTATTGTCTTCCATATGCCAATGCCCACTTCTCTTTTTCTGCATATAAATTTTGTAACCAAGGACAGTCTTTAAGGTCGTATATCTTAATCATTTCCTCCCAATCTGACATAAAGGTGACCTCGTCTACGCTCTCAAGTACACACCTTGTAAACTTTTTGTCAAACCCTGTCTTCTGATTAAATATGTGTCTTATGTTCTTTGCTGCATTTTGAAAGATATGCCACAAACATAGGCGATGACATGCATCTGGCCACACATGAAGCACTGCAACCGTAATTGCGTGATCACCATATGTAAGCACAACTTCAGGTTTCTTCCCGTTCATTGCCTGTGTAAATACTCTGAACAACCACTCAAAGCTTTCCTTGGTCTGGTCATACAAAAAAGCGCCGCCTAATATACAACTCTATGAGTGATGGTTCACTCTGACAAACTGCGCAAATGGCCATTGTTCAATATTAATCTTTATTGTAGTATCAAATACAAGCACATCATTGAAGCATTCATAATCTACTCTTGACTTTGAATCTACCCAAAACATATTCACAGCATATCCATCTTTATCCAATTGCATTGCACTAAAGAAACCAGGGTCATTGCTTGATTTCTTCTGTAAGTAATCAACCAAATAACATATTTCTTCGTTCTTCATGTTATCTGCCCTCTTCCTTCTCAAGTGGTTTCTTAGATCCAAAGGTGTAAATGGCACATTAGCGCGACCACCATCTATGTGGGCAAACAAATTGTATGTCTTTCTTGGTGCAATGTCGATGCTATCAGCTATTTCAGCCATTACAGCATATGCTACAGTTACTTTACGATGTGACCTTAGCATAGGAGTCATAAATGATGCAGATAAATCATGATTCTGATCACTGATTAAA
Organism: Nuphar pumila; assembly: GCF_984573655.1. Lineage (NCBI taxonomy): Eukaryota > Viridiplantae > Streptophyta > Magnoliopsida > Nymphaeales > Nymphaeaceae > Nuphar > Nuphar pumila. The sequence goes on from NC_143253.1 coordinate 95,085,782, forward strand.
GTACGAACTAGAAATTTCTCATTCGGATGTCTTCTCAACACCATTCTCGCTTGACATCCACATTTTGATTCTAACATGCTCCTTGTTGGATTTCTCATTAATTTCTTCTAACCTTTCTTGGAACAAACATATGTCTTTCTTACCACGACACCTGTGCATTTTTTGACCAAGAAAACCTTCTCACACTGAAGCCAACTTTTAAGGCATAATCATTGTAAAATTTATATACAGCTTCCTCATTATTAAACTGCATTCCTTCTATTGGAACATAGTCAAGTGTACTTCCATCTACATTCCCAGTGCCTACACTTTTATTAAGTGTACTGTCATGATCATCTACCTTATTATTGAATTGCATTTCTTCTATTGGAACATTCAAGTCAAAAGTGAATCTAATGTCTGCACCCTTCTTATCATGTGCATCATTAGTGCAGATGTTCACTTCTTCAATTGAGTCATTTGCATAGATGTTCAATTCTCCATATCTTTCAATTGATTGATATAGATCATCTTCATTACAACTTGATGATAAGCTCAACACTGTTATAAGCAATATATTAATTTGCGTTAGTAGCAAAATAGCAAAGAAATCGATATTAACTAACAAAATAATACCTCACAAATCGGTAGTATGTTACTAATATAACGGTTTGAGATACAATGCATATACAGAGTGAATGAAGGATACCTAATGGGGTAGAGGCCCTTCCTAGCATTTGTAAACAAGCATTCTTGTCAATAGGTCCCAGTGTCTTACAAATATCGATAAGTTTTCAACCATCGTAAAGACAAGATCTACCTGCAATAACAAAACAATGCCTTAATGACACACAAGACGACATGCATTCTTTATCGATAGCATGATGAGATAGAAAGCTACTCACGACGCTTTAATGGCACTGGTTGGAATGTTTGTGCGTCATTGCTTTCTTCCATAATGCCTAACGACAACAAAAAAGAAGAGAAGACATGGGAATGTTTTGTAAGCAATATATCAATTTGCATTAGCAAGCGCATACGTTTACTACGATTTAATCAGGATGCATATAACAATGGATACCGATAAGGTTCTGCAAGTCAAAGAAATTATTTAATGAATCAAAGTATAAAAGCAACTGCGGTTTGATATTTGCTTATACTGTGCATCGAATTGTTACTTACCATGCCAACAAAAGACACGACATGTCATCCATGTGTGTTGACGATAACTCTTTCATTATATCCACGAGGCTATGAAGCGAGTTCAATAGAAATCGCTGACAGAGTAGCGATTTGAATGCAAAAATTGCCATCGCAAGTGTATAAAAATGTGTTTCTGCATGCACACGTTTTCAAAGTCTGTCTATAAATATCTTACAAATACATACTATAAAACATATAATATCTTACAAATCATTATACATACCGAATAATATATTTCAAATCGATACAATAATTCAGCATAGTAACTTACAAATCAACAATACAAAACCATAATATCTAAAAAGCCGATAAATATATTGCACAATAAATTACAAATCGATACGGAAATTAAGCAAAATAGCAAACAAATCGATATTAACTAACAAAACAATACCTCACAAATCGGTATTATGTTACTAATACAGCGGTTTGAGATACAATGCATATACTGATTGAATGGAGGATACCTGATGGGGTAGAGGCCCTTCCTAGCATTTGTAAACAAGCATTCTTGTCAACAGGTCTCAACGTCTTACAAATATCTATAAGTTTTCAACCATCGTAAGGACAAGATCTATTTGAAATAACAAAACAATGCATTAATGGTACACAAGACGACATGCGTTCTTCATCGATAGCATGATGAGATGGAAAGCTACTCACGACGCTTTAATGGCACTGGTTGAAATGTTTGTGCGTCATTTCTTTCTTCCATAATGCCTAACGACAACGAAAAAGAAGAGAAGACAGGGGAATGTTTTGTAAGCAATATATCAATTTGCGTTAGCAAGCACATACGTTTACTATGATTTAATCAGGATGCATATAACAACGGATACTGATAAGGTTAAGCAAGTCAAAGAAACGATTTAATAAATCACAGTATAAAAGCAACTGCGGTTTGATATTTGCTTATACTGTGCACCGAGTTGTTACTTACCATGCCAATAAAAGACACGACATATCGTACATGTGTGTTGACGATAACACTCTCATTATATCCACGAGGCTGTGAAGCGAGTTCAATATAAATCGCTGACAGAGCAGCAATTTGAATGCGAAAATTGCCACCGCAAGCGTGTGAAAATGTGTTTCTGCACGCACACGTTTTAAAAGTCTGTCTATAAATATCTTACAAATACATACTACAAAACATATAATATCTTACAAATCGTTATACATATCGAATAATATATTTCAAATCGATACGGCAATTCAGCATAGTAACTTACAAATCGACAATACAAAACCATAATATCTAAAAAGTCGATAAATATATCGCACAATAAATTATAAATCGATACGGAAGAAATTAAGCATAATAGCAAACAAATCGATATTAACTAACAAAACAATACCTCATAAATCGGTAGTATGTTACTAATACAGTGGTTTGAGATACAATGCATATATTGAGTGAATGGAGGATATCTGATGCGGTAGAGGCCCTTCCTAGCATTTGTAAACAAGCATTCTTGTCAACAGGTCCCAGCGTCTTACAAATATCGATAAGTTTTCAACCATCGTAAGAACAAGATCTACCTGAAATAACAAAACAATGCCTTAATGGTACACAAGACGACATGCGTTCTTCATCGATAGCATGATGAGATGGAAAGCTACTCACAATGCCTTAATGGCACTGGTTGGAATGTTTGTGCGTCATTGCTTTCTTCCATAATGCCTAACGACAACGAAAATGAAGAGAAGTCACGAGAATGTTTTGTAACACAAGGCATGCACGAGAAGGCGACAATGTGTTGTAAAACATGATAAAAAACAAGGTGGAAACCTCAACTGGAGACGACGACAAAGTTTGTGTTGACAATGGGAGCTACGGTTACAGCAAATGGCACAAGAGTTTAATGAATAGGGTGAAAACAGAACGTCTCCACTTTAAATAGTTAACATCAAACTTTCTGGATGAAGGACTTTTTTGTCCTTTTCTCGAACCGCAGTTTCCCAACTTTTGAATGGAGGATATTTTTATCATTTCCTCGAATCATCATTTCAGGGAAAGAATAGCAAGAAAGAATACTTAAGTCTTTGCAACAACACCAGACTCCGATGCAAAGTTATGTCAACATACACGGGAATACAAGCCCCATGTGCGTAAATACATGGTGCTCATTCGGCCCCCCGAACATAGACGTGGGATTCAGTGAATAATTGGGGGCGAACATACACCACCCTCCCAAGAAAGAGAGGAACAATAAAGAAGCATAAGAAGAGAGAGAGAGAGAGGAACAATGAAAAAGGAAAAGTGAGAGACCTTTCGCCGTGGGCTTCCAAGCTCTCGTTGTCCGATGGCTGCACAGGAGAGAGAGAGAGAGTCAGGGATGGGAGGGAGAAGAGACTAGAGTAGGCAAAATACCAATCCCTGTTTTTTTCATAACAAGGGGGTCGAACAAAAATAATAGTGAAAAATGAACATGACAAACGCGTTCCTTGGGTTTGCCGCATGCAATGTTTGATGGACCCTGTATCCCGCGCTATGCACCATCGAACATAGGGTATGTTTGATGGCGCGTTCTATGCATCACACACGATACAAAAAAGATGAAAAAGACACACTTTGTTTAAAACGTTGGATGCGGTGGACGGGCGAAACGCCATCCACCGCATCCAAAAATAGGCATTATTTTCATTCTACTTCCCCTCTGTTACGAAAATAACATGATGGAAGAACAAAATTAAAAAAAAAAAATCATCAACGGGTGTGTTGGTCCGTCTCTTGCACGCCCGACACTCTCTCTCTCTCTCTATGAGTAGTCTCTCTCTCCTCTCCTGTATAGCGGCCAGAGGGGAAATGCTCTCTCTCTCAATTGCGACCGACGAAGGGGTGGCAGTCAGGCCGAGGGATGAGCTTTCTTTGGGCGATAGCTGGTGAAGGGGTTGTGGTCGATGGAGGGGCGGAGGCAAGGCTGCCCGCCCCCTTCTTCATTGTTCTTTTTCTTTGAAAAGATTTTCCTCATTTATCTGATTGCTTTGTTTGCCTTCTTCCTTTTCGTCTGGTTCAATCAGTAAGATAAGAATCACAGGATTTTTTTTTGCTTGTTTGGAACCATCTCGCCCGCGCCTTCTCCCGACATCTCTCTTTCTTGTTGCGGTTTCTAGCAAGCCCCGACGCAGCCACCTCCTTCTAATTCCGATCGTCATCACTGGCGACCTCATAGGTACCCACTTCCCTTCCCGTCGCCGGCAACTCCACAGGGGAGCCCGACATCGACGATGGCGCCCCCTCTTCTAGGTATTTTCCTTTTTCTTCTTCCCTTCTTCTCTTCTTCTTCTGTTTGCCGAAAGGCCGACAGGAAGTTGTCGGCCCCTGTCGTGCCTCTCCCTCGCTCTCTATGTTCATCGAAAGGTTGTCAGGAGGCTGGTGGCCCCCTGCTGCGCCTCCCCCTTCTCTTTCTACCCTTCTTCTTTTTCCCCCTCCTTCATTTTCCCTCTATTGTCGGAGGGCCGGCAGGAGGCCGACGGCCCCTCTGTCGTGCCCTCTTGCTCGCTCTTTGCCACCTGTTCATGGCTTCGGCAGGGGCAGTCGCCCCTGCTACCGTTTGCTTCCCGGCAAGTAGGGGCACGCCCCTGCTGTCGTGGGTCTTCCCGACCTGCTTGGGTATGCCCCTGCTGTCATGGCTCTTCCCGGCAGGCAGGGATACGTCCTGAAGATCGACCGGTCTGTCTTCAACGAGAGCGCTGGAAGCAAACCTACTCCGCCTCACCCAGAGGAAGGACGATGCCTCTACCTCCGCCGTCGGCCATCGCCGGACGAGACTCCTCGTCATCTCCCGGCACCAGGGCAACTCCATTGACGACTCAGAGCAGAGGGACAATGATCGGATCGTCCGTCTCTTGAGGGAGTTGTTCGCGAATGATAGATCGACGATTCTTTATCCTTCGGAGAACGGGTTCCCGGTTAGGGTTTTTGATGTTGCCGAAAGGTCGAAGGCGAGATCTGCTGCCGGCATGGTGGGGAAGGCGAGATCTGCCGTCTGTCCAAGTTGTCCGCACATTATCATCAAACAGCGGACATTTGGAACATAGCATTTGAGTACGATCCAAACAAACATTGGACAAAACCAATGTTCTGTTCTGTTCTTTTTGTTCATTTCGTCCAACTATGGACAATCCATCAAACATACCCTAAGGGACGCTTGTATGTCAAAAATTGTAGGGTTTGTGCGGAAACACACGGAACATGAAAACATTTTCCCAGCCCCATTGTGACAACATACCATTTAAATTGAGCCATGTTTGGCAAAACTGTAGGAGATATGATGACATGGATGTCTTATGGTGGGCCCAAAGGTGTCACGTGGACCGTGATTGGAGTCGTTGTCTGCAGTGTAAAATTCTACGAGTTCTTACCGACTGGGGCTCCGCTTGTATGGGGCTGCACGTCATCTTGTGGTAGGACGTTGCAGGTTCAAAACCCAATGAGATAGTTGTATAACTGGTAGGGGTCGGCCTAAACCCAGCTTGCCTTAAAAAAAAAAAAAATTCTACTAGTGCTCGACCTTGAAAATAGTAGTGACGGATTTTGATATGAGATCCTACCAGACCGTAATCCACTACACCCCTAAAGTGAACCCTCTAAGAGACCAGCTTAAAGTGTCCAAGCTTAGCTTATTATTGCGGTGAGCCAAGCCGAGTGCAAGCTGGCTTGTTTATAAAAAAAAAAGTACATTATTTTCTAGCTAGAAGAAATAAAATTACAAAAAATTACATGTAAAATGCATATACAATATATAAAAAAAAACCTAATGAGCTTATACGAGTTGAGCCGAGCCGCTGTGCTTGCTGAGCCTCTTTCATGAGTTTAAATATTTACGAACTAAACATGAGCTGAGCGACGAGCAGCTGGGCTTGTTTCTCAGCCTTGGCCACCAGTGACCACAGCACGATCTTAATTCAAGAGGTCGCGTCACTCTCCAAAGCGGTTAAATCAAGACCCTTACTTTTCGATAGTTTCAGACTTTCAACGGTCCTCATCTCGGGCTCCTTCTAGGATATATAAGAACGACTCTTACAGAACCGACTCTCGAGCTGCCAGCCGGGTGGTGGGGCCACCGGCCTTCTCAAGGGCGGCAGGGACAGAGGGGCATTTTGTTTAGCTTAACCTAACAAAAAACTTTCGCATGATTTCGTGGTCATTTTGTAAGCAAGACGACCATTACTTTTAGGCCACGATACGGATATCTGTCCTATCAGGTACACGGGTCTTACTATGTTGATGTCCTTGTTCTCTAAGTGTTACTTATAGTCGTGAAGCGATTGCCCTTGCCGAAATTATTCCCGGCAAATTTGTTGTCATTCAAAAGGAAGAACAGATCGGCTCTGTCGCGTAGCGAAGAGAGAGATCCCATTTCCATAGCCGACTCTGAGAGAGAGAGAGAGAGAGAGAGAGAGAGATGGGGGGAAATCGGACGGTGGTGGTGGCGTCTCTGCAATTCGCCTGCTCCGACGTCGTCTCTGAGAACGTCGATCGAGCCGAACGGTAAAGAAAAAAAATTCTACCCATTTCTTTGCCATTCAATAATCTCTAGGGTTTTGATGAATAGATCCAATTCGGTCTCTTTTTTTCGGAGATTTGATGATTTGAGTTCAAGGTTTGTTTTGTGTTTTGATGTTTGAGTGCACCGATCCGTTAACTGATGCATAATTCTACGAATTATCCCAGTCATGTTTTTTTTCCGGAAAGAAAAAACTCTTTTTTCGAGTTCACCAGATCGTTATAGTTGTCGCATCGATCGTTCTGTGCAAATGAAAGTTTGATGAATGCGTCGCCATTGTGATTTTTTTGTGGGGATGTTGCCCGATTTTGAGAGTTAAACGCGGTTGTTTATGATGTTTGGATTTGATCTCAAGAATGTTTTTGTGTTGGTTCTGTGTTTGTTTTGTGACGATTCGCTTAGAGCACTCTCAATTTGGTTGCCGATGGAACCGAATTGGAAAAATGGCAAATTGGTTAAATCGCCCCATATTGAGATTCTGTTGCTTATAGTGAATTATACTATCTGAAATCGGTACCTCTTGTCTGAATTTCGACGATAATTGGGTTATAATTTGATTGCAACTTGGTTAAGTTGGACAATATGCCTTTTCATCAGCCAATTGTGCAGCCCCTGTCAGATTCAGATTGTGTTGCTTATAGTGAATCAATCAAGTATCTGAAATTGGAACCTATTATGAACTTCTAGTGATAATTGGGTTTTTAACCTGAAAAGCTTGACATCTGCAAGCAGTTTTATAGTGGCTACATGTGGCATAGGGCCATCTAGGACCCCAAAATGATTGAAAAAGCAAAAGCAAACCTAAACATAAGCAGACATCTTCAGAGAGGAAGTTTCATTACTTAGAGCATGGATTCAATAGCAACCCACTTATTTAGAAGTTCCATAATTTGGTTCAAGGATCTGATTGAAAATCACTTATTTAGAATATTAATGATATATGATCTGTGAACTCCATTCAATAAGTTGACATGTCCTCATAGATGTAGTTCATCCTCTTCTCACTTGTCTTTATATACGTTGCCTAGGGATTTTGTCTCTCATAAATAAGTTCTAAGTTCTTCTTTGGATCATCTGGATTAAGTCATCAATGACTAAAGAAATTTCTTACACATTACGATGTCATTTCTTCACATTATTTTATCTGTCTAAGCTAGTGCACAATCATGCCTTGTGAAGCACTCTCTTTTAATTGTATTGGTTGCTTTACCTCAACAAAACCACTTGAAGGAAAACCAAGCTTTTAGCTTGCAATGTGCAAACACGAAATCTGCAGATCTCAGCAAGCAAGCTCTCATGCTGTTTTTTCCATAATACATTCTGAAGCTACACTGATATAGAATAGTGACTGGAAATTTCAAGTACGTAATACACTTGGTTGGAAATGACCAAATACAAGTTCCATCCACATGCTTAACTATCAATAAGTAATGGTTTTCTAGCATGTTAATATGATGGAATTTTGTTCAATCTGTGGTACTTCTTGGAGAAAATTCGAAAAAACTGGCACAAGATAGAAAGTGGGGAACTATGTGTCTTCCTTATAACTATTATGTAGCTTGCGGGCAGTTTATAGATCTCACGTTTATTTTTAGATCTTTCTCATTCATGACATTCTAACAACTTGTGTTACAAGCTCAATGGAAATTATAAATGTACTTGCTGTTAGTGTGTACCTCTATTCATGAAGACTTGTCAGATATAAAGCAGATGATCTTCTAATTGCAAGTTATATACTGATATATTGTTTCTTTGAAGATATATGGTTGGGACATTTTGTATAACTATATATACAGTTTTTTGGTATTCTATTTGGCTTTATTATGTCTTTAGTATTGATTTGCTAATTGCTGGAATATTAAACTGTTCAGCTTATATTATTCATATTGTGAATGAAGACTTATGATTGGATTCTTTTTGTGCAGGTTGATCAGGGATGCTCACAAAAAGGGTGCACAAATTGTTCTTATTCAAGTGTGTAATGCACCTATTTCTACAAAATCTGTATATCTTATACATTATCCATTTTAAAAGATGGTGTTGGTTCATGTAGTATGTTTACAAAAAATATGATCTGCTTAATCTTTGCTGAGGTGTTTCTGTTATGGAGTTAGCTTGCACATCCCAATCTTAAACCAAAGCTAAATTATTGTCTGTATTTTTAAGATGGATTCTTTTTTCTAGAATGATATTGCAAATTTTTATTCATATTTGTTTCAAAATTTCATATCATGTCATAGTTTGCCTTTGCAGTCATCTGTGGGCTGTGCATGTTCCACTTCAAGAATGGACTTAAATTCTGGGCACAACAGGAATTTTATCAGCAAAAGCTACCTAACTTGGCTAGTGCTTTGGTAGTGGCAGAATGGTTGATTGAGCATAACCCGTAAGGGGCATCCACAAGGATGATCGAGGCAATCATGCGGGTGGTCAAGGTGGGAGCCAAAATTGACTGTAAATTTGAGGCAACAAGAATAAAAAAATGCTCGACAGGATGGTGAGCAGGGAAATAGAACTGACAGCAGAACCAAAATTAAGGACAATGTAGTTACAATCTAAATTGTTGGTGCTACAATGAGAACCATTTTGCTCAAGATTGCGCCACTCAAAATCCAGGCAACGTGGGGAATAGAGTTGCTAATGCAATCGAAGTAGAAGAGGAGCCTAATGAGAAGGCGCCTAAGATGTGGACCCTCCAGAGAATAAACATGTTGGAGGGTCAACAGTTTGGACACCATCGACCAACAAGGAACTTCATCACATAGGAAGACACAAAATGACTTGACCTGCATTGGGATAAGAAAGTAAGTTGCATGAAGGTGGTGAACTTTGAGGCCAACCCATCTTGGGGGTAGCTTGAGACGTTCTCGTTAGGTCAGAAAAGTGGGTTGGTAGGACTAACTTCTTAGTAGCTCCACTGGATGATTTGAAGGTGATCTTAGGTATGGAGTTCATGTGCGCAAATAAAGCGGTACCAATGCTCCATTTGAATGTCATCAACTTCATGGACGAAAACTCCTCATGCATGGTTCCCATGTCGACCTCGACAAAGTCATCCGTATGCATGGTTTCAATCTTACAACTGAAAAAGGGCCTCAAGCAACGCGGGAAAACATTTTTATTTGCATTGGGGAAGAGAAGTTGAAACCCTAGGAGGAAATCTTGTCGACAATAGTTGTTGTATTAGAGGAGTTCGGTAATGTGATGCCCGCTGAATTGTTGAATAAGTTTCCCCCATGATGAGAAGTGGATCACCAGATCGAACTAGTGTTGGGCACAAAACTGCCCCTGATGATCCTATATGGGATGCACCTCCCAAATTATAGGGCCTTCGAAAACAACTTGATGGCATGCTAGAAGTAGGGACCATTCGCCATCGAGAGCCCTCCGTTGACTCTCTTATGTTGTTTCAAACAAAGAATGATGGCTCCAAATGCTTATGCATCAATAGGGTACTCAACAAACTGATTGGAAGGAACAAATATCCATTGCCTCTTATCACAAACTTGTTCAATCAATTGGGTAAAGCTCGAGCCTTCTTGAAGTTGGATCTATAGCTAAGTCACACGGACTCGGCTATAAGGTCGACGCACCTGCGTCGACACGCCCCGACACGAGTGCGGCTTCGAACACGGGGCAGACACGGTCAACCAAGTGTCGGACTCGGTCAACGCACCGGGGTCGAGTCCGTCCACATTTTGGACTCGGTCAACTTTGATCGAGTCTATTTTTGTCCATTTTTAGGGTAAAAGATGTATAAAAACTAAAAAAAATCGATCTTTTTATATATATTTAAAAAAATATATATATATATATATATATTTATATATATATATATATATATATATATTTATATATATATATAGTCGTGTCCCCTAATGGGCACAACTTTGACCGAGTCTTATTATTGTTATATATATATATATATTTTAAATATATATACATATATATAGCCGTGTCTCCATGTCCAAAATTTTTGAAATTGCTCCGCACCCGTGTCGCCCCCGTACCCGCACCCATGTGACATAGATCTATAGTTAGGGTATTAACAAGTTAGGATTGTCGATACTCGACAAGGATGAAGCCAATACTACTTGTGTCACATGATACAATGCTTTTGAGTTTCTTGTGATGCCTTTTGGTTTAACTAATGTGCCTACAACCTTTTCAAATTTAATGAACAAGATCTTCTACTCACATGTGGATTGTTTGTGGTTGTTTACATGGACATCATTGTTTGTAGCAATAACTTGGAAGATCACACAAAACACTTACACATTGTATTGTTAAAATATATGTGTGTGTGTGTGTGTGTATATATATATATATATATATAATGGGTAGGTGCCTGATGCTTTTTGTGCCTATTACGTGCCTACCACCAGTGGATAGGGGGTTTTCATGTTGTTTTTCAAAAATCTGACTCTAGAGATTGTTCTGCATGATCGATTTGCTAGGAAACTATGCCACATGGGTGCGAGTGAGGGTGCGGGGTTTCGGCACTTCCAAAAAACCCGGGTGCGGGGGTGAAGCAGGGGCAAAAATGTAATATATATATATATATATATATATATATATATATATATATATATATATATATATATATATATATATATATATATATATATATATATATATATATATATATATATAAGGGGGTCCGGGGGTTCCCCCGACGCGGGTCGGGGGTCCAATTTTTTTTGCTGGTGTGTTTGTTTGAAGACTCGTTACCCACGTTCTGCTTGTTGTGTACTTTGAGGCAACGGGATAGAATTAATGAAACGAAAGGATTGGCAATCTGATCGACCCAGCCTGCTACGTTCTGCTGACTGTCATGATTCAATCATGTCTGAAACTCCCTGGTCTTCACGAAAAAAAATATAAGCGCACGGTTTGATGTGGTTTGTTGGAGAGAGAGTATTCATGAAGCCTATGACTCCACTGCCACGCTATAGGATTCTTCAAATTTCATTTTATATACAGCTGCACGACAGCTAAAAGAAATTTATTGGATTGGACATGTGGAAAAGAGAGGTCTACACAAGGCTACAGCCAGCTAGAGCACCCATCTCGTCAGGAGAACAGTGAATACTAATAGCCAGCAAGGCTACCACCATCATTATCATTTATTATGGAGAGAGAAAATCCTTTACGAAAAAGAAGGATCTAGATTGAAAAGTCTCTTCAATTTTAGATGGTTTTAAAAGTGCCCCTTTATAAAACAAGAGCAGCAGCAAGCAGCTGTCAGCAGAATTTTTTTTTTTTTAAATTCCGCAGCCCATTTCATAGGGCAATTTTTTTTTTAAAAAAAATCTAAAAAAAAATGGACCTAAATGATCCTGGGTGCGGTCAACGCACCCAGGATCGGGTTGACCGCACCCGGTGCCGCACCCACACCCGCGTCGACGCGGTTGCGGCACCCTGCTAGCCGAATCCCTGTGACATAGCTAGGAAATCATACTTGGTGTTTTTTTTGAGAAAAAGATTATTTTTTAAGCATTGAATATTTTTTAAAATTGTAGATTGTTGAATCTTATAAAAACCTAACTTGGTATTGGAATCTGACAATCCAAAAGTCGATTCCCATAAAATCAATCATGTAGATTACATCAGTATGGTCAAATTCTAGAAAAAATAGAAACAATATTTCCAAAGCTCGGTAGGCACCCGGTAGTCACAACAACTCTATTTCGGAGCTCCCAATGGCCTCTCTCTCTCTCTTGTAAAATGTATAAATAGGGGTGGTGTTTGTTAAGATATGTATATAATATTATATATATATATATGCATATACATATTATATATATATATATATATATATATATATATATATATATATATATATATATATATATATATATATATTATACCCAAGTCAACTATTGGCTGACTTGGGGATGGCTGGTCATTGGACCTAGTCCAATGGCTAAATTGGTTCCCCTATCTCTTCTTTTAATCATTCTCTTCTCCCTCCTATTCTCTATATAAAGGGTGGGTGTATGCCTTTGTATAATGAGAGAGTGATGGGTAGATTTCTAGGTTTTGAGTGTAGTGAGGCTCTTTTGTAATTTTTCATTTCTTTTGTATTATTTGAATTTCATACTTAATGAAATTATTTATTTTTAAGTCTTGTGTTTCTATGGGTATTTCCATTGTGAATGAGCGTTTAACTACATTTGTATTCTTGGCTCATGGGATGTATTTCGAAGTACATTGGGATTTGTACCATTTCGTTATATTTTTTATCTTTTTGTGTTGCCATTATTGGCTCTTGTATTGCCCCCATCGTGGACTTGTGATTGTGTTCTTGTAAGCCCTTAGAGGCCTTTGTTTATATTTTTTGTATATTTCATTATATGGTATCAGAGCCATAGTACTCTTGGTCTTGTGGAAAGTGGCCATCAAGTGTTCGTAATTGTGGAAAACCATCTTCAAGTGTTCGTAATTGTGGAAAACCATCTTCAAGTGTTCGTGTGTTCGTGGTGACTCAACTGAACATGTTCTTCCGCATTCTTCTCTGTCTCTCTTCTACCATTCAAAATGGAACATGATCAAAAGATTGGTCTCTCTGTCAAGTTAAATGGCTTCAGCTACATGGTGTGAGCATCTACAATGGAAAATAACCTCAAAGGAATTAAGCTTTGGGGATATGTGATGGACATTATCCTGGCGCCTCAACTCAAGCTCACGAAACGAGAAAGAGATCAAGAGAAGGCCTTATAAGGAGATGCTTGAATAAAGGCTATTCAAGATCATTAATCTAAGGTAGGAGATTGAGAAAGTAATTATGCAAAAATTCTTACATGGTTTATGAATAATGTTGAGCTCAAAATATGTGCCAGCATTGCAAAATTTTGTAAAGCCAACGAGGCTTGGTTCTTTATGAAGGATATGTATACCCAAAAAGACCTTGTAACACATTTTTTTTGCAAGAGAAAATATGAACCATCAAACAAGGGGACATAAGTGTCTGCGATTATTTTAGTGCACTACCTCCTCTATGGGATGAGCAGATGCTTATTAAATCCAAGTGAGTTGCTAGTAAAGATGTGAAGCTAAGAAGAGAACAAATGAAAAAAAATACTTTCCAATTTTTACATGAGTTTCAGCTCGAATTCGAACAAGTTGGATCTTCTCTTCTCCATAGATCTAAATATCTTTCTTTCGAAGATGCAGTTACCGAAATATACCAAGAAGAAACTCGTCTTGGTATGATTAAGGGAGGAGATCACGGTTTTTAAACCGGAAACTATGTGAAGTTTTACAAGCCTCCACACTTTGGGAGGCAAAACAACTATGGTGGTGGCTATAGAAAAACTATTTGTCACCATTGCCATGAACCAGGACACATAAGACCCAATTGTCCCAAGCTTAATGATACCTTCAAGATTAAGGTGACTTCCGTTAAAGAATCTACACTAAAGCAGAAAGAATCAATTAAAAAAGAACTTTCTCAACTATCATAGGCACTTCAACAATTACTTATCCTCTCTTCCAGGTATGTGTTCTTAGATCTTTGATTCAGGAGTTTCCTTTCATATGACATCACATGAGAATGGTCTATTCGATTTATGCACTCATTCAAAACCCTCCTATGTTTCTACTACCGATGAAACATCTTTGTAAATTAAAAGTATTGGAACCTTAGATTCTTCTCAAAACTTTTGTGTTCCAAAAGTTAAGGTCATTTCAAAATTGAATTTAACTATTTTTTCGGTTTTTCAAATCTCCGATAATGGATGTGAAATCTCTTTTTCATCTAAGGGTTGTTCCGTGCAGAATCTTCGGTTCGGGAAGCAGATTGGGCAAGGCCATAGTAGAGGAGATCTCTACTTCATGAACTCTCTAAATCTCCCTTCAAGATCTTTTTGTAATTATGTCCAAGATAAAGATATTTAAACTTGGCATAAAAGATTTGAAGATCCAAGCTATTCAAAGATGTATCTTTTTCCTTTTGAGAAAGAATTTTGTAATGAAAAAGATTTAATTTGCAAAGATTGTATCTTTGGAAATATAAAATTTATTCCATTTTCTAATAGAATATTTGTCTCTAAAAGGCCTTTTGAATTAGTGTATTCGGATGTTTGGGGACCTTTTCCAATCATATCAAAAGGAGGTTATTCATATTATGTTACATTTATTGATGATTTCACTAGTTATGCATGAATCTACTTCCTTAATTTCAAATCCCATGTATTCTCTTTTTTTTAAAGAATTTCATATGATGATTAAAAATCAATTTCAAGGCAACATTTTCATCCTTGGATCCGACTCGGGTAGTGAATACTTATCCAATGAATTTTAAAATTATTTAAAACAAAATGGGATTTGTCACAAAAAATCTTGTCCTAGAACTCTTCAACAAAATGGACTAGCCGAAAGAAAACATAGGCATATTATGAAAACTATTAGGATTCTACTTATCTCTAAAGATATTCCAAAAAGTTTTTGGGCCGAGATCGTTCTAACATCAACCTATTTGATAAATAAAATGCTCTCATCATCTTTACAAAATATTTTTTCATATGAAAAACTATTTGAAAGAACACACAATTTTAAGCGTTTGCGAGTTTTTGGTTGTAAGTGTTTTGTTCTCTTATATAAAAGAGATAAATTGTCTCCAAAAGCCGTTGAATGTGTCTTCATGGGTTATGATAGAAAATAAAAAGGCTATAGATGTTTTAACTTTAAACTTTATGTTTCTAAGGATGTGATCTTTTTAGAAAATGAAATGGACTTGAGAAAACTGAGAAAAAGGAAGTAGATTATACTTTTTTATTTGATTTCTTACCATAAAAAGTTAATGTTTCTTTGAATGATAATGAAGATAACCGTTATATTATAATGAAGCCAAAAACCTTCCACAATGGGTTGAATCCATGAATGTAGAATTACAACCTACAACAACTACGCCTTCATCCCAAACAATTGGGGTCGGCGATATGAACCAAAAAAGAAAATCATTCTGGGTCTTCCACATGAATCTTTCTCCTCCAATCATTTCTATCCAAGGCCATGTCCTCGGTGAGGTTCAAAGCATTCATATCATTTCCTATCATCTCCATCCAAGTCTTCTTAGGCCTACCCCGACCTCTTTTAACTAATATATTTTCCCATTTCTCCATCCTTCTAACTGGAGCATCATTAGGCCTTCGCCGAATATGTCCAAACCACCGTAAACGATTCTCTCTCATCTTATTTTCAATGGGTGCAACGCCTACCTTCTTACGTATCTCCTCGTTCCGAATCTTATCTTTTATTGTATTTCCACACATCCATCTAAGCATACGCATCTCAGCTACACTCATTTTTTTGAATATGAATGTAGAATTAGATGCCTTTAAAAATGTTAAGACTTGGGAAGTAACTTCATTACCCCTAGGAAAGAAAGCTATAGGATATAGATGGGTTTTCAAGGTTAAGACCAAGAGTGATGGGCCCTAGAAAGATATAAAGCTAGGTTTGTGGCTAAATGATATTCCTAGGAATACAGAATTGACTATGAGAAAACCTTTGCACCAGTAGCTAGAATGACTAATGTTAGGACTTTCATAGCTGTTGCATCTATTAAAAAATGGACCATATACCAACTTGATGTTAAAATTGCATTTCTCAATAGAGAATTAAGTGAGGAGGTTTATATGGATTCTCCGCCGGGATTTGGTATTGAAAAAGGTAAAACTCTTAAACTTAAGAAGGCCTTGTATGGTCTTAAACATGCTCCTAAGACCTTGTATGATAGATTTAGTAATGTAATGATTCATCTGTGCTTTCATTCATGCTATATTGACACTGCTCTTTTTGTCAAACGTACAGGTTCTAAGGTTGTTATCCTTCTACTATATGTAGACGACATGATAATAACTAGAAGTGACAAACATGAAGTTAATGATATTAAAAATATTATATTTTTTTTATATGTTTGATTTAGGTTTTCTAAGATATTTCTTAGGTATTGAAGTTGCTTACTCTCCCAGAGGGTATATTCTTTCTCAAATAAATCATGTTGCTGATATTTGCTCAAAGCCTGGATTTCAGATGATAAGAAAGTAAAAACCTTTTTAGTGATCAATGCAAAATTAAGGCTTGAAGATGAGACTCTTCTTGAAGACCCTACACCTTATTGCCAACTAATTAGGTCACTCAGTTGTCTATCACCAGACCTGATATAGCTCATGCATATCACTTCGTCAGTCAGTTTCAGCATGCTCTGACTACCGTGCATATGAGTGTTGTTTTCTATCACCTCTTATTATTTGTTTCTGATTAATTATATGCAGGAACTATTTGAAGGATATTACTTCTGCCAGGCCCAAAGAAAAGAGTTCTTTCAGAGAGCAAAGCCCTATAAAGGACATCCTACAATTCAGAGGTAAACCATGTCAGAAATATGTGGTGGAACTAGTCTTTTCAACAGCTAAGGGCAGGAAAGAATTTCTATAATAATTCTCTCATTTGAAAGAGCCAGAAGTTTTTAGTCATTCCTGTTCTTTTTTTGTATTGGCAGGATACAAAAACTTGCAAAAGAGTTGGGTGTTGTCATACCAGTCAGTTTCTTTGAGGAGGCAAACAATGCTCATTACAATTCAATTGCTGTAATAGATGCTGATGGAACAGACCTTGGTTTGTACAGGAAGTCACATATACCAGATGGACCAGGTGATGTTCTGTGACTTTTCATAATTTAGTGGCCATTTCTTCTGATTCAGTTAAAATACATAGAAGAAAAAAACATTACTGCTTGTGCAGGTTATCAAGAGAAATTCTACTTTAACCCTGGTGACACTGGATTCAAGGTGTGCCACAGTTTGTTATTTTCAGCTGTGTTCTCTTTCTTTTTCTAGTTGTATTTCATTGATTGTATGAATTGGAAGTGCTGACCATTTCTTATTAACACTATGAAAACAGGTGTTCAAGACAAAATTTGCTAATATTGGGGTTGGTAAGTATCAAGGCACTTGTTAAACTACTTCCAGGAAAGTACATTTTAAATGCTTAAAATTGTTTAGGTGGTTTCTTGGTGCTTCATTCTTGTCTAATATAACCTGGAAGAAACATTGGAGGTTGTAATTGTTGAGAACCAATACCAGCTGCTTATAGCTGAAAGTACTTTCTTTTTCAACTTAACAGCTATTTGTTGGGATCAGTGGTTCCCAGAGGCCGCAAGAGCTATGGTTCTTCAGGGTGCAGAAATATTATTCTACCCAACTGCAATTGGTAGTGAACCACAAGATGATGATCTTGATTCCTGTCATCACTGGAAGAGAGTAATGCAAGGCCATGCTGGGGCAAATTTGGTTGGTGATTTTTAGTATGTTAGCCCCTTTATGATTATTAGGCATAACTTGAAAACTGTATGCACAATAGACCATTTTATGTGCACTTTTCAGGTGCCTCTTGTAGCAGCTAATAGAATTGGAAAGGAGTTAATCGAGACAGAGCATGGGGAGAGTTTGATTACATTCTATGGTAACTCATTTATAGCAGGTATCACTTTTAATGTTCAAATGGAAATCATATGTTATTATCAAGTGCAGCTGGTGCATGTGCGTATGCCTACTTTAATGTTTTACATGTTCAATGCAATAAATAGGTCCAACTGGAGAGATAGTGGAAACAGCCAATGACAAAGATGAAGGTGTTCTAGTAGCTGAATTCAACTTGGATGAGATAAAGTCCAAGAGGCAAGGTTGGGGAATATTCAGAGATCGACGTCCGGAACTATACAAAGTATTACTGACGTTAGATGGGCACAATAAAGATCTCTAAGCTGAGGGAACCCTTCTTATCTTGTAGAGGTATGCTATATTCTCGGTGTTTTTTTTATAAGGCAAGCTTATTCCACTTTTTCTGGCTATAGCTGTTTATGAAATTTTGAATCAACATACATGCGGTCATCAAACAGTTTGGGCACTGGAGTTGTCTTCCACTTAGAGCAGGGCATTGGGTGGTCCGGCCTGTTTGAGCCATGCTTAGGCCATCTTTTTGGGACCCATCCCAGCCTGTTCACGGGCCACAGGCCAGTTAACTTTTGTGTGGCCAGTCAAGGGGTCAGTCCATAATGGACCTGGAAAGGCCTGCATGACCCCTGGTTTGCCCATTGGAATTGTGCTGGTGGCCAGTGGGCCACCAGGTGTTTTGAGACCAGGACCAGGCTGGGCCATCCCATTGCCCACCCGTACTTCCATGGCCCTAGATTAACAGCTACGGAAACTTGATGTTAACAACTTCCAAGCTTCCTAAGCTTTCATGTTATGTTTTGAATTTTAAGGAGTATGTTATGCTTCTTCTTTATATTTTTCTTATTTAAATGACAAGGGAAAGATTTCTATAGAAAAGGAAAATCAATCATTAGTAGCGATGATGAAAGATTTATATTCCTTGGTTCTTGTAATGCTTTGTTTATAGACATGCCTGCTTTTCAGGAATTGAGCTTGTTATTCCTTTTATTATCCTGGCTTCAACCCAGATGTTTGATATGCTGGTTCAATCCATTCTGCAACCAGTGAAATTCTTACATGTACATTGAGTTGACTTATTTAGTTTCTGATTCATATGTTAGTTAAACTATGTGTAGACAAAAATGGTGGTCCAATATGACTTGTTTAATACCAATCCTAAGTTGGTCATGGCCAGTAAACATTTCAAGATTTTCCAATTCTTTTTTGCCATCCATGTTCCTTGTCTGTCTCAACCTCGGGAAGGATATGCTCATTATATATATTTTTAACCTCTCCCAACATTTCTTGCACCTTCAGCTTGCTCGCTATCTTACCAAAACCCAAATTGTTGACCCTAATGCTTCAACCACAACATTATGAATTTGAACAATGAAAACTATGTTTATTGGATAAAGAAGCCATAGGTTTTGAACGAAACTTGCCAACAGTGTTGTTTTTAATATGTTGCAGGGGTCAAAGAAGATAGCTGGATTAGTAGAGTCAGACCATCTCAAGCGACTTGGTTCAATCTGCTGGGGTGATCCCTGTGCTTGCTATTGAAAACAAAAACGTTGTTCCTTTCTTATAATCCCCGTTTGAGTATCTGGTTATATTTACTTGGGGGGTGTACTTTTTTTTTTCTGCACCGTCTAATTTATACAGTTTATGATACTTGTTTTATGAAAAATCTAAATGAAATGGATTTTGAAAGGCCTAGTTTGTATTATATGTAAACATCTTCAGTGAGCTCTCTTTTAGCCGCATGTATGATTTCTTTCAAAATATTTTCCTTGTATCAAGATGATACAAAGTTCTGCGCTCAACTCACATGCGCGCACGCGCGCACACACACACACACACACACACACACACACACCATATCTGTACAGTTAGATCCACAAAACATTCAATGTAAATGCTAAAAAGAACAGTGTGGCTGCTATATAGTATCGTACCATCAACAATAGCAATCCCTCAATAAGTGGGACCACTACCCAATAGATTGTTGCATCAAAAGCCAAACTTAAAATTCTTTTCTTTGTTTTCAAAAGCAAAGATTCATAAAGTGATAAGACATCATCAATAGGTGTAATCTCAATTCTTTTTGCTGAAATAATTCTTTGTTTGAATCAAATTCCATATCATGTGATTTGGCCTTTAAAGCAAAGTATTTGTTTAGGGTCGTAGATGCCACATCAGTGGATGTTTTTAGAAAATAGGATGACTTTTCTCTTTATTTCCCTTTTGGAGTTCCACTGCATAGATGATGCTTATGCTTCTGGTAGTTCTTAGACATGAAGGTTCCATGAGTAATGTGACCTTTCTATTATGGCCTCTGCTTTAGAGAAGGATTCGTGCTTTCTGTTTTCAACTTTCATTTTTTGGCCTTTTTCAGGATTTGCAATTTTCAATCACAGTGACAATTTCTAAAGATATTCAATTGAATGCATTCTGTTTCATATTAAACCAAGTATGAGACTGCAGCAAAAACAAAGAAAGAAAAAGTAAAATAACCAGTTCTTTATGGCATGTTTGGAATTGCAACAAAATTCTTCTATCCAAAGCAGGAGAAAATTGAAATTTTCTTCAGAATTGGATTCCGACTCCATCTATCTCCATGAATCCAAACACTCCCTCAAGGTGATGGTTAAGAATATAGTTAGCGTAAGATTTTAAAAAACTTGGAAGCTTGCTCCCAGGAAACTTGCTTCAGAAGTGCGAAGCCATGCTCCTCTTTCACGTTTTTTTAATTTTATGGAAAGCTCGCTTCTTCCAATATAACATTGTAATTTTTGTTGATGTTGGAAATGCATCGGAAGAATTGTTCTCTTTTTAAATATATTTTTCATTGTAAAATCTACATATAATGTGTATGTTTTTAGGCAAAAGCCTTGAAGATATACCTAGGTAAAAACACAGGTTCTGTGTGTATTGTTTTATGCCACTTCTTGCTTCCTCTTAAGCTTCCTAATTGCTTCATGCATCATTCGTAAGTCATCTTCTGAACACTCGTCGTGTTTGAAGTGTTGATTTTGAGAGAATCTTGTCTTTGCTGCTCTGCCCTCGAGTTTGTTCCCCATCAAATGTTTGAAGACAGAAGAAATTCTTCTCTCACCTATACTCAACCACGAATTCCATATGTACATGCATTGGTATTCTTCCATGCAAGTTCAAAATTTCAAATGCCATGGTTATCATTTCTAGCAGAACAAAAGAAGGACCCCAATTTTCTGAATCAGAGCCGCACCTTTCTGTTTAAACCTTTTCCATAACTATAGAAAACAAAAAACCAAAGACTTGAAAGGCTGCTTCTAATGGAAGACCCTCAACTACATCACTGTTTTCTCTTCATCTTCATTGCTATCATCATCAACATCATCTGCCTGTGAGACATCCATTTCTGGGTCATCATCACTCTCTTCTTCCTGGCTTTCAATCTCATCATCTGGCTGAACGAATCGAAGTTTCAGGCGGCCGTCTTGGCGACTAGCATGCAGAAACTCTTGGTTGGGGATTCTGATCTCTCTCAGGACAAACCTTCCATCTTGCCTATATGATTTGAAAGAAACCCATGGCTGCCCATTTCGTCCTATACTGGAAATTGGTGGCGGAAATCCTTCAAGTTTAGCTCTTCTGTACGTGACCATGTTGGTGAAATCCTTTGCCCAGTGACCATTTCCATTCTTCGATTGGTTCTCTGATGACTTGCATGAATCCATTGCAGAATTCTGCGGGGATTCTTCCATGTTGCCGCAGCTTTCAAATCCCAACCCTTCAGTGCATATCTGCAGATTCTTTGAATTCCTTAGGAAGGAGCCACTGGGCTTTGAGGAGGTGTGATGGCAAGAATTCGAATCGGTGGAGGAACCGGTCAACGGATTCATTCTGATGCCATCACTATCATCACCAGGGGAGATGTCGGAAGCTGGATTGCTGGTAGAAGCAGATGTTCCGCCATCTTCAGTGGGCTGATGGGGGGCTTCTGCAGAAGGGCTCTCCTTGAAGTGAAGCTCACCAAAGATCTCTGTGAAGGTGACTTGCTCAACAGGGGTCATGGTTTTCATCTGGCTGAGGGCAGTCAAGGCATCAACAAGGCCCTTCTCTTGCACGGGGTTATCAAAGTAATGGCGCAAGGCTTCAAGAGTGGCCATCTTTTCCCCTCCCCAAGAAGAAGAAAGAAACAAGAAATCCTGTGTTTTGATATCTTATCTGATAGAATCAGTGGGAATCATAGGGCAGGCAGGTGGGTGATGAAGAAACAAGAAAGCCTGTGTTTGGATATCTTAGCAGAGGGAATCAGTTGGGAATCATAAGGCAGATGGGTGATGAAAAAACAAGAAAAGTCTGTTTGGATATCTTATCTGAGAGAACCAGTGTGAATCACATGGAAGTCAGGTGGGTGATGAAGAAACAAGAAAGCCTGTGTTTGGATATCTTAGTAGAGAGAATCAGTGGGAATCACAGGGCAGGCAGGTGGGTGATGAAGAAGCAAGAAAGCCTGTGTTTGGATATCCTAGCAGAGAGAATCAGTGGGAATCACAGGGCAGGCAGGTGGGTGAATCGGTGATGAAGAAACAAGAAAACTTGTGTTTGGATATCTTAGCAGAGGGGGATCAGTGGGAATTGGGAGGGCAGATGGATGATGAAAGTATGGAGGGGAATGATCGGTATTTAAGAAGGAAAACCAATTCCCGTCAGGGCAGGAGGGGAGGTCATTGGGGGAGAGAAAGGCGGTGGTGCAAACAAGGTGCTGTGGTGTCGAGCTATTATTAGGCCTTCTGTTTCCTTTCGCTTTCTGGAAAACCAAAAACTTGAGATATCCCGTGAAGTTTCCCATATTTCCGATATGTTTGAGCTGGCATCCGGATTTATCAGGGCCTTAAGTTGGCTACTTGGAGCCTGATCTTACCTTATCTTTCATCACGTGTGCAATCTGATGGGGCTTGCATACCTGAGAATCGATTGGATCCGGGTTGGAGATAAACCGGAATCAAATCTATATTCTATATGGTAATTTAACAAAGGGTTATTTACAAAAAACATACCCTAACAGGTTTTATAATTCAGATTAATACCAAAATATTATATAATTCAAATGCATACCTCATTTGTTTTGTAGTTAACCAAAATCGTACGTATGCTCAATTTGTCAAGTGGGCCTTTCTTATGTCTCTCAAGTTCATGAATTTATCCTTAAGAAAGGGTCAATCTTGCCCTTATGTATAGGGGAGTTAGAAATCAATGAGGGTAAAATGGGCAAAGAAAAGCATATTTAATGAGGAAAAAACTGGCTTAGTTTTGAGTCTATTAATTATGGTTAACGAGAGAACGGTTACCAGGGGTACGAATTTGAATGCCTCAACTTAGGTATTGTTTTGAATTCTAAGTATTTCTAGGTATGAATTTTAATTGCAAAAAAATGTATGTATGTTTTTGTAAATAGCCCATTAACAAATTCTATGTTTTTTAGTTCTAGTCTATATGTTTGAGTTATTTACAAAAAGCCATCTGCTTTTATAATTTATGCTGCAAAAAACACGTTTGGTCCTAAAAGTCATTTGAGTTGACCTCTATTTAGCTAAAGAAAATGACCAAAGTGCCTTCATTTGTTGATTTGTTTTAACAAAAAAGCGTAAGATGACATAAGTGAGCTGTTTTTATAAAAAGGACAAAAATATACAGCACATTTGGTTGATCTTTTTTTAGTCGAACAAAGTGATTAAAATGCTCTAGTTGTTGATTTGTTTAGCAAGGCAGCATCAGTTGATATAAAATGAGTTCTTCTATAAGAAAAACAAAAAAATATCATTTTACAGCTCAAGTGGGTATTTCAAAATGCATTCAAATAAAGTAGGCATTTTGAATATAATAACCTAAATGTTGGGCATCTTTCAGTAATAGTTGATAAGTTCGGCTGCTTTTTGTAAATCACTGTATTTTATATCTGAGTTGGTTTTAATCAGAATTGCCTAGATGGGAGGGGTCGAATCTGTCAGCTGTTCAAAATCCACCAGGATTCTTTTGGATTTAATCCTTGGGATCCATCACAGGTCCAACCCATTGGCAGCCACATTTCATGGTAAATGAAATAGCATTCATATCATATGCCATTCTCCGTAGAGCCTCTGCAGTGGAGTTGTTTTTTTTTTACTTCTATCTTCTCAATCTATTCCATGGTCCATCCCTTTTGTCTCCATTGTTGAGGATTTTTTTTCTTGGCCTACGAAATAACATTCATAACTTTGAATGTGATCAAATATACTTTTTTCTTTGTTTGTTTGCTAGGCAGGATTGAGATTCGAACCCAGAATTCCATGGATGAGATGCCATGATTCTAGCCACCCACCAGCCATCACATTGTAAAACCATGTACTGATTCAACGGTTTCTTTATCCGTCACTGGTGTCCACTTGCTAAATTGAGGCTTTTCCTTTTATGATAGGCAAGCTGGAGAATAATTATCCCTTCTTGCTCGCCTAGACGCCTAGTTGGTTAGGGCCAGTATCAACGGAGAGAGAGAGAGAGAGAGAGAGAGAGAGAGAGAGAGAGAGAGAGGTCGACAGGAAGACGCGTGGTGAAGATTCCACTCGCAAGTTTTAATACTTTTGGAAAAAATAAGGCATAAGGAGACGGAATTTTTTAAATTTTGTAATCAATAAAAAAATATTTTTTGATATTTTAATATTAAAATTATTTTTATCAAAATAATACTTAAAACTATACAAAAAATATTAAAATAATGGCTGTACGTGTTGGTGTCATGTTTGCTCGTGTCATAGGTGACACGCCACCTGCGATATATATATATATATATATATAGAGAGAGAGAGAGAGAGACTACGAATATCAACATTACGACAAGTTCAATAGAAGTTGAAACCGACAAACAAAACAAACAAAACTCAGAACAACAAAGAACACATAAGCTAAAAAAGAGCACATAATACAAAACAGAAACAGAGGCGATCAGTCCCGATCTAGGAGAAGCCTTAGCGGCAAGTGGCGCTGAAGATCAGGGAGACATGCGTAACAAGGCGTATACATCCGCTAGAATATAATTTATTAACTTATTGAAATATACCGGGTTCTGCCTGAAAATAGCATTGTTGTGCAACATCCAAACAACCCACTAGGAAGAAAGCAACCAAGTTCTCCAAATGATCCGTCAACTTTTATATCTACGAACTGCGGGGGCCCCCCACAAGAGGTCCACAGCGAAAGACTCCTGGTGCACGCACATGATCGACTTATTCCAGATAACCTTAAAGATATTCTGAAAGACCTGGCATTCCCAGAATAGGTGCAACGCAGATTCCTCGGCCACCTCGCAGAGAGCACATTTACTCACAATACATAAACCTATAAACTTGAGGAAGCTATCCGTCTGCACCCGATCGGGCAGAATAAGCCAAGCAAGGAAGCGCTCTCTCAAAGGAGGACCTTTGCCCCAGATAATACTCGCAGGGCATCGAGTCACACCTGTAGGAAGGAGAGAAAGGTAGGTTGCTCTGGTGCAGAAAGAGTCGTTCGGGGGTGATCTCTCTACAAAGGAACTGGCTCTAAGCGACATTGTTGCCCTCGCCAGCACACACAGCAGACCAAGCTTGAATCCACAATCTACGTAGGTGCGAAAGGGGGGGCCTAGTCGCGCGTTGACCCCCAAACAAAGACTCCACCGATCTGTATTTAGCCATAAGGAAGTTTGCATAAGGGGACCCCGGTTGGTGCGCAAGCCAGCTTTGCTTAACAACCAGAACAATACTTCTTAACCTAGAGTCAGAAATCCCCAACCCCTCTCTATTCTGCGGCAGCCTTATATAGTCCCAACTCACAAGGTGACACTTTTCATTGTTACCTTGCCCAGACCACAGAAACCTGACCAATAACGTAGAGAGCTTCTTATTGATCCCCATAGGCATAAGGAACACAAACATAAAAAATTATGGCATAGCATTTAGAACATGCTTGATGAGGGTAAGCCTACCGACAATCGAAAGGTAGGAGGCTTGCCAGGTTGAAATCTTAGTCTGAACCTTTTGGAGAGTGGTGTTTCAAGCCGCCGATGAAATACGTGAGGGCTGAAGCGGCAGACCAAGGTAGGAGAAAAACTTATCCAAAGTGGCACACTGAAAGATCTTTTGACCGATGGCCTGCGTATGCAGAAGAACATTGATCATAGAAATACAACACTTATCATAGTTCAGCGAGAGGCCCGACATCGATAGGAAAAAGAGGATGATAAGCTTGACTCTTAACATTTGTTGGATGGAGCCAACACCGAAAACAATCATGTCAACGGTGTAAGTAAGAATATGGCTCGAGAACTCCTGAATTCCAATTGGTTTAATAAAACCACACCCCACGACCCTCTTGAACAAGACCACAATGCCTTCGAAAACGATGTTAAAAAGCAGAGGGGACAAGGGACATCCTTGCCGAATACCATGCCCAAGCTTAAACTGCTTACCACAGACCCCGTTAATCTGAATTTGGGATTGTGCATTATTGATCAACTCACGCACCCAACTAGAGAAGCGTCGACCAAATCCAAAGTTCTCCAACATGTGAAAGAGGAAAGATGAGTGCATCGAGTCATAAGCTTTGTGAAAGTCAAGTTTAAGAGTAAAGAACGGCCTCCCGCTGGACTTGAGAGAGTGAACCACCTCTGTGGCCAGAATAAATGAATGTTGTAGCCGTCTATGGGGAATGAAGGCAAATTGAGTATCTGAAAAAATTTGATTAGCGATAGAGCGCATCCTGGTAGCCAATACCTTGGCGATGATCCGGTAGATTTCCCCTAAGATAGAGATGGGTTGGTACCGCGCTATATCCACCGACGTAGCGTCTTTAGGAATAAGAGATACAATGGCCACATGATATATAGACGGTAACCAACCGTTGCGGTGGAACTCAATGAACATACTAAGAATATCACCCTTAACGCACGACAAAAAGGTGCGATAGAAGTCCACAGGATAACCATAAAAACTTGGGGCTTTCCAATCGAACAAAGTTGCTACTGCCGCAAAGATTTCCTCTTCAGAAAAGGACACCTGCAAAGACTTGGATAATTCATGGGCGATGCAATGAACGAAGTCCGTACCCATCGACCCACCGACCGTAGTATTATCGACATAAAGCTTGCTGAAGAAATTGGTCACCGCTGGGAGAACCTGATCCCCAGAATAGTAGACACCTTCAATGTAAATGGAAGGAATGGCCTGACTCCGATGCCTATGAGAGGCAATGGAATGGAAAAAACGTGTATTTTCGTCACCCGCTTTAAGCCAAATAGCATGAGACCACTGTCTTCAGCGAATCTTCTCTTTTATGCGCCACAACCGTAATAGCAGAGTCAGCTCTGCCGATCTAGCATTCAGGCTAGCAATATCGGAGTTCGATAGGGAGGCCGAATCCGAGAGAGACTGATGGATCGACGATAGCTCACGCTCCCAATCCCCCAGATGCTGAAATTTGCTGATATGCCTCGAGATAAGCCACGATTTAATTGCTTGAGACAAGAGGCGACACTTAGCCACGCAACGAGTAGCCGCCCTAGCTGCGGTGCATGAGCCACACCAAGATAGACGAACTACAGACTCAAAGTTTGGCTCCCTGATCCACCATTGCTCAAATTAGAAATTGATGTGACGAGAAAATCCATGACCCCATTAGATAACCAACTAACTATGGTCAGAGACAGATGGAGGGAGAAGACAACACGAGAGGTCATTTAGCGAGGCCAACAGATCCAGGGAGACGAGCACACGGTCAAGCAGACGGTAGCACGGGCGAGAGCGAGGATTGGACCAAGAGAAAGCTTCGCCACAATGCAGAACAAAATACAGTTGGTTCGATTGAATGAAATTTTGGAACCCAATCATAGAAGCTGAGCAGGAGATAGGATTACTCGAGTCGGAGGAGGACAGTAGGCAGTTGAAATCGCTCATGATGAGGTATTGTTCCTCGAATGATTGAAGGAGCCTATTCAGGTCCGCCCAAAATTCCTCCTGATGGCTCTGGCGGTGCGGACCATACACCATGGTGACCACTCCTGGCACCGACTTAGCTGAAGAGGAAAGGCAACGGATAGTGAAAACGTGCCTTCATCAAGCTAGTAGACTCTAAGAGACGGCCTCCCAAGAACAAGGATACCGCTCGCAAAGAGCAACGATGGCTTGAAGAAAGAAATCGTGCCACGCCAGATCTCAGAAACTACCGAGCGAAGAACCTCCGCCATCTTGGTCTCACAAATAAAGACAGGGTCAGGGTTTTCCTGCCGGATCCAACTAGCAAGGAATAGATGCTTTTGAGGGCAGTTCAAGCCCCTGATATTCCAGCATAGAATCTTCATGTCAGGAAATCAGGAAAGCCTCGCGGAGAGCGAATCTATGCAGAATGCCTTGGAGATACCCCAAACTGAGATGCGAAGAACTTCGAAGACTGTCATCGACCCCTAAGGGAGGCGCCATCCCGCCCAGATAGAGAAATCCCCCCGGTCACAGACGAGGAAGGCGAGGAGACAGAAGGGGGACCGGAGGCATCAACGTCCACCAAAGGCAAATCCTCAACGATATCAGCGAATGACTCCCTCATCAGGATAGAGATGTTGTGAATCTGCGACTGAGAGAGCGAGAGATGAAGACGCCAAGCTGCTATGTCCACTGAACAACCCAAGTAGGAAGATAGATGGTTGCACGGGGAATACGGATCGACCACCGAAGATGATGGCTGAACAGGAGAGACATCCTGCCCAACGAAACCCGACTCTCCAAAGAGATGCAGTGCGGTAGATGATGAGCGTGGCCCGACAACCGCGAAGAAAGGGGAAGGAGGGATGAAACTGCATGAAATCCGACATAACTGAGAGGAGCAACAACGATCACCAATAGCTGACACCACGAACGAGGGACCCTCTTCGAGCAAGCAGCGTATATGAGGCGATGCCAAATCACCAAGCAGACGCAGATTAGATACCCCCACAGATACTAAACCCTTCGAGAACTGAGCCGACGACTGAAGCAAGCACACCCGACTTGAGCAAACCTCAGGAATAGGAGAGACGCCAAAGCCCAGAGCCGTAGGAGCCAGCGAGACGTCAAAGCCCAGAGCCCTCGGCATCACCGAGGTAGAGACCACCAAGACTAACGGCAAGGACGCATCACACCGATCGAACAGCCTCTGAGCCCCCCAATACCATGGGGAGCGAGATCGAGGCATAGCAAACCCGATAACACCGCCAGACCCACTGCAATCGAGCCCGATGCCTCAGGAAAGGTCATCGAGAGGGGGGAGAATAAAAGAAAAAGAGTTGCAGACACCCCCCCCCCCACCCCCACCCCCCATACAAGCCCCAGTATCCCAAGCGACTTGTGGCGCCCCCCAAAGACAACAATCAATACCGGCTATCGTGCTCATCAACTGATAGACGACGATAGAGGAAATCAACATGGGAACTGACAGGGGCAGATAAATGTTGCATGCAGGCCCCAAGATAGGCAGTATAGGAAGCTGCGACAGATAAGCCGATGCGCAATAATGAGTACCACCATGGAAAATAGGACCCACGAGTGATATAGCCTTGAAAGATGAGCGGATCGCGGCCCACGACCCCTTGGAGATCTCAACTTGACACGAGAACCTAGCAAAGAACAAAAAAAGCACCACCAAGGCCAAAGGCAGCATCGAGCCTCGATAAACCCACGCACCCTCCCAAGGCAAGGACAACGAGCACGAGGACGAGGGAAAGCGAAGGGGCAGCCCTTCATTCCTCTGGCCTAAAAAATGCCTCAAAAAGCAGAAAAAGTGGTAGGTGAGGATAAAAAATGCTGGCTAGAGGAAATCATAACACCCTTAGAACCCACCGAGCACATGGACGACCTCCCAGACTTGCAATCAACACTGAAAGGAGACTCCGAATAGCTGGCGGAAGCACTCGAGAGCGCTAGGACAGGCAAGGCGTCGCATGATCTAGGCGGAGCGAATTGGGTGAGAGGATCACCGGGCCAGACACGACCCGAAACAAGCAGGAAAAGCTTACCCGTGAACGACATTGGAAACGATGACGCCGGAAGGGTTGGCACCCAAGATGACCCGATCTTGATTGCCAGGACGGAAGAGGAAGGATCTTGCAGCTTGACGATCCTCACCCAAGGCGAGAAGGAGGCCTTGCATCGCAGGATCTTAACCTTGGACGGATCCAGATCGCAAGGAGGAGGAGAGCCGAAATCACCAGAGCGCTTGCAGACTGGTGTTATCGTTGCAAAATTTTTCCAGTCTTCCCTCCTTTGCGGAAGAGAGAGGGAAAATGCTTTCGCACTTCAAACTTGACCGGATTTTTGGAAAATATTTTTGAAATACTCGCCTCCGTTTTGAAAATTGCGGGAAAATCCATGGGATGGGGCTCAACCTATCGGTACGAGGTTCGACCGTTTCTGCCGCCTTTAACAGGGGTAATCGAACCAAGGACAAAAATTGTGCTTGACTTAGTTAAATCATCAAAATCGTGTTCTATCCTAAATGCACAGAGAATTCAGGCATGTGCTATGAGACTTTGGAAAATGTAAGTTGGAAAACATGATGTATGCTCAGAAAACCTTTGGAATTGAAAGATGTTTCTTAAAGAAAAGGTCAATTTCTTAGGAAACTCAGATGAAAAAGGGTTTTTGAAATCACGGGAGAGTTCATAAAGATGTGGGAAAATCATGAATAGTTGAAAATCCTGGGAAAATAGAAGTGATTCTTGAGAAAAAGGTGAACATTTGAAAAGGGAAACACTTCTCAGGAAAACTCGAACTTTGAGAACTTTCTTAGGAAAATGATGAAAAATTTATAGGAAAACTCATTGGAGAAGAAAAACTGAACTTGGGAAATTGAAATTCTGGGAATCTTACCCTTGAAATACTTGGAAATCGATTTTGATCTTTGAGAAAGGTGAGAGACTTCTTTTGAAAATCTTGAGAAAATAACCTTTTTCATGGAAAACTGTGGAAAACTTGACTTGCGAAAACCGACTTTGAAAATTTCTCAGAGTTTCTTGAGAAATCGATTTCTTGAGAACGAAATTTTCTTAAGAAAATCATGAGAAAATCAATGATTTCATGATGCAAATGATATGAGTGAATGAATGCACTTTGAAAGATTTTCTAAGAAATTTGTTGGAAAATGTGTATTAAGTCAAAATAAATCCTTCACATATTCTGACTGTGGCCATAAATATATTCAAAGTTTAATTGATTTAATGCACAATACTTTGAAAATATTAGAAATATGATGTGCATTTTAAGATAGCCTAAGAGTGTAGGCTCAATGTGACTGGTAGAAAGATGATGGATCTGGGTCTCGTCCATATTCTGACTAGGGTCGTAAATATGGACTCCACCGAGTCCGTCAACTCTCTAAGAGTTGGTGCACGTGCCATTCGTGAACATCCATAGTGCTTTTGAAATAAAATGCATGAATCATAGAAACAGGATATTGCATGAATTTAAACTATATGATATGCATCCTAGTCTAAGCAGAAAATTAAATTTCTTATTCCAAAATTTTCATTATTACATTACTAAATAAATGAAATAAAAGAAATTGCAGACTTCAACTCCTTCTTTTGAATATCCCTGCCAAACTTGAAATAAGGTTAGCTCAAATATGTGGGTTTTTCCAAGATTTTCCAATAATATTACGAATTTATTGGACTTAATTGGATATAAACCATATTCTCATGCTTCCTTGATATTTGAAATAATGAAAATGCAAGAAATTCAGTAGAAAATAGTTTGAAATTCGAAATGGTGGTCAAAAATGACCAAAATACCCCTAATTATAAAGTTATACCTTTAAAATCAGGGTTTTTTTAAGGAAACTTTGGTAAAATTGATATTTCGAAATTCAAATTGAATCAAATGATGATGAAATGCAGTATGAGGCATGATGACATGCTACGAAACACATTAGGACTGTAGAATCAGAATTTGACATTTTGCAATTTATCCAAAATAACGAATTTCGCTTGGATCCGGGTCCCGCGAGGCCCTGTTTTGATGATATGGCTAAATCAAGCCTTAAATGAATTCCAAATTACACCAAATTCGGTATGAAACATCTACCTACTTTGATAAACAACCTAGAATGCTAAAAATTATGAAATGATATGATTTGAATGCTAAACTTTAAAGAAAGTCCTAAAAAGGGTGGATTTTCCCTATGGACCCGAACCAAATGCAATGCTTAATATGATAATGCAAAATTTACACCATAAAAACTTCTGATATTTTGCAGACTGCTAAAGGACCCAAAATTGAACATTTTGGGTTTTTGCAGCCTCGGCATTTGAACTACGGTGAGTTCGGTAACGGGGATTCGGTTCTGATGGAGGCAAAATCGACCTAATCTAATATAAAATGCTAAAAAAATAGAAAACAGCCATGGAAATTTCTGATATTTAACAAAGTTACTCACGACACATACAGGGACAACTTTTATGTTCATGACTTTGGCGTTTGATCAGCAGAAACACAGATAAAAATATAACTTTTCATGCCTAAATCAATAGAACATACAAATGTGACAAAACAGGACACTCACAAGAAAAATCCAAAACAGATATCACAACTGTTCTAAAAATCATCATCTTTCAGATGCAAACAGAGGACATCTCGGACATAACATTCACTATTTACAGATTTGGATTTGGATCAATATCCAAAGAGAACCCATCGACCTAAGTTGATCCAAAGTCTCATAGGCCCAAATCAGGCTCTGACACGTGTCCCGCACTCTCGGATTTTTGTTAGACATAAAAAAAATCAGAAAAATCTTAAAAACTCATGTTAAAACCTAGACATCCTCCTGAGCTCAGAAAATCTTTCGGATTGAAAATCGGATCTCACATGAGGGAGATCGCGATTTTATAAGTCGGAAATGAGTTTTTAAAACGCATCCCGGGTAACAAAACCCGACTTACCATTTTGAATGTTTACCGTAGTAAACAAATTCGAATCCTTCCGAATTTTTGGCACATTTTTAGGGGCACCTAAGGGCGCATTCCATGATTTTTTTGGAATTTTTAATGAAAACTAAATGCATGAAATGACATGTGGACTGACTGATAAAAACAGAGAACTACTGAAATTGAGCAGAATTGAAATAAATGTCAAATTAAACCTAATTAACTTATGAAACAGGCTAAATTAACTAAATAAAATACAAATTAAATTTAGCTAAATGCATGAATGCTAAAAATCATCAAGAAAGTATAATTATATATTTTATATTTGTCGTTTTATGAGAATAGCTCAATCCATTCCTCGGATGAGCTCTTTCTTCAAACGACACGTGAATCAAATCATGATATTATGAAATCAAGAGGAAAAGAGGTGCACCTTGCTTCGTTATGCAGCTTTGAAACTTTTGAAAGGGATGGCTACCAATGGCTTCGTTTGTCCTTCGATCCGAGCTTCAGATGATTCACCAAGATCGACCCACGCTTGAATCGAATTGGCCGCTGCCCGAGCAATGTAGGTACTTCATTGCACCTTCTCCACTGAGCCCAAGGGGGGCGTGAATTCCAAGGAACACAATTGAGTTCTAAAAGGGATCTAGGCTGAAGTTCAAAATCAAATTTGGAGTCTCAAATTGGAGTCCTCTAGGCTGGGCGTGAGCCCTTCTATTTGTAGAATTGTTTTGAAAAATTTGAATTTCAAACAGGCTCAATCTGAGCCCTCCATGTGGCGCCATCTCAAGGGGTGCTATTTTGATTTTTTGAGAAAATAAAATGGGAAATTTGTGGGTGAGACACCTCAGCAGAATTTGAAAATTTTCAAAATTGGGGTTTGCTTGATTTTCTCTGCAGGAGGCTCCCAAATTGCGCCACCTCAGGGATGTTCTCTTGGAGTTTGAAATTCAAACTTGGCTTTTCTGAAGCTTCTCAAATGGCGCCACCTCAGGGGCTACTTTTATTAAAAAATATAAAATAAATATCAGAATAGAGCCAAGTGGGGTTCTGGAATGGCGCCACCTCAAAGAGGTTCTGAGGTGTAAAGTTGGAAACAGTAGGAGCATGCCATGTGGCGCCACCTCTGGAAGCTCTTGACACATGTCAGAAGTACAGAAATGGAAGAAGCAGACTGTGCCACCTCAGAGGAGTTCAAATTTCTACTTTCCTGCGGGAAAGGAGAGGCTGACATGTGGCAGTTCAGGATGATCCTTGGTTTTGACAAGTGTCAGCTGTCTGGAGGAGCCTTCTCAAATGGCGCCACCTCAGAGGGGGATTTGAATTTCAAATGGAGGTTGACCCTGGAGGAATGGAGGGTGGACATGTGGCGCCACCTCAGGGTGGCTCCTACAATGCCATGTGGCAGTTGGGAGGAGCAAAGAACATGTGGCGCCCTCATAGACAAAGTAGGAAAAGCAGAATTCAGGATTTGCGCCACCTAGGTCTTGTCTGAAGATCTTTGAATGGTTGCTTTTTCTGAAGAAGGCCAAGAGTGACATGTGTCTTCTACTTTTTCTGAAGGAAGCTAGAAATGACATGTGTCATCTACTTTTCTGAGAAAAAGTAGGGGAAGACATGTGTCATCCTGCTTTTTCTGAAAGGAGCAGAGATTGACACGTGGCAGAGGGAAGAGAAGGAGGTCCAAGCCATGTGGCGCCATCTCAGACAGAATAGAAAAGGTGAAGTTCATGATTTGCGCCACCTCTGGAAGGATTTGAATGTTTGAATTCTAGCTTTTTCTGAAGAGAGCAGGAAATGACATGTGTCAGTCTGCTTTTTCTGAGAAGAGCAGAGAATGACATGTGTCAGTCTGCTTTTTCTGAGAAGAGCAGAGAATGACATGTGTCATTTGCTTTTCCTAAGAAGTGTAGAGAATGACATGTGTCACCTGCTGCAGGAGAGAATACCTCAGATGGCGCCACCTCAGAGGGAGACAACTCTACTTTTTCTGGAGGAAGCTAAGAGTGACACATGTCTCCTACTTTTCTGAGAAAAGTAGGGAGAGACATGTGTCAGGCTACTTTTCTAAAGGAGGAAGAAGTTGACACGTGTCCTCTGCAGGAGACACACTTCAAATGGTGCCACCTCAGAGGAGACAAGCCTCACTTTTCTGGACAGGACAACACATGACACTTGGCATCTCAGGGTGATCTTTGGAATGACACATGGCGCAGGGTGAAGATGGTGGATACTGACACATGGCATGGAATGAAGAGGATGTTTAATGACATGTGGCGGCTTCTTAAGGTAGCCCCACACTGACACTTGGCAGATAAATGGGAGGAGAGAGAAAAGACAAGTGGCGCCAATCCAGGGGACAAGGCTCCTATATTTTTGGGTTTTTTTAAAATTCAGGTTTTTCAAAAGAAAAGCCTATGTGACACCACCTCATTGTGGGTCCCACATTGCTTCTTTATTGAAATAAGGACAAAACAACAAAACCTCTTTTTGGAATTTTCACAAAATCTGGACTAATTGGTAAAACAGATTTTTTTTTGAAAAGAGTTGGCCTGTGTAGGGCTATTTTGTAAAAGAATGATAGTTGAAATAGTTTGACAAAAGGGCAAAATCTGAGGTGAAGTAATTGAAATCCATATTGAAAACTATCCAGATTGTTTTCTTGAGGAAATATTTTGAAATTTAGAGTCCTGGGAGTAAAATGGGAAGAATTGATAATTTTGAAGACCCAGGGTTTAAAATCGATTTTGAAAAGAGTTGAAATTCTAATCTGGATTGAAAATTTTGAAATCAAGAGTTCTGGACCTCGAAATGACATGTTGTGCAGTGCAGTGATATGAGATGCTCATGCAATGATATGCAATGCCATGTCTTATGCAACATAATCTTGAACTAAGACTTGGAGATTCCTGTCTTCTGTCAGAAATAAAATTTTGAACATCTTGAACTAAAAATAGAGAAATTTTGAGAGTTGTAGATGAAATTTAGACTTTTGCAAGGTTTCATGCTCAGAAAATGACCATTTTGCCCTCTGGCGATTTCAGAGGCTGGATGTTGATGCTTGGTAGAAATGTTGGAGAGGTGAATAAAAATTTGAGGTCTTTACAGATGCCCCTCTTTGCTACTAAGCCGGCTTGTGGCCAAACTTAGTGGCAAAGAAAAACACTCCAAATTTGGGCTATATATAAAAAAAAATGCCCCAGTTAGAAGGATCTGACTAGGTATGAAAAAATTAGCCCGGTGATCATGGTAGATATGAAATGGAGAATGAAGAGGAAAAGATTGGCTTTATGAGAGTGAAATTCAAGTTTTTGCCCTTAACCTGGATGGGACATAAATACCTCGCTTGGAACGAAGCTCAGGTTTGACCTTTAACTTGATTGGGGAATGAAATATCTCATCGAAATGAGACTCAGGTTTGTACCCTTAACCTGATCGGGCAGAAAATGAAATACCTCTTTGAGTGAGGCTCACGTTTGTACCCTTATCCTGATCGGGCGGAAAATGAAATACCTCTTTGATTGAGGCTCAGGTTTGTACCCTTATCCTGATTGGGCAAAAAATAAAATACCTCTTTGATTGAGGCTCAGGTTTGTACCCTTATCCTGATTGGGCGGAAAATGAAATACCTCTTTGAATGAGGCTAAGGTTTGTACCCTTATCCTGATCGGGCGGAAAATGGAATATCTCATCGAAATGAGACTCAGGTTTGTACCCTTATCCTGATCGGGCGGAAAATGAAATATTTGGAAGGTGAATAAGACAACTTTTCTTGAAGAGGAACGAGGCGACGAAAATGGAATTGTAAGAGGCAATTTTGGAAGATGATCAAAACGATCATTGTGAAATATGAATAAAGTAAGGAGTAAGACGACTCTTTCGACAATGCAAAAGATGGATATGGCAATCTTTTGATAAGGTAACTCTTTCGGCAACACGAAAGACAGACAAGGCAAACTCTTTCAGAGAAGAGTAAGGCAACTCTTTTGACAATGCAAAAGATGAATAAGGCAATTTTTCCAACAAAGAATAAGGCAACTCTTTTGGCAATGCGAAAGATGGATGCGAGTGATCTAAAGGAACAAGGCGATTCTTTCGACAATGCGAAAGATGATAAAGGTAATCCAAAGGAACAAGGCGATTCTTTCGACAATGCGAAAGATGATAAAGGTAATCCAAAGGAACAAGGCGATTCTTTCGACAATACGAAAGATGACAAAAGGTAATCCGAAAGCATAAGGCGATTCTTTTGACAATGCGAAAGATGACAAAGGTAATCCAAAGGAACAAGGCGATTCTTTCGACAATACGAAAGATGACAAAAGGTAATCCGAAGGAATAAGGCGATTCTTTCGACAATGCGAAAGATGATAAAGGTAATCCAAAGGAACAAGGCGATTCTTTCGACAATGCGAAAGATGATAAAGGTAATCCAAAGGAACAAGGCGATTCTTTCGACAATACGAAAGATGACAAAAGGTAATCCGAAGGCATAAGACGATTCTTTCGACAATGCGAAAGATGACAAAGGTAATCCAAAGGAACAAGGCGATTCTTTCGACAATACGAAAGATGACAAAAGGTAATATGAAGGAATAAGGCGATTCTTTCGACAACGCAAAAGATGATAAAGGCAATCCATTCGGAGAGAAGGCTAATCTTTCAACAATGTGAAAGATAATAAAGGCTATCCTTTCGGAGATAAGGTTAATCTTTCAACAATGTGAAAGATGACAAAGGAAAATCTCTCGAAGGGGTCAGGATGTATCAATATGGACCTCAAGCTCTCACTTAACGTCAGGATAGCTAGAAAATATTGTCAAAATATTGAAAATTTGTTGTTGATTCAAAGTAATTGAAAATGATGCTCATTGTTGTGAAAATATTCCTTCTTTTCTACCTAAAGTATTACCTTCAAACGAAATTCACTTTGTAGAATCAAGATTTGAAATCCAAATTGCTTGTGATTGAGCTTCTTCAAAGAAGTTATCAATTTCCTTGATATGAACAGGAAATATAATTTGATATTATGAAAGCAATTGATGAAAGAATACTGATGATAGAATTTCATAAATTTAAAGAAGATTCTTGATAGATTTGGCAGCTTGATATCCTGGGAGCTTCTCTCATGATAATCTTTCTGCACTCTTTTGGCTCTCTTGGATTTTTGGTTGCCTTCTCATTCATTTTGGAGATGTCTTTGACTTTTCTTTCTTTCTTTTTCCTCTTTCTCTCTTTTTGAAAAGGGTACGTCACAAACTCCGTCAACTTGGAGATGTTTCGATCCTTCTTTGTCTCTGGGGTCATGTTGACGATATTGGCTCATGGGTTAGAGATCTTTGGATGATAGCTGAAATTAAATATCTTTTAGGGATTGTCGGTAGATTCATCGCATCTGCCTTCATCTCGACAGTGCTTTGGACTTTCCCTGGAAGGATCCGTCACAAACTCCGTCATCTTGGAGATGTTTCAAATCTTCTTTGGCCCCGGGGGTCTACTCACTTAATTCGCCTTCATCTTGACGACAAGTGAGAGATCCCTTTTGCGGATATTTAATTGCATCTTAGGTGATTTTGAGGAGATAGGGTTTCGATGAATGCTCTCTTTTTCTAGCGCTCAGGATATTTCCACTGCCTCATTTTTGCAAGAATAATCTTTAAAGATGTGCCATTGACTGCGATCAATATCAATCATCTATAGCTTTTTATTGAATCTTCTTTTCTGGCCATATCGAGGATTTATCCTTTATCCTTTTGGTTGGCCAATAAAAAGAATTTGGATTTTGAATCCTTCTTCACAAAAGCTTTTCCCTTTTGAAAGTAATACTGAAGGTAAACTGAGGTAAAAAATTTGTGCAATAAAATTCTGAAATCAACAGGTAATTGATTGACAAATTGACAAAGTGTTCTTGAAATCCTTAGTAAAAGAGATTGCTTGACATCCGAGTTGACACATCCCTGACGATGGTACTCAATTTCGAAGGTAAATCCAATACGAAGTTGGAATTTTAAAGGTAAGTCCTGGCATAATGCTGGATTTTGAAGGTAAGCCTAACTCAAAAGCTAGTTTTGAAAGACCATCCGAATCAGGACTCAGGTTTTACAGGGAAAGCTGGAAGATTCGAGTCAAAACTCGAGCCTTCAAAGGAAAGCTAGGAAGTTTGGTTTCTAAGGAGATAAAGTTAGGGTCGAAACCCAAATCTTCAAAGGAGAAACTAGGCCAATTCAGATTTTTGAGTCGAAACTCAGATATTCAGAGGAAAGTTGGAAAGTTCGAGTCGGGGCTCGAATCTCAAAGGAAAACTGGGAAGTTCAGATTTTGAAAGAAAGAAAACTTGAGTTAAAACTCAAATCTTCGAAGGAAAGCAGGAAAGTTCGAGGTAGGGCTCAAATCTCAAAAGGAAATTGGAAAGTTTAGATCTTGAAGGAAAGAAGACTTGAGTTAAAAACTCAAATCTTTAAAGGAAAGCTGGAAAGTTCGAGGCAGGGCTCGAATCTCAAAAGGTAACTGGAAAGTTTAGGTCTTGAAGGAAAGAAAACTTGAGTTAAAACTCAAATCTTCAAAGGAAAGCTAGAAAGTTCGAGTCAGGGCTCGAATCTCAAAGGAAAATCTTTAATCAGAAGATTGAATTTTTGAAAATCAATAGTGCGAGAGCTGGGATTGAAAGTTTTGAGAATGGTCAGTTCGAGGACTGGATTACTTGACTTGCAATGAAAAAGACCATCATATTTAAATGTATGTGGTCTGATTTTTAGGATTAACCCCTTATCCTGAACGGGGATATGAATAGAAATTGGAAAATCATGGAAAATGATTCAAGTTTATCCCTTAACCTGAAAGGGAATAAAAAAATGGATGCAGATTTAATGCAAATGCACATGAAATGTAAATGAATGCAAAACTAATGCAAGTGGGTGCATATACATGCAAAATGAGAGATTGGTTTATCCTGCCTCCATACAGGATGTTTTGAGGTAAAGATAGATTTTTCAAAAAAATGCCCCAGTGTAACTAGGGAGGAAAATTTTGAATATAAAGAAGGATAATCGAGGAATAAGGTGACAAGCTTCTTGATTGAGAGACATCTTCAAGACTGTTCCTTACAAGAGACATATTTGTGAAAAGAAAAGAGATGCAAATAAAATGGTGCCAAACTATTGGCAAATTTAATAATTTTATTGATGCTTAAAAATCGAGGAAAGGAACAGAATTATATTATCCCTTTGACTTGAAGAAAGTGCTTGCACATGAGATCTTTAAAGTAAAAGGAAAATGTTATTTTGAAAGTGAGAAATTATTTTAGGAAGGAAATCAACTGCCAGGTTGATTTTGAAGAATGATCAGCGTGAGAGCTGATCTTTGAAAGGGGAATCAACACGAGGGTTGATTTTGAAGAGAGATCATCATGAGGGTTGATTTTGAAAACGAATTGGTTTAACACTAATTTTGGAAAAGAAAATCACCACAAGGGTTGATTTTAAAGATAATGGTTTGAAACCAATTTAAGAAAAGAAGATCACCGCGATGGTTGATTTTTGAAAAAGATTGAACTGAAATATTAAACTTTTGGGTGATCATAACGAAGATGTTTGTAGAAAATTTAAAAAAAAAATCATGATTTTTGAAAAACCCTCATAGGTAATTTCATTTCTCTCATGAATGATGTTGGGGATTGCCCCTCATCTTGAAAAGAATGGGCAAAGGAGATTCTTTAAAACGAAAATAGGTGCCCTAATGGGGCAAAAGAAAGAAGTATTATATGAAGAAAATTGACATTTTATTGATAAGCAGAACTGATAACAAAGAGACTGCATATTTATAAGCATTCGACCAAAAGGTTGCAAAATCTGAGCGGACTTGCCCCTACGAGGTGACTGGCAAAACGAAAGGAAGAAAGTAGGGAACTTTGGCATCATCAAGTTTTTGAATGATCTAGGAAAGGCTTGGTCAGGATGGCCAATTCGTCTTCTTCTTCCTCTTCAGCAAGGAGGCTCTTGTCAATGCAATCCTGAACAATATTTTTGAAGACAAAACAATGATCGATGTCATGCCCCACTGCCCGATGGAATTTGCAAAACTGGTTCTTGAACCTTCCCATGATAGTGGGAAGAGTTGTGGCCTTTGGGAGCTTCACTAATCCCTTAGTCAGCATGAATTCAAGGGCTTCTTCGAGTGTTTGTTTGAGAGAAGTGAACACACGATCATTACTCCAACCTTCACGCTTTATCTTTTCCTTTTGTGGAAAGTTGGGCTGAGATAGCTTGCTATTCTGTCTTTCCTCTCGATCTGCATGGTTGCCCTTACTACCTTTGTTATCATTGCGGCTGATGTTGGCGGAGGAGGTGAAATTTGCCTTTTTCTTTGGATCTAGATTGTTCTTGACGAGGGTGATACCATCGTAGACACCGTTCTCCAACCCCATCTCGAGTCACTCGGCTCGTTCAGTAAGCTCTATGAAAGACTTGGAAGGCGAGGTGGAGATAAGACTTCTCAAAGGTTGTGAGAAGTTGTTCAGGATCAGCGATAAGGCATGCCTCTCTGATATAGGATCCCTCATTTTGTTGCAGGTCTCTCTCCATCTACGAATGAAGTCCTTGGCTTTTTCACTATCTCTCTGCTTCAGATTACAGAGGTGATTTAACGTTGGTAGCGCTTCAGTATTGAACAGAAATCGCTCGATGAATAGATTGACCACCTTATCAAATTCTCGCAGCTTGATTGGATTGATATGCTCGGAGTACCACTTGGCGGCAGTGCCTTCTAGGCTACGAGGAAAACAGAGAAATAGGGCCCTATTGTCTCTCTTGAATTTGGAGCATTCGGCGAAGAACATGGTGAGGTGGGCTTTGGGATCACCAGAACCATCGAATTTGATGAACTTGCGAGGAAGGTTCTCCAGATCTTTATCCCCTTCGAGGCCGTCATAGAAGTCCTCGCTAGTGAAGACTTTCTTGCCTTTATCCCGAACCTGTAGATCTTTGACTATCTTGGCCATTTCTTTTAACTGTGCTTGAAGCGGTTTTTCTATTGCTTGGCCCTTTGGTTTGCGAGTTGCTCCATGAATGATCTCGCATTCTTCCTCAGTATCATCTGCTGATTCTTCTTCATCCGAAGTATCTTGAACATGCTCCTTGGTTGATTTATTGGCCACACGATCTCTAAATTTCTGACTGAATGGATTTTTGTCTGAGCTGGTGCCTGCCTGCTCACTCATCATCCTCTTCATCATTTTCTGAAACATCGCGTACATCTGAGGATCTATGTCATCGTCCTCTTGCTGCTGTTCTTGACTTCTCTCGGGTCGCGGGGAGTCTATCTCTTCTTCTGAGGCTGAGGAGTACTGTGGTGACGTGGTTCTTCTTCCTGACCTTGTTCGAACCATCAAATGTTGTGGATGCTCTCTGCAGGATAAAGTCTTGATTAGACTCTGAGGGAATTTTGGATTGGGAGGAAAATGATTATTGACGATATGGTAAACAATTGGAAGAATATCCCATTACTAGGGATGGAGTCGCCACTGAAATCATGACAATTGTGTTGTCATTCTTTGTAAGAGAAATAACAACGGAAAATGTGCCTTGTTACCTAGGCGAGGTCGTCAACCACGAGGAAAAACACCATTTTGAAGGAAAGAGATATCTCTTGGAAAACAATTCACAAACGGATTAGAATAAGGAGAAGGCAAGTGGGTAAACAATTTCCACCGCAATAATCAAGGTATGCGTGAGGACAATAAGGTGAAGAATTTTTGTAAATAGACAAAAGAATTGAAAATCCAATGAGAGAAAACATATGATTTTGGGAAAATTGCAGGCAGGATAAAAATGCAGATGAAACTTCGAGATCCAGTAGAACGGGAGAATGGAAAATCACCTGGAGTTTTGAAAGAAATTGAATAATTTGAGAAGTCATCCAGGGTTTGAGAAAAGATGAGAATATGGAAATTTGAAAATATTTTGGGAAAATATGAGAGAAATAAAAGTAGTATACAAACTCACATCCTGCACAAACATTTATGCACATACAACACTCCCTAGAAGGCTGACTCTAGATGCATCATTTTGAAAACAGTTGTAGAACCATAATCCTGACTCTAGGTTCAGATCATCTTTGTCCAATCCAGTTATGCTGATATACCTGAACCGAAATATGAGGTACGTGGCATATAAATTTCAACTCTGGTTCTAAGGTGAGGTTTTCCAACATCCTTGAGCGCCTACCGATATACTTCGGAATATGGCCCGCGGTACGTGGTAGGGGGGTATTAACCCAAATAATTGGCCCAGTTGTGAGGCTCTGTCCCAAACTAGGGTTCTGGAAGAGAGCCTAACAACGTGAAGACCGGGTAATGGTAGGTAAAAAAAAATGATCACATGCAAGAAATAGATGGCTCTAAAACCTAAAGAGATAGATTTTAAAACTTTGAAGAAGCATACATTGTTCGTATTCAGACCCTAAATTTAGGAGAGTTATATTTAGACCTAAGTCTATGTGAACATGAAAATATCTCCTCAATCTTGTCCTACCAAACCATGCCTAGTCTATATGCAGTTAATGTCAGCTAGGTCAGAATCTAGGCTCCTAGGTTCGCATGATATCAAAAAGTAAAGGGCAGACATTTTGTGAACATAATTTCGATAATTGAACTAAGTCAAGCACACTTTGGATCAAACAAGGACAGGTCCCATCTCGGTCGCCAAACCTGTTATCGTCGCAAAATTTTTCCCGTCTTCCCTCCTTTGCGGAAGAGAGAGGGAAAATGCTTTCGCGCTTCAAACTTGACCGGATTTTTGGAAAATGTTTTTGAAATACTCGCCTCCGTTTTGAAAATTGCGGGAAAATCCATGGGATGGGGCTCAAC
The DNA here is from genome assembly GCF_984573655.1 of Nuphar pumila. Classification (NCBI taxonomy): domain Eukaryota; kingdom Viridiplantae; phylum Streptophyta; class Magnoliopsida; order Nymphaeales; family Nymphaeaceae; genus Nuphar; species Nuphar pumila. The sequence continues at coordinate 95,129,729 of NC_143253.1, forward strand.
CTGTCGGTACGAGGTTCGAGCGTTTCTGCCGCCTTTAACAAAGGTAATCGAACCAAGGACCAAAATTGTGCTTGACTTCGTTAAATCATCAAAATCGTGTTCTATCCTAAATGCACAGAGAATTCAGACATGTGCTATGAGACTTTGGAAAATGTAAGTTGGAAAACATGATGTATGCTCAGAAAACCTTCGGAATTGAAAGATATTTCTTAGGGAAAAGGTCAATTTCTTAGGAAACTCAGATGAAAAAGGGTTTTTGAAATCATGGGAGAGTTCATAAAGATGTGGGAAAATCATGAATAGTTGAAAATCCTAGGAAAATAGAAGTGATTCTTGAGAAAAAGGTGAACATTTGAAAAGGGAAACACTTCTCAAGAAAACTCGGACTTTGAGAACTTTCTTAGGAAAATGATGGAAAATTTATAAGAAAACTCATTGGAGAAGAAAAATTGAACTTGGAAAATTGAAATCCTGGGAATCTTACCCTTGAAATACTTGGAAATTGATTTTGATCTTTGAGAAAGGTGAGAGACTTCTTTTGAAAATCTTGAGAAAATAACCTTTTCCATGGAAAACTGTGGAAAACTTGACTTGGGAAAATCGACTTTGAAAATTTCTCAGAGTTTCTTGAGAACGAAATTTTCTTAAGAAAATCATGAGAAAATCAATGATTTCATGATGCAAATGATATGAGTGAATGAATGCACTTTGAAAGATTTTCTAAGAAATTTGTTGGAAAAATGTGTATTAAGTCAAAATAAATCCTTTACATATTCTGACTGTGGCCATGAATATATTTAGAGTTTAATTGATTTAATGCACAATACTTTGAAAATATTAGAAATATGATGTGCATTTTAAGATAGCCTAAGAGTGTAGGCTCAATGTGACTGGTAGAAAGATGATGGATCTGGGTCTCGTCCATATTCTGACTAGGGCCATAAATATGGACTCCACCGAGTCCGTCAACTCTCTAAGAGTTGGTGCACGTGTCATTCGTGAACATCTATAGTGCTTTTGAAATAAAATGCATGAATCATAGAAACAGGATATTGCATGAATTTAAACTATATGATATGCATCCTAGTCTAAGCAGAAAATTAAATTTCTTATTCCAAAATTTTCATTATTACATTACTAAATAAATGAAATAAAAGAAATTGCAGACTTCAACTCCTTCTTTTGAATATCCCTGCCAAACTTGAAATAAGGTTAGCTCAAATATGTGGGTTTTTCCAAGATTTTCCAATAATATTACGAATTTATTGGACTTAATTGGATATAAACCATATTCTCATGCTTCCTTGATATTTGAAATAATGAAAATGCAAGAAATTCAGTAGAAAATAGTTTGAAATTCGAAATGGTGGTCAAAAATGACCAAAATACCCCTAATTATAAAGTTATACCTTTAAAATCAGGGTTTTTTTAAGGAAACTTTGGTAAAATTGATATTTCGAAATTCAAATTGAATCAAATGATGATGAAATGCAGTATGAGGCATGATGACATGCTACGAAACACATTAGGACTGTAGAATCAGAATTTGACATTTTGCAATTTATCCAAAATAACGAATTTCGCTTGGATCCGGGTCCCGCGAGGCCCTGTTTTGATGATATGGCTAAATCAAGCCTTAAATGAATTCCAAATTACACCAAATTCGGTATAAAACATTTACCTACTTTGATAAACAGCCTAGAATGCTAAAAATTATGAAATGATATGATTTGAATGCTAAACTTTAAAGAAAGTCCAAAAAAGGGTGGATTTTCCCTATGGACCCGAACTAAATGCAATGCTTAATATGATAATGCAAAATTTACACCATAAAAACTTCTGATATTTTGCAGACTGCTAAAGGACCCAAAATTGAACATTTTGGGTTTTTGCAGCCTCGGCATTTGAACTACGGTGAGTTCGGTAACGGGGATTCGGTTCTGATGGAGGCAAAATCGACCTAATCTAATATAAAATGCTAAAAAAATAGAAAACAGCCATGGAAATTTCTGATATTTAACAGAGTTACTCACGACACTTACAGAGACAACTTTTATGTTCATGACTTTGGCGTTTGATCAGCAGAAACACAGATAAAAATATAACTTTTCATGCCTAAATCAACAGAACATACAAATGTGACAAAACAGGACACTCACAAGAAAAATCCAAAACAGATATCACAACTGTTCTAAAAATCATCATCTTTCAGATGCAAACAGAGGACATCTCGGACATAACATTCACTATTTACAGATTTGGATTTGGATCAATATCCAAAGAGAACCCATCGTCCTAAGTCGATCCAAAGTCTCATAGGCCCAAATCAGGCTCTGACACGTGTCCCGCACTCTCGGATTTTTGTTAGACATAAAAAAAATCAGAAAAATCTTAAAAACTCATGTTAAAACCTAGACATCCTCTGAGCTCAGAAAATCTTTCGGATTGAAAATCGGATCTCACATGAGGGAGATCGCGATTTTATAACTCGGAAATGAGTTTTTAAAACGCATCCCGGGTAACAAAACCCGACTTACCATTTTGAATGTTTACCACAGTAAACAAATTCAAATCCTTCCAAATTTTTGGCACATTTTTAGGGACACCTAAGGGCGAATTCCATGATTTTTTTGGAATTTTTAATGAAAACTAAATGCATGAAATGACGTGTGGACTGACTGATAAAAACAGAGAACTACTGAAATTGAGCAGAATTGAAATAAATGTCAAATTAAACCTAATTAACTTATGAAACAGGATAAATTAACTAAATAAAATATAAATTAAATTTAGCTAAATGCATGAATGCTAAAAATCATCAAGGAAGTATAATTATATATTTTTATATTTGTCGTTTTATGAGAATAGCTCAATCCATTCCTCGGATGAGCTCTTTCTTCAAACGACACGTGAATCAAATCATGATATTATGAAATCAAGAGGAAAAGAGGTGCACCTTGCTTCGTTATGCAGCTTTGAAACTTTTGAAAGGGATGGCTACCAATGGCTTCGTTTGTCCTTCGATCCGAGCTTCAGATGATTCACCAAGATCGACCCACGCTTGAATCGAATTGGCCACTGCCCGAGCAATGTAGGTACTTCATTGCACCTTCTCCACTGAGCCCAAGGGGGGCGTGAATTCCAAGGAACACAATTGAGTTCTAAAAGGGATCTAGGCTGAAGTTCAAAATCAAATTTGGAGTCTCAAATTGGAGTCCTCTAGGCTGGGCGTGAGCCCTTTTATTTGTAGAATTTTTTTGAAAAATTTGAATTTCAAACAGGCTCAATCTGAGCCCTCCATGTGGCGCCATCTCAAGGGGTGCTATTTTGATTTTTTGAGAAAATAAAATGGGAAATTTGTGGGTGAGACACCTCAGCAGAATTTGAAAATTTTCAAAATTGGGGTTTGCTTGATTTTCTCTGCAGGAGGCTCCCAAATTGCGCCACCTCAGGGGTGTTCTCTTGGAGTTTGAAATTCAAACTTGGCTTTTCTGAAGCTTCTCAAATGGCGCCACCTCAGGGGCTACTTTTATTAAAAAATATAAAATAAATATCAGAATAGAGCCAAGTGGGGTTCTGGAATGGCGCCACCTCAAAGAGGTTCTTAGGTGTAAAGTTGGAAACAGTAGGAGCATGCCATGTGGCGCCACCTCTGAAAGCTCTTGACACATGTCAGAAGTACAGAAATGGAAGAAGCAGACTGTGCCACATCAGAGGAGTTTAAATTTCTACTTTCCTGCGGGAAAGGAGAGGCTGACATGTGGCAGTTCAGGATGATCCTTGGTTTTGACAAGTGTCAGCTGTCTGGAGGAGCCTTCTCAAATGGCGCCACCTCAGAGGGGGATTTGAATTTCAAATGGAGGTTGGCCCTGGAGGAATGGAGGGTGGACATGTGGCGCCACCTCAGGGTGGCTCCTACAATGCCATGTGGCAGTTGGGAGGAGCAAAGAACATGTGGCGCCCTCATAGACAAAGTAGGAAAAGCAGAATTCAGGATTTGCGCCACCTAGGTCTTGTCTGAAGATCTTTGAATGGTTGTTTTTTCTGAAGAAGGCCAAGAGTGACATGTGTCTTCTACTTTTTCTGAAGGAAGCTAGAAATGACATGTGTCATCTACTTTTCTAAGAAAAAGTAGGGGAAGACATGTGTCATCCTGCTTTTTCTGAAAGGAGCAAAGATTGACACGTGGCAGAGGGAAGAGAAGGAGGTCCAAGCCATGTGGCGCCATCTCAGACAGAATAGAAAAGGTGAAGTTCATGATTTGCGCCACCTCTGGAAGGATTTGAATGTTTGAATTCTAGCTTTTTCTGAAGAGAGCAGGAAATGATATGTGTCATTTGTTTTTTCTGAGAAGAGCAGAGAATGACATGTGTCAGTCTGCTTTTTCTGAGAAGAGCAGAGAATGACATGTGTCAGTCTGCTTTTCCTAAGAAGTGCAGAGAATGACATGTGTCACCTGCTGCAGGAGAGAATACCTCAGATGGCGCCACCTCAGAGGGAGACAACTCTACTTTTTCTGGAGGAAGCTAAGAGTGACACATGTCTCCTACTTTTCTGAGAAAAGTAGGGAGAGACATGTGTCAGGCTACTTTTTTGAAGGAGGAAGAAGTTGACACGTGTCCTCTGCAGGAGACATACTTCAAATGGCGCCACCTCAGAGGAGACAAGCCTCACTTTTCTGGACAGGAAACAACACATGACACTTGGCATCTCAGGGTGATCTTTGGAATGACACATGGCGCAGGGTAGAGATGGTGGATACTGACACATGGCATGGAATGAAGAGGATGTTTAATGACATGTGGCGGCTTCTTAAGGTAGCCCCACACTGACACTTGGCAGATAAATGGGAGGAGAGAGAAAAGACAAGTGGCGCCAATCCAGGGGACAAGGCTCCTATATTTTTGGGTTTTTTTAAAATTCAGGTTTTTCAAAAGAAAAGCCTATGTGACACCACCTCATTGTGGGTCCCACATTGCTTCTTTATTGAAATAAGGACAAAACAACAAAACCTCTTTTTGGAATTTTCACAAAATCTGGACTAATTGGTAAAACAAAAATTTTTTTTTGAAAAGAGTTGGCCCTTGACAAAAGGGCAAAATCTAAGGTGAAGTGATTGAAATCCATATTGAAAACTATCCAGATTGTTTTCTTGAGGAAATATTTTGAAATTCAGAGTCTTGGGGGTAAAATGGGAAGAATTGATAATTTTGAAGACCCAGGGTTTAAAATCGATTTTGAAAAGAGTTGAAATTTTAATCTGGATTGAAAATTTTGAAATCAAGAGTTCTGGACCTCGAAATGACATGTTGTGCAGTGCAGTGATATGAGATGCTCATGCAATGATATGCAATGCCATGTCTTATGCAACATAATCTTGAACTAAGACTTGGAGATTCCTGTCTTCTGTCGGGAATAAAATTTTAAACATCTTGAGCTAAAAATAGAGAAATTTTGAGAGTTGCAGATGAAATTTAGACTTTTGTAAGGTTCCATGCTCAGAAAATGACCATTTTGCCCTCCAGCGATTTCAGAGGCTGGATGTTGATGCTTGGTGGAAATGTTGGAGAGGTGAATGAAAATTTGGGGTGTTTACAACTGGGTGGCGTTTGGAACGTAAGGGCGAGGCACAATGAAGGCAGGCACGATGCTTGTGAAAATTGAGCGCCAAACAAGCGGCACACCACCAGCCACCCGGCTGAGCCCGGAGAAGACACATACCAGAAATGCTCCTTGAAAAGGGCTGCTGCCAGGAAGGCGAAACCTTCTGCCAGACGCGAGAGCCACCCGATCGCGGAGAGCAACAGTAGAAAAATGGGGCCCGAAGAAAAGCACCAACAGAGCAAGCCTGAAGTGGTTCCACCCTGATGGCCCGCATGAAGCGACGAACGCCACGAGGAAACAGTGAACTGGAGGCCAGACAGAAATCAAACACCTTCGAGAGGGAAAGGAACAAACGAAAAGATAGGCGGAACGGTAGGGAAACAAGGACATCTCGGCGACGCAAGGTGAAAGCGAGCCCCCATTCGTTCAACGCCTCTTGGATCGAGGAAAGGGCCAGCTAGTTGGAATGCAGAGAGAATGAGGAGCATAAGCCCCAGAAGAAGGGGGGGCATGGGGCCAGGCAGGAAAATCACGCAAAACCCATCTCAAAGGAGAGAGAGAGAGAGAGAGAGAGAGAGAGAGAGAGAGAGAGAGAGAGAGAGGCGACAAGGTGGGAGAGATGGGTGAGAGAGAGAGAGATCTCAGAGCGACATGGTGGGAGAGATGGGCGAGAGAGAGAGGTGGGGTTAACTCCCACGACCTCATAGGAAGGATCTGATGCTATGTAATTGCATGCTTTTAGTGTGAAAGAGATCCAACTGTTTTATTTGTCTCTTAGCAGAGGTTGGAGCTCAGAAGGGGACAAGGTATGGCTTATTTTTCCCATAATTCTTAACATAACTATCTCTTTTTGGTTTGGTGGAGCCCACAAAATTTGATACAAGTACACTCCGAGCTCAATATCACTAAACATTGGTAATATTGAATTTGACTGGATCTCTTCTTTAGCAAGGCAAATTTCTCACTCTCTCACTATATATATATATATATATATATAATCACAAGAATATGAGAATGAGAAATATGGACACTTTCAACACTTTTTTTGCAAATCCAACCATGTGTATGTGTTTAGCATGGTGAATTTGATAGGAATCAAACATTGGATCAAGTATTTTTCATGAAAAATGTGATTTTTGAATGCTTAAATATTTATGAAGATTATGAGTCATTGATTTTAAAAGCCTTAAAAAAATCTTGTTTATGCATCAAAATTGGATGATTCAATAGCATGTTCTTATAAAACCAATCATGTAGATCACATCCGTATGGTTAAACTTAAGAGAAAAGAACAAAAAAAATATGAAAATCATGGTTCACACGTTAGTTCTCATAATCTAGTGACTCTATATATATATATATATATATAGTGAAATGTGTAGGTGCATAGGTGCCTAACCGTATGGATGCTCCATCACAGCCTTTAGTGGCGCTTTGAAGCGCTGAAGCTCGTTTAACACATGTAAATCACTTTTTAGTGGCGCTTTTGAAGCACTGCTAAAAGTGTATTTTCTGCCTAGACTTTTAGCGGCATTTCAAAAACACTGCTAATTTTTTTTTTTAAATCTGACTGCACACGCGTCCATTATGTGCTTGTGATGGACGCTCAGTGCGCTCCATTCTGTTAGGCACCTACCCCTTATATATATATATATATATATATATATATATATATATATATATATATATATATATATATATATAGTACATTTGGGACGTTGAGTGGGGAAAGTTTTTTCAGATAATTTAATTATCTCTCTTAGTCTGGAAAAATTTGAATTTATGGTTCCGGAAACAAACACTAAGCACAATAAAACTGGATCCTGTTTGGATCAGCTCTAAGGGGCACGGTCCAATCTGCGGAAAAGATATTAACCGTTGTACCAGATCTGATGGGACAAACTTAATGCACACATTCATGATGAGTCCCTCGGATTTCATGTCCAACCACTTTTCATCCCTATCAGTACTGGATCTAATACCTTGTGGTACTAGATCTGTTGAAAAATGGTTAAATATATTGATTTTCATGTCGAATTTGTAAAACAGGTTGGTTTGCTAGGCCCAGTTCCCAGCAGGTTTTAAACATATTTACTTACTAGTTCCGATCCAAATCCAACTAGGCCTGACAACATTCGTTTCAAATCTGAGCTGAATATGGACGTGTATTATCGGGATCTGACAATATGGGTCGGATCAATTCTGAATCTGGGTTGGCCATCCAACATTTGCATCCCTACAGGAAAGCTCTGTAAGTCCATATATATCAGAAACTTGCCCTTGACAAGTTCTGGATCTTAGGTCTGTCACCTGACCTGGATCCAAGTATATTGCTTAGCATGGTTCCTCGTCCCTGAGAAAAAACGGTTCATATGACAAAGGAGAATGTACCTGATGTTGGTCAGTCCATCAGGTCCGGTGACGCATGTTGGATTGGATCTAGTTCCTCACTGACCTAACCCAAACTTAGCTTGGTCCAGCTTAGCTTGGATCTAGGGATGACAGTGGACCGGGGCAGGTGTGTGGGACAAGGTCTCCACTCCCTCCCCATCTCAAAATTTTGCCCTCCATCCCCGGTCCATGCCTGTGGCGGGAGGGGACTTTGGACCTCCACTCCCGCCCCGTCTAAAAAATAACTGTCCCCAACACCGTCCTCATTCTTGCTCCTGTCGCCATAGGGCAAGTACTTAGTAATTATCCATGGGTTTTATCATGAAATACTTGAAAAAGGTATACTAAGAGAGAAGAGAGAAAGTGTTTAGGGTCAAGAATATATATAGGATTTTATAATATATATAAGAGTATATTAGTAATTTTATTAACCGTGATCCAGGATTGGGCAGGGGCAAGGGCAAGAGTAAGTCCATCCCTGCACGGGTTTTATTTTTACCTCCATCTTCTGTTCATTCTCTGTTTTATGTCCTCCATCCCCAGTTCAAACGGGGCAGGTTCAGACTGATCTCCGTTTCCTCCCAGTCGACTGCCATCCCTACTTGGATATGGTTCTGCCTGTGCCTGTGTACGTGTTATGTGTGTGCACGCCACGTTTACAAGCAGCTTGTGTTTGCAAAAGTGGCAGCAAGACATTCTGTGTTGATTTTGTGGATTCAACTGCAATATATCACTGCTTACACATTAAAGCAGTAAATTGGTTAGGACCTGCCAATTCCTCCCACACACATAGAGTTGATAAAATATGTTTACTAGAGTGTGAACTAAGCATTTCCGGCATTATTTTTGTGAATCTGACCTTGCAGATGCGTTCAACATGGCCAATTTGCTAGGAATCTTCTGTCGGATTGTGCGTTTTCAACAACAAAAAAAAAAAATCTTACTTGTGCTGTGTGTGTGTGCGTGTGTGTGTGTGGACTCACTAGGGATGTCAACGGGTCAGATGTAACCAGACATCTGACCCCAATCTCAATCTGATAAGTTGGATTCGGTAGTCAAATCTGAATCCAATTAGAAATCAGATTCGGGTTCGGTATTGAATTTTGCAATGAAACCCAACCCGAATCTGAATAAAATCCGAATCCGACTAAAACCCGAACCCGATTAAGTGTAAATATTGGTTTTTAAGCTAGTTGGATCTGGATTCGTTTTTAACTTTTTTCATATGAATCCGACTTGATTCAACTCCACTATATCACTGAAGAATAAATTGGTCAGGACCAACGTATTCCTCATATATGTGTGCGCACTTACAACTTGCATGCAGCTTGTTTTGCAAAAGTGGCACCACAGCCTGCTGATTTTGTGGATTCAACTGCACTATGCCACTGCTTACATCATTAAAGCAAGTCCAAGACCTACTTCTTTTGCAAATCAAGATAGCGTTTTCACTTTTAGGGAAATAGTTTTAGAGAAGACCATTGAGAAGGAACAGGGTTCACTTATCTCTAATGTCATACCCCCTACTGGTATTGTATTTGATGCAGGTTGTTGTTGCTTATCAAATCTGACACATTAGATGAATTTAGCATGGTCCATTTGATAGAAATGCACCTTTGTATTGTGTTTTCTCAACAAAGAATATTATTTTTTAATTATAATTTTTTAGTATTTTTATGACTATTGAATTTTAAATCGCTAAAAAATCCTGCACACATGTCGGATTCTGGGGATTAGAACATCAATCTTCATTAAACAAAACGTGTAGATCACATCAACAGTGTTAGATTTTTTATGAAAACAGCCTGAGCTGAGCTTAAGCTTAAACTTATGCTCACAAAAGCACGATAAAGCTAATTTAGGCTCACATAATTTTTTTTTTAATGTGTGCATTCATATGGTTAAGTCCTTGTCCTGTCTTAAAGAGGTGGCAAGTTCCAACACTGACCCTTCTTTCATAAGAAAAGCTTTAAAACATTTTTCATGCCTGATCGAGTTTAACTCGAGCATGAACAAGGTTGTTCAAGCTTGGGTCAAGCTCGAGTCTAGCTCAAACATGATATGCAGCACTGCTGAGCAAGTTCAAATCGATTGGAGAGAGTTAGGGATGTCAATGGATAATTTGGTTTGGGTAGGCCAAAACCATATCCTATTATGATCAGGTTTGGTTTTGATTTTTGTTACTGAATCGGATGAATATTCAAATGTAATTACTCGTAAAAAATAAGATTTGGTAGAGGTTTTTTCCATTCAAATCCGAATCCAAATCCAAATCCGTTTAATCAATTAATTAATTGTGTTATTGGCCTCACCCAACCTGAATCCGAACCTAGAGAATGAACTTATGGTCTGCAGGTCCCACCATGATGTATTGGGTTGTGGCTTCCCTTTACTTTGTGAATGGTTGGCACCTATCACACCCATTGGATCTGCATCCCTTGTAGATAGAAATAGAAAACCACATGATACCCTTGGTCCCAATTCTCATTCTAGAGATTTTCTTTCTCAAGCAACGAATTTGCAAGATTTTTTATTTTATTTTTGCTTTCTTGACAAAATTTCAGGAAAAATCTTAGTGCATGCATGTATGTGTAAAAATAAAAAATATTACCAAAGTTTCAAATACTGTTAAAATGCAATGTATTGCAAAAATAAAATGCTGATATTAGAATTTATCGTAACTTTATCAGATGTTCCGTTTCATGAATTTCTCGTGCAAAGCCACCAGAAATTCAAATTACCGCCTAAGTAAGATTTGAATTTTTTCGAAATGTCTATGTATGATTTTTCCCGTGCTTCATGATAGCTTGGCATGACGCTACCCCGCAATGGAATGCACTAAGTAACTTGAGGGCATGTTTGATGCAGCGTCACCCCGGGATGAAAAGCCTAAATTTCATTTTGGTTCCACCGGAACCCGTCGATGGGTCTCTCTCTCCTGTGCGGCGAAGATGGGTTGAGGGAGGCGCCAGAGATGGGTGGTGCTGCTGCTGCCGGGTGCCGGGTTGAGGGAGGCGTCGGAGATGGGTGGTGCTGCTGCGGCCGGGTGCCGGAGATGGGTTGAGGGAGGCGTCGGGAGGGACGGAGGTGTCGACGCCTGCCTCTCTGGCGACGTGAGGGCTGCCGTTGAGTGTGTCGCCGACCTTCCTTCTTCACATCTAATTTCATGACACATTCGGAGGAGGCCTGCAGGGCTCTCTCCATTCTTCAATGTATCTTCATGCTAGTTCCCTTCTTTCCCCTTGCCTAAGAAATTCAAGATTTCGATGTAAATTACCTCCCTTTCTAGGACATCAATAATGCTCTGTCCTTCATTTGCATGGTCCAGAGTTCGATCATGACTTCTTGAGGTCTGTGTGTGCTCAGATCGGTTGTGCTCTGGTCGGATCAATGGGAGCTCTCTACAACGGGTCAAATTTGCTTTGTGCGATCCTGCTCGACGTCACTTGGTTCGTCCTCTTCTCTAACGAGATATGGTATGCGAAAATGTCAACTTCACTGCTTCCAATCTTTCTATTTTGATTCTCTCAATCGATATCTTTCCCTAAATTATGCATGATTTATTATTTTAATTGTCTCTTCTCCCTTAGGATAAAACATGAAAATGGTGATCAATCTTAGACGGTGCTCTTTGAATACTGCGAGATGCACACAAAAGTATCCGAGTACCGTGGCAAAGGGGCGCAGATGGGTTCGGTGAGGGCTGACTCTTGTCCAAGTTGTTCACTCATCAAACATAGGACATTTGGAACACAACATTCGATCACTGTTTAAACAAACATTGGACTTGGTACCTTTACAAAACGAACACAATTAATGTCCTGTTCCGTCTTTTCTGTTCGTCCAATCATTGTTGCTTCACATTTTTGGCAACGGGGACAAAAGGTTATCTTTTGCTTGGCGTTGTTTCTTACTCATCCTTTGACATTTCACAAAATGCTTACGAGATGTGATTTCAATGTTCAGTTTTTACAGGACCTACGGTCCCTCTAATCTCTTTTGAGTTACACCTCGTCACTCCATGCTATATTTCTTTCGATTTATGTATACAAAATCATACTTTTCCTTAAAAATAAAAAAACTAAAACATGGGAGAGAGAATCTCCCAGAAAGGAAAGACTTACACAGTCAGACAAGGCAATTCAGATAGTTAGGTCCGAGTGGTCTACATCCACGATTAGTCTATTCACTTTCTTGAACAGAGATTTTGCTTCTCTTATCGTATTTATATCCTTTACATTTAATGGTACTCATTCCATTTACATTGCTCAATACATGATTGGAAATGAGTTGAACTTCCTTGATCTTAGCTTCAAGCTTAGGGATGGCAATGGACTGGGAGGAAACAGGGCCTGCCCCGCCTTGTCCCGTTTGGACTGGGGATAGAGGTTAAAATAAAAACCCGTGCAAAAATGGAGCCCAGGATGGACTTACTTTTTCCCCCTCCCTGCCTTGCCCGTCTCGTCCCGAACCTTCTTTGGAGATGGCAGTAGATTGAGGGGAAACGGGGCCCTGCCTCGCCTCGTTTGGACCGGGAATGGAGGTGGGGATGGAGGTTAAAATTAAAACCTGTTCAGGGATGGAGGGTAGGATTTTGAGACGGGACGGGGGTGGAGACCTTGTCCCCCACCCCGGTCCACTGCCATCCCTATTCGAGCTTAGACAAGATAAAAAACTCCTTGGGTATCTTATGCAGTAAGCAGTAACGCATGACCAGTTGTAGCCTTATCTTCATCCTTAGTTGTGTTGGATAGACGTCTATCTTTAGATCCTTTAACAATGTTATGAGCAGAGTGAAGCCGGTGTATTAGCAATAAAAGTAGAGGGGGTATTAAGATCTTTTAAAACGGGGAGGGGGGGGGGGGGGGGGGGGGGGTATTTTGTTAACAAAAAAACTTATAGCTTTAGTGGAGAAAATGTAAATTTAAATAAAATGCTCACGAGGGCTCAACTCATCTGGTAGGAATGATTTGTGATTGTCACCAAGTTGATGGGATGTCACGAGGGCATGTGGAGACCTTGAGGGTTGTACCAATTGAGGCCAGCCAATGTGCAGTTAGTTAATGGGCCTAATTAAGTTTGTTGGCTAAGATGATAGAATTACTTGGGGGTGGGGGTTTGATTGCTTGGTAGAAAATTGATGGGGTTTTGTCACAAAACTATTGGGTAACCATAATTTTGTCTAATTTTTTTTTACCTTTACCTAAGTTTGTAAGTTATTAAACCTTTCAAAGGTTTAATGCTACGTTGAATGATTGAGGAAACGCTCGTGAGTTTATATAATGGAGAGTTGCATTTATAAGCAAGGCCATTGGGGGCATATCAATTGAACTTTGGACTTAAATTTGAGTTTGGGTTGAGATTTTGGTTCGGTCCGACTTGGCTCGGTTTGGTCTTGTTTTGACCTTTAATCATACTTTTTAGTACTTGAGATAATTTTACCCCCAAGACTAAGGTTGACTCTCATTAGTTTTTGATTAACCCATTTAAGAGCCTTGGGTCAACCCAAGCCGTTAAAGTCGTTAAAGCCTCCGTTGACCAATTCTAACGTTTCTGCATGGCTCCTTTATTGCTCTAAAGTTTCTAGATCCTCCCTCTTTATTCTAGATAATTGACTTTTGAATTTGCCCATGTTTTAGATGAGTTTGACGACGGCAGAGCCTGACCCTTTTATTGCTTTTCTCATCTTTTGACAACTTAACTCATAACCTCCCTTCTCCTAACTGATGAGGCTATTTATTGACAGTCGTTGACTATTAGGGTTATTCATTGCTAACCGTTTGAACCCCTTTATGAGACTAGTAGGATTGAGGCCTATATATACATCAATCCTCTCGCATTCTTCTCATCACTCGGAAACTCTCATCTCCTCTCTCTCTCTTTCTAGTGTTCTTCCTATATCTATCCCTAGTAGGTTCAAACCTTGAATTAGTCAAGGCTTTGCCTAAGTTGAGCTTAGGATTACCTAGCCTAGGGTCTAAGCCGATGTTGAGCTTTGGGTTTGAGCCTAGAGTTTACTTTAAAGAGTCAAGAGGTTATTCAAAGTGGTATGTGTCGAGTTGCTCGATTTCACCAAGTATAGGACATGTACATACTTTTGCTAGTATAAGAAAACTCGATTGCATCTTGGCTGCGAGGTTGCACAAATACCCATTGCACCAAGGACATGGTCTAACACGTGCCTCAAAGCGTACTTAGTTCAATCTCAATTGCCATACCCACTGAGATAATTTCTCAACAACTTTGAAGTGATAAGTTTGCAACATGATGACTACATTGAAGGGTAAAAACGAATATCATGAGGTATGCTTTTAACCTTATATTCAATTTGGTACATCTAGCTAGATGCTTGTGCATATGCCTTGTGTTTTGAGTGATCATATGCTTTGTCTACCTATTAGAATTATTGAAAACATGTTAAAATATTTTTATATTTCGAAACCACTATAATATATATGAAAATTATGATTGTTTTTAATGATTAAAAAGTAAAAAATGACTTTATTCTTGATCTTTTATTTGGACCCTCTTTTAGATCCGAATTTTGTTTTTTGGATCTTATTTAGGAATAACTATAATCGGTCTTCTTGAAATTAGAGTTAATTTGTTTTGCCATAAGAGCTAATTTTCAAAATACTTTATTCACTTGAGGTTGTTAATGTTTTTGCCTTTGAGATATTGTTTGTGGATCCTATCTTGGATTTGAATTTATTTTTAAAATATTTTTTTTATTCTTTTGAGATTGTGATTCATCTAGCCTTTATTTGTAGCTAAGCATATAAAAGATGCATTTTATTAATTTATGGCTTTCACCAGATCTTGGATTTGGTCCATTTCACTATTAACCCGCTTCTTATATTTTTTGGATATGGACCAATACATGTTATTCTTATCATATCCAATTGTACTTGATATCTTTATGGCATATGATTGCTTTTGGGTCGTATGCCTATTTAAATAAGATTGGATCATTTCGTGATTCATTTTGATCATGATCCATGATTGTCATTTTTGGATCCGATTTAGATCCATAATTTTTGAGACGGATATCGAATATGATATCATATTTAAATAAATGTTTTGGGTCTTATATGCATATTTTGATGACTAAGTGCTATTTAACATGTATCAATGATAGCAACTCAGGGTTCAGAGAGAGAGAGAGAGAGAGAGAGAGAGAGAGAGAGGTTTACATGATTTTTTAAAAGGTGGGTTGGGGGGGGGGGGGGGAGGAAATCTTCTTGGGAAATAATTTAAGGGAGCCAATCTCTTTCCTAAGGAAAAAAACCAAATCCTACCATAACTCAATAGGTCAAAATTGAAAAACCTCAATTAAATTTCAGAATAAAAAATTGGATGCTTACACTATTGACATACAAGTTTATATAGAACCCATCACTCTTGGTCGTTCCTCCTTGGGAGGATCTCTGGGAGTGATTGCCTCCTCAAGCAAAAAGATGGCAATGCCCCTAAGGAGTATTGGGCCAAGTAAAAAGATAGTAATGCCCCGGGCGGAACTTTGAGTCAAATGGAATGACCTCCTTCCCCTTGATAATTTAAATAACATCCATGCAACTCCTTTTGACTCTAAAGACCATTTTAAAGATAATGCATCTAACGCATGCCTCTGAGCATACCTAGTTCAAGCTCAGTTGCCATATCCACTGAGATAATTACTGCAAGTCATTTAGGTGAATTCCTCCCAAACAGTAGAATTTATATTGGAAATAACAAGCCCAAAGCATATAACTAACTGATCACAATCTGGTATTTTTAATTCCAAAGCCAGCAAATTCACATGCAAATTATGTCTGATCACCTAACTCTCTCTCAGTTGGATGTGGAAAAGAAAGATATTTGCCAAAAGAAAATTTTGAGAAATCAATAAACAGTAAGAGATTTCATAAAAACAGGAGTTACACATTCAAAGAAACCTTTGGTAAGTGATGTACAAGTTTGAAAAAGAAAAACGCAAACACCAAACAGAACCAAAACAAACCATATAAAGCATACAGACTGTCAACCTTCAACAACCAGTCTCAAACCAAAACACCAGACCCAACAAATCTAAATTACCCAGAAGCAGTTAGTCATCGCCAACCAACCTCACCGCCAAGCTTCAACATGTTCCATCCTTGAATTTATGCGGCTTACGTTGGTTGGCTCCCTTGATTTCTCAGATGCTGCTGTTACTGTTCGAACAGTATTCTGCCTGTTCATCTTTTTTGCACCTTTCCTCGTATTTGAACCATTTATATTTCTATGACTGCCTTCTTTAGTGCTAGTTTTCGAACCACTTATAGCAGTTTTTGCTCCAGTACTTGGAATTTTGGATTGAGATGGCCCCTCCTTTGGACAATCTTCAACGGAAGCCTGACAAACATCAGCACTACATTTGTCTTCTTCACCAACACCATCATCTGCATCATTGACTGAAGAACTGTTGTTGGGCTCACTGGTTTCAAGCTCTTCCTGTTCTTGGTCACCTTTCGCACTTGTGCTTAAACAGTACTGTGAAGAATTATGGTGATCATTCTCATTAGAAGGCCCTGAGTGGGAAGAGGATGGTGCTGCCTGAAGAACGGACTCCTGCCTTTGTCTTAGCGTCTTTAGAATCAACATCTTAAGAAAATTCATAACTTGAACCGCATACATTAATGCAGTCAAGGGATCTGCCATCTGCAATTGGGCAATCATAGATTAAATAAATTCAAAGTAGACAGGCTAAAATGAAATTATTGAAAAAATGACTAAGAATAGTCAGTTCATAACCTGAGTCATGTTTGGTGCAAACACCATAGCAACATTGCGAGCATTCATCTTGTTTTGTTGCTCCTCTTGGACAACATCAGCCATCAAATTCACAGCCCAATCCAGCAGCGCAGCTTCAGTTGAAGGCAAAAGCACCACAAGTTGGACGCAGTCCTCTTCCGTATTTGATTGCATTACTTGTTCAGGTGTAAGAGTGTCCAACAACCCTTTTGGAAGTTCTCTAAACCAAGCCTGAAGAAGCCTCCAGATTCCAGAAGCATGAGAACCCAGAATTCATGACTCATGAACAAGGCAACAAATGTGTCAATTTCAAAGGATAACCACCAAGAGCCAGAAAAGAATGGCTCACTACAGGCGGTATGTGTCTGCTATTCCACAAATATGAAAAAAAAAACACTGTTTAAGACACAAGCAAGTTTAACCAGAACAAGTTTTTAACACATTATATGCACATTAAAAAAATGAGTAATCGAAACAAAAGCCATGAATAACAAAAGAGAATGATCAACTTCTGTGCCTCATGCAATAATGTGAAGATGGTACAACAGGAAGCGTTGACAAACTTTAGGTCACGAACATACTAAATAAGCTTGATATTGATAGTATAAGATGTGAAACAAGGTTAAATCTGCTTTTAGAGATGGCAACAATGATTGTAACATGGCACCCTGCAATACTAGGAAACATAAGAATACTTTTGTATAAATAGTCTCTCTCGTCCATGCAGCACAAACATCTATTGGGTTGATCTTCGACCAATCAATTTAAAAAATTCAGTAAGAAAATGTTCAGCTTTGTGCTATCTGCAAGTAATGATGTTAGCATGCTACAGCAGAAAACCACATGATAGAACATACAGGGCACCAAAAGTTCTGACAAGCTACATATAAAGACCACCATGAGGCAATACAGGTTGACTGACCTGTCAACTTTGTCATAGGCATTTAGATGGAAAGCGCAAGGCAGAACCAGCCACAGAAATCTATCAGAAGTTAAAAAAAAAAATCACTGCATCATATTACTGAAGCCTCATGTAAGATAAACTGGTGTTTCTCCTTAAATATGCCAGCCTTGCTGACATTTGATCTCACCTCATAACTGAAACAGGTTGTCACACTGCATTTTTTACTTCAGTTCTGTATCCTCTTATATACTAGTCTTGCTGAAAACTTCATAAAAATGGCTGTCTCCCCGTATCCACAGCCATATCTATGTGACATACAGGTATGCGTACAGCAGTGTGAACTTCCAAATTCCAAACATAGCCCTTCATTTCACAAAATAACTAAGCTTATGACTAATTGGATATTCATGCTAAAATCACTAAGACGAGCATATCAGCAACAGTGAAAACTAACTAAAGGCTCCATCTAGGAAACAATCCATTTTCAAGATATCATAGATCATATTTTTCCATGGAAACTTAGTTCTTAAATTCTTTTTTTTTTTTGATAGGCAAGCTGGGGGATAACCACCATGGGAATCGAGCCAAAGACGCCTCAGTTTATGACAGTACACCCTAACCATCCAGCTATCTCATTCGACCCTTAGTTCTCAAATTCTTTATAACACATCGTCAGTTCATCACCATTTTTAATAGTTACTTTATTTCATTTTTCACACTTTTCCGATTCACATTTAACTATTCTGCATACATGTATATACCTGTTAAAATTTTCCTAAATTCTTGTTTTCCAAATTAAAGTAACATTACCTGGATAAAGGATACTTAATTTTGCATCAACATCTGTGTCTACATGTGTGCAAGCACACAGTAATTCATTTTTATGTGGCTAAAGCATGAAAATACATGCAGTTAACATATTTATACCTGAACATAATTGGCTCCTATCCAGTGGTGGATCCAGGATTTTGCTTAAAGGGGCCAAAAAATTATAATAAAATAAAATAAAAGTCCAAAATGAGGTTATTTATAGGCCAAGGGAAACCCTTCCTCCCATCACCAGTGACACATTGGCTGACTTCCGGTTGGTAAAACCCTTGAGGAGTACACTCTGTTTCAACCTTGAGGCAAAGGATGCCGCCTATAGGTTTCGAACTCATGATGTCCCATCAACTCGGTGACTTTCACATGTCGCTCCCTGCCAGATGAGCGGATCCCTTGGGGGGCGCTGGATCCTATATCTTTTTATCATCATATCATCAACAATTTTCCAGGGAATTTATGAGAGCTGGATCAAAGGCCAACCTGCTGATTACCAGCTGAGACCGACCTGGTGATCTACTAAAGAATAAAATAAAGTAGTAAAAAAATGTTTTTGAATTGGTTTGGTCCAGGTATTGGCTCAACCTTGTCTATGCATAAATAGGCAGGGCACCCAAAATAGCAAATTAGTCCATCCCATATCGGATCTGGGTTGGGTGAGGTCACCATGATGTCACTTCTGGTTGGACCCGGACCTAAACCTGGTTAGTTCCTTGTATTAATCTTTAAAGTTCATAAAGGCTTTTTGTCTTACCATATATGACAATCTTTGACTTCATAAAAGCATTGTATATTAAAAGACTTAAGTTGATTAGAGCCTTCACATGGTAGCCATATGGATGATGATCACGCCAACTCAAAGGAATATGTTCTTATCAAATCAAGTTTTATTAGCATCAGGTCTAACTGCCCTCCCCCAAAATCTTCTTCTTGATATAATCTCTCTTAACAAGCAAAGGACCATGTCTAGTTCTTGGGCCCAGCTTTGTGGAAACAAACCAATATGATATAGTGGATCTTGAGCCAACCTTAGCTGAGGCAGATTTTTTATCTGCAAGTTGGTGGATTCCAGCCCCCAGCGTCGATTGATAACAGAAATTACAAGTTTCAAGCATTAAAAAATTATGATCTCATGCTTAAGAGACCGATTAGGAGGCTTATCTTTCCAATACAAATCGGATCCAGGATTTTGCTTAAAGGGGGGCAAATTTTTTTATAACAAAATAGTCCAAATTTTCAAAACTTTAGGAGGGGCTCAAGCTCCTCCTCGCCCCCACTGGATCCACCCTTGCTCCTATCAGTATTAACTCTCACTCAATCTTACTTACATTGATATATACATACATAAATGCACCCCCACACACATATAAAAGCCAGTTCACAACTTCACATATCTTAAATTGATGTGAGAATAATTAAAACTAATGTCACACTAACTAGTAAGTGGCAAATAACATATGAAATTTAACATGAAACCTATGAAGTATATTCACATGAAAAGACATACACATATGGAATACATATTCTTTTTATAACAAGAAGAAAATGCTTAATGTTAATATCTGAAACTTCCTTTTTTAAAATAAATTACCTAAAAGTCCTTCAGTTTTATAAAAATGAAAGTGTCTTTTTAGTTTTTGACTGTTTTTTGTGTGTATCAAAATAGATGCAGTTTTCTGTTTAGAACTCAACTAAAATAGGAGAAATTGAGTTCTATTTAGGGCTGTAGATATTGGATGCACATATCCATGTTCCTGGAAGCATGTTTCCCATGGCTTCCAAAGTAGGCTTCAAACACGACTTTCAAAGAATCAAACCATGGTCTAATCTATCAAAAATATGAAAAAATTAGCAATCAAGTTGCAAGTCTCAACCATGGTAATTGGTAACTAATTTGTGAAAAATCTCCATAAGATCATGATAATCTAAAAATAAGCAATAAATTGAATTTAGGTGAAGCCACAAGAAGCATATACAATGGATACGGATGCAAACTGGTCGGAATTCCGACTGGGACCCAAACCAGATCTGGACTATATTGTCAAATCCAAGTAGAATATACCTGAATACAGGCGGATTAGGAACAAATATGGTCGGGTCTAATTGGATTCAGGTCAGAAATGTGTAAACAAATATGGTTCCGTGTGGATCAGAATGGGGTCTAACCCAACTCATTTAACTTTTTCCACAAAAAAATCAATATATTTTGCCAATTTCCAGTGGATTCAGTACCACAGAGACCCAGACCGTAACTGGATATAGAACTCCAGTGTATTGAATCCAAAATTAAAACTGGATCACTCTTCAAAAGTCAAGATACAGTGTTTGGTCAAGCATGACAAGACCATATCTGACCCCTTTGCATCCTTGATGATATGGTGAATAATACCTTAATCAATCCTGCCAAGCAGTGAACATCAATATCATCTGGTACAATGCCCTTGTTCAACTGGTCCCTGACATATTCCTCTTGGCTGTTCTCTGGATTGATTCTAAATATGCCTTCAGCCTGCACATTTCATCAAAACGAAAAAAAATAAATGAACTTATAAAATCAAAGCAGTAATATCATCAGAATAGAAGAAAGAATACTTGAAGTCCTCCTTGAGCATACAATCTTCTCTGCATCAGCAAAAGTATTGTTGGCACGCTATTTCCCCTGGTGTCATAGGAGCATTGCATAGATTCTGTGGAGACTCCAAAGACACTTGTGCTGCATAAGATAGACATACAGTACATGTATGATTCAGAATTAAGAACACGTGAATCAAAGAGAATAATGCAAGCGGAAACCTAGATGAAAGTGTAGCCACTAATACAGTGATATTTTGAAAGTATGTTTTAAAATGTTTGAAAAAAATATGGAAACTATCATTAAAAAAAGCTGAAAGGGTTCTGTACCTTTTCGGCAATATTAACAAAAAAACAAAACGTATCCAACCAATGTTTTTCTTTCAAACTTAAAGCAAACTAATATCCATTCTTGTCTGAACAACTATTCCCAAACCCAATTCCTCTTTAAGCTGATAGCATTCTCCCTTCCCATTTTTGATGACTAAGATCCCTGTCAGCTGCATATCAGACCCCATATATAACCCATAACTACAGATTTAAGGGCTAAATGAAATGCCTAACCACAATGTAGCTATATAACTCAGAAATTCTCTAGTCCAACTTAATCACAAACTGTTAATAAGGAAACAAATACATGTTGGAAAGGACTAAATTCCTAGATGTGACAAGTTCAAGTAATCAACAAAAATCATTGGGAAATTTTCAAAAACACACATAAATTATTAGTGATAATCAAAAGCACACCTAAGTTTTCAAATTTGTTAAAAACACACCTAAGCTTATGCTCAGTTAGTAAAAAAACCACGATTCCATTCATTTAACTTGGGTTATAACTGACCCAAGTTGTGTTTGTTGGACAAATTTACTAATTTACCCTCAATTTTTTTTTTGTTGAGATTCTCCTCCATCTTCATACATTTGCAACTCTTTCCTACTGACACGACTAAGGACCTCTCTCTCTCTCTCTCATTTGTGGAGTTTTAGTTTTAGTCTGTTCCATTAAGAGGAAAAACCTTTATTTCTCTCATACATACCACTGTTTCTCTTGTTGCTTTTGCTTTTGTTCCTTCTTTTCCTTGCAACTAATATTGCTTGCTTGTGTTCTAGTTATGGTCATGGATGGTGTATATAGTTTTGAGTGTTGAACAAATTAAAGTCATTCTCTAGTTATGGATTATGTGGGGGCATCAGTTTCTTTACCCTTGTTGGGCTGTTGATCAGAGAGATTCAAACAACAAGTTTCTGATTGTTGGATTCTTGGGTTGAATAATCAAGCAAGTTGGGCAACAGAGAATTATAGAGTTTGGAATGGAGATTGAGTTTAGATATCAGGTTTTAGTAGTGACTAGTAGCAGTCACAATCTCAATCAGAAAGCAAATCACCTCAAAGGAGATAAGGAATCATCAGGGTGAACCACAAGGATTTGGTAGGGAATCATCACTGTTGAAGTGTTTTTCTAAAACACTTTTTGAGGGAAAATTGGTAATTGTAATACATATTTAACAGCAGCTTTGACGGAAGTAAACTGTGGGTCTTTTTAATTAACCAGAAAATAGTTTAGGTGTGTTTTTAACATTCTTTAAAAGTTAGGTGTGTTTCTTATTATTGCTAATAATTCAGGTGCCTTTTTGAAAATTTCCCAAAATCATTTATAGGAGAAAGTAGCAGCATCACACAAGAAAGTCATGTCAGATTAACTATTTTGGTATCTGAAACTCCAAATCAGAATTATCACCTCTTGATAGGCCAACTAGTGATTGGCAGAAATACATGAATAAAATATTGATGTGACTGAACAAGCAACACATTTGTTAGCTGTGCCTATAGAAAATACAGATATTTCTAACAGATATGGTTCATCCTTATAGAGTTTTCAGAACGCTCATGCTGGCGACAACCAGTGGAATGGACAAATGACAAAAAAATTACCATCGCACTGTAGATTGCTTAAAATATGCTAGAAAATTTATCATACCGTTGCTTAACATACTAAGTAATTGATCACCAAGTCCAATAAGATATTAATGAAGCTGTAGGCCAAATGAACAAATCTGCCATGATCTCAATCTCGAAAATAAAAACTTCATCATTATCTCGTAAATGTCCAAAACCATGGAGGACTTCACATACACGGGCACACATGTATGCAGAAAATCATGCTATGATCTAACCGTTTTGTGTAAAAATAGATTTTTCCCTTGTGAAGTTAGGTGCATTATGTGGTATTGATTTTTAAACTTCTTTAAAAAACTGTATACATATCAAAACCTCTTAATCTGATGCATGTTCACCACTGAAAAGTCTATGGAGATCACATCTATTGGTCAGATCTACAAAACATTCACTGAGAACATTAGAAAATCAATGGATCTATCATAAAGTACAGTACTGTAGATTTGACCATATACATGTGATCTCGATAGTCTTTTGAGGAGACCATGCATAAGATGTTTCGATGTGTGTTATAGAAAGATAAACACCTAGCAGAATGCAATTCCAAACTAAAATAATTTTGGGTAAAAAAAGGAAAAGAAACACCAGAAACAGAAAGATCCGCAAGGAAATGTCCTACTACTAACCCATTAATTAGGTAATAACTCTGAAAATAATAACCACTTAAGTAAATAGGTAAATGCTTGTGAATATAATAATCATTGTATCAAGAATTTCTCCTTAAGAACCTCATCTTCGCTGAATGCATCATCGAATTGTATAGGCAAATCAAATCCAACGGGTAAAAAGACAACTCGGAATATTCTATTTTTAGCATTTAAAGACTCCCATGGAAATATCCAATATCATTCACTGTCAGAATTATAGAAAAAATAGTCAGACAAATGCCATCATGCCCAATCATTTCTTTCTTAGAAACGAAAAAGGAAACCTAACTTTAAAAAGTGCACATACCAAATCAAAAGTCCTAGATCGGACGCTACTTATCAAATCTTACAGACTAAGCAATCACCAACTCATACAAAATAAAACTCCGGTTTCATTAATTTCACAAACTATAGGACTGTAAAAAGTAAAAACTACAAACAAATCCTATACAGGCTTCAGCAACAGTGTACCCATCAAATCTTAATCACCAAAAGGACCCCAAAACACCATAAAAAAAACGATACCCATTAATGTCACGGTTTTATTAGTCATCAAAATGCAAAGCCATTACGCCAACTCCTTAAAATTTCAAAAGGGAAAACAAAATTCCAATTTCATGGTACAAAACGCCAGTCAAGCTCTCTCTCTCTCTCTCTCTCTCTCTCTCTCTCTCTCTCTCTCTCTCTCTCTCTCTCTCACACACACACACACACACACAGACCTTATTAATATCATGGCTCTTATTAATCATTAAAATGGAAATACATTAACACCAGCAACTCCTTCAAAATTCAGAAGGGATGAGAGAGAGAGACCCTGTGAATATCATGGCTCTTATTAATTATTAAAATGGAAATACATTATCATCAACAACTCCTTAAAAATTGAAAAGGGATGAGAGAGAGAGTTAATGCAACTGTAATTAATCATTAAAATGCATATCCATTATCGCCAACAACTCCTTCAGAGAGAGAGAGAGAGAGATAAAGAGAGAGAGAGAGAGAGAGAGAGAGAGAGAGATAACACCCAAAAGAAAAAGGATTCAGAAGAGGAACAAGAAAAACAAGCAACTCAAAGAACCAACCAACCTGGCACTAGGAGCTCTCCTGGGCACCTCGGGCTCAAACTCATCAGGCAACCCCAAGAACCCATTGAACCTATCAAACGTGACATGGGCAACATGCCTCACGTCCGTCGGCCACCCAATCTCCATGGAGCAGAGCTCCTCCCCATCAGTCTTGCAGGCAACCATCGACTTCCTGAAGGCAGCCACCAACAGAGCCAACAAAGAAAGGGTATCCCTCTCCCTCCCACCTTCCCCCTCTTCCACCCCCACCCCTCCCTCCAAATCCTCCCTACCCACCAAGAGATTCGACGTAGAACTCAAGTGGGCATGATGGTTTTGCACCCCACCACCATTATCTGATGAGTGGAAAGGGGAGCTTGGGGAGGAAGAAAACCGAGGAGTCTGGAGCACCTCTGTCATGGTTGACACCCAAGTAAACAAAGAATATTAAAAATTGGAGGATGGGGTCAGATTTGTAGATAGAGAAGGACTATGGTTGAGTTGGGATGAAGGCAGAAACTCTCTCTCTCTCTCTCTCTCTCTCTCTCTCTCTCTCTCTCTCTCTCTCGTTTGTTAAAAAATAGTAAAGTGGGACGATGGAATCATGAAGAGGGAGGTCTCTTGGGGTTGCCCTGCTGCAAGCTGTGTGGGTGATCTTGGGGAGATGGGAGAGTGATTGATTTTGAATTTTGAAGCAAAGAGTTTTTTGAGGGAAGCCTAGCAAATGCCTTTTGTTTGTGGGAGAGCGCCGAGGAGGGATGCTTTGCACAGTTACATTCATGAAGGGTGCTATGACGAGGAGGCTCTCCCCTTTAATACCCGCTTCTTTATACTCTGCCTGCTGGTGGACCATGCCTTTTATTTCAATTTTTTTTTTCTCTTTTTTTTTTGGCTCTGAGGCTGGTGTCATAAGTCACAATTCTAGTGATAATAAGTCTATGGTACGTACGATCATACGGTATCAATGAGTCAAAAGTCATAAGTACGACTTATTTCGGTTCAATCTCACACAGTACATGAGATTGACATGTTTTATTTAGTGGTAATCAGACCCTTGGATCACTGGATTCTGATGTATTTACAAGCTTTTTTGATAAATTAAAAATTGAATAGCTGTAATTTTTTCAGTTCAAAAAAGCTTTTTTTTGGTAAAAAATATAATTTAAGGATTGACTCTTACTAAATAAAACATGTAAATCACATTTATGGTGCCAAATTGAGTACAAACAAAACACACCTTTGGGTTGACTCATTGATGTTGTATGAATGTACATACCAAAGACATCCCAATTCACGTTATTGGATTTTCTCAGCAAAGAAAAATCTAGCTATTAGGAAAATTTTACTTTTCTCAAGGAATCTTGAGAAAACATAGTAAGTTTAAATTTTAAAATATATAAGCAAAAATAGAACAATATAAGAAACGCATTAAAAATATCAAATATAAATATTGCATTAATAACGTGATAAAAGCATGGTAATTTCAAAATAGATGATATTATGAAATTATTTAGTTTTTAAAGATTATATCAGTCTTTGAAAATCCCACGAATAAATCGCAGTGCAAGATTTGCAGAAAATAGCCGATATCTGCGGCTAGGGCTGGTGTGTCCTTTCTATACTTTCTGAGCCTCAAACTGAACTGAATTGAGCTGAGTCCTAAGTGGGTTCGGTTGAATCTGGCTTAGTCACTTGTGCCTTTAGGGCTGAAGCTAAGGAGAAACCTACCTAGTGAGCAAGAGGGTGCCCCAAAGGTTTACACTAGAGAATCTTAGTGATTTTGTTTTATTCTCACCAATTAGTAAAAGACTATGGGAAAGGCATCCCATGATGGGAAGGCTATCCCACGCGTGAAAAAAGGCATCTCTAAATCCATTGAGAGGATGGTGTGTATGGATTTACATAGTAAATGTATGGTCAACGTGAAAAGAAACTCATGATGACTGTAAGTTGGCATGTTTGTTTCATTTGCATAAAAAAAATAGAAGGTTTCATATGTAAACCCTCATTTTCATGTGTAAATTGGGTGAAACAAACAATCCCTTAATAAGGGCAAACATGAATTGCTATGGTTTTTCGTGATGAGGTTCTTAAAGATGAACAAGATATGGATAGTTCTAATTCATCAAAAAAGCAAATCTGGATTTGGTCCCAAGCCAGATTGTGTTAGGTTTTCCTAGCCTCTGTCAGACGGCTTGCAAAGTATAGGAAGAAACAAACATTTGGATTCGGATTTCAACAACTCAATATGAGCCAACCAGATAGATCAAACCCTCGAAAGTACATGTATAGTAGCCTCTACCACACTTCCATGGGATAAAACCAGCTGGACTTTGAGCCTCCAGACTGTAGTTTGTTGGGGACCATTGCCTCAATAGGGTTGGTAGTAGAAGAGTCCCCCACTTTCAAAACAATGACAAATAAATGAGAATAAAAGGTAAATTCCAAATAATGACAAATAAATCAGAGAGATTACCACGTTCCTAATGCCCAACCAATTGGAAAGTCTTTTGTCATTAAACTTCTTTGGGAAAATACACTTGAACATGAATCTAATATTATCGGATAGGACAAATATATAGAATCCTAAAGCAACTTGTATATTTAGTGCATAATTTGTACTCAAAGATGCGTCACCATTATAAAAAAAAATCAACAACTTATCGTAACGTTGAAGTTTGTGAACTTGGTTACTTTTCAAATGATGCCTTGGCTTGCATTTCAACAGAAAATGGATTGTTATTGTTCACCACTCTCCGTATGAAAGTTCACTTCTATATATTAATCTTGGAGAATCCGAGTAATATTTGCTACCATCGTATCTAAAGAATTCTTTAGCAAATACTCTAATTTTTTAGTTTTTTATTTTTTATTCTTTTACTTCCAATCCTTGGGATGTGATCTACATGTTGAGTATAAACGGATCCTTGGATCATGTTTTCTAATCTGCATGTTGCGGTTGAAAAATCAATGCATACAATGAACTAAAATTTTCAATAATAAAAATTTGTTATTTTTGTTAGATTTCTGCTATTTTGATAATAATAAATACAATCGTGAGGTCAAATTTGGTCGAAACAACCTCCCCATATGAGTTCCAATTAAGGGGTTTCTTACCCACAAGAATGGCAAACATTGTCCATACAGTATCATTAACCACAAGAGCATCGCAAAGAATTATGTTCTTCAGAGTAGCTGGAAATATGTTATAAATGTTTTAAGCAACCCAACTATACATTAATTATCAATAAATGCAACAATCAAAACACTTGCATTTAACCTCAGTCTAAGAAAAAGTATGCTAAGTTTCAAATTTTGAATAACCCGTTTCTGCCAAGCTGCTTTTCTTAAAGTTTTGGTTCTCATAAAAGTGAGAAAAAGCTAAAAGTGTTTGTTGGGACTTGCAAATGGGGAGATCGGTGCTGCTTTATTTAGCTAAATGGATGTAACCCCCCATATGAGATAAGAAATTATCACACCCACTTTGAATCTATGGTGTAGGAGCTAGATGTGGTGGTGCACCTCCAAGGTTGGGATGCCACTGCTTCGGGTTTGGTCTAGATGATGTTATTAAAAATCGGTCTGAAT
Source organism: Nuphar pumila (assembly GCF_984573655.1). Taxonomy (NCBI): domain Eukaryota; kingdom Viridiplantae; phylum Streptophyta; class Magnoliopsida; order Nymphaeales; family Nymphaeaceae; genus Nuphar; species Nuphar pumila. The sequence goes on from NC_143253.1 coordinate 95,158,052, forward strand.
CGGCCAAACAACGATTCTAAAAGGACCGATTCAATTGGGTTTTTTTAATATCACGTGCCATCCTTGTGCAAGCCTAAGCGTGGCCACTTCCTGAGGGCAAAGGGTAATCCCACAGAAAAACTCATGGTTTTAAAACTCGTTGACTCGTCACTCGGCTCGTCCTTGAATGACCCGTGACTTGGCCGGGTCAACTCGGTGACTCGTTCGGGATCATGTTTTTATATTTTATATAAAATATATAAATATATGTATATATTTTATAATATTTTATCAACTTAATATATATAATATACATTATATGATAGTTTTATAATATATTTAGTGTAGAATTTTATTAATATATGTATAATCACATTTTTATATATAATATACATAATATTTATATTATATTTCATATAATATATGTAATTATATATATATTATATTATATATGAATATATATGCAAGACTCGACCATGACTGGGCTGACTCGACCCATGACTCGGTTAACTCATCCATGACTCGATCGGTCAACTCAGTGACTCGACCCATGACTCGGTTAACTCATCCATGACTCGATCGGTCAACTCAGTGACTCGGACAAGTTTTGTTCAAATGAGTTTGTACTCATTCTTGACCCGATGATTGGGCAATCCGAGCCGAGTCAACTTAGTCACCGAGTTGATTGACCCGACAAGTTTTTAAACTATGAGTTTTACGTTGTTAAGACAGTGATCATAAGTATGATAGACAGAGCTAACGCGGCTAGGTCTCTAATCCAGAGGGCAGTTTCTCCGTGTAAATATCAAAACAAAAAGGGGGTCATTTTTTTTTCAAATGACATGTCATTCTATGGTGAAAGTTAACCGATTTAGCTTCATTCGATTCAAAATTTACATTTCTTAAGAAACTGATTCACCTAGTGCACCAATTTTAACACATTGGGTCCACCATTCACCTTTCATGCTTTTCATTTTTCAGTGTTCATGTGCTCTTTCTTTTTAAACTTTTTCTTTCGCTTTTTTCATTTTTTAATACACTTTTCTTTTTGACATGAAAAAGGCTCCAGTGACCTTACCTATGAAGCAAATTAGCATTGAAGGCAATCTACACTCGCTCTTTTCTTGAAGAGTTGGTTACCTAGGTGAGTTTCCAAAATATCTATACTCATGCCCTTATAATTCATCCTTGTAGACTCATGAACTAGAACTATTAGATTAAATTACCTCGACCTTATCGTATCACTACCTTTTTTTTCTTTAAGAATTGGATTTCCTAGATGATAAACTCTCGCATGCAGGGACATACTTAAAGGATCATTTTGAAATGATTTTTTTTAAAAGAGCCACATCAAGGATAATATTTTTTTAGATGTAATGCATTGATCGGATCTAATAACTCGACTTCATCGGCATTGGCAAACCAATATAAGTTTTCAAGAATAACTTTCTTGTCTACATTCAGACCCTCCAAGTTTAGGCACCATTTTCCTAAAGGATAGTTACTAGCGTGGTTGATCCATTTGAGGGCAAGATCCCTGACCTTGAATGATGGCTCAATCACATGCTTTGCATAATGGCGTTATATTCTCCTCCTATAACTATGTGTATGCTCGGCTGCTAGTAGCCTTCTTTTATCTAATAGGTCTAACTCTGCTAAACAGATTTCATGTTGGGATTCCAAGGGCATTGTTAGTGCAGTTGCAATCCTAAGGGGAGGCAATTGTACTTGCAAAGGTAAAACTGCTTCAATCTCGTATACCAACTTAAAATAAGTGGCATCAGTAAGAGTTCAAATGGTTATCCTATAGGCCCACAACATATAGCAATTTGTAAGCCAATCAAGATCCTTGGTAATGGTTCTCTCTATGATCCATGATGGTTTTATTATTTGTTTTTGCTTGTCTTGGGGGTAATAACGAGCAGAGAAGTGTTGGGTTATTCTTAACATCTTGCAAATCTTATCTACTTTTTGGTTTTTGAAATGGGCTTCATTGTCACAAATAATGGCATTGGGGATGCCAAATCTACACATAATGTTTTTGCAAATAAAGAAAACTACATGCTAACCTTCGACACTAGTTAGGAAAATGACCTTCACCTACTTGGTGAAGTATTCAATTACCAGGATATACTTATGATTGTTGGATGCTAAGGAGTTGATGGCTCCTATGACATCGAAGGCCAACATAGAAAATAGTCACAGAAAGACTACAAAATGCAAATGTTAAAGATGGAATGCAAATTACTCGTACATGATGCTGACATGCCTCATACCTCTTGACATGTTAGTGACAGTCTAGACCTATAGTTAACCAATATTAGTCGGCTCTCAAAATCCTCTTAGCCATCATTTGAGCTTCAGCATGTCGACATACACCCTCATGACACTCACTAAGGATCTTTTAGATTTCCTCTCTATCTACACACCTTAAAAGCTCTTGGGTAAACCTTTTCTTGTATAGTACTCTTCCTATGATGACAAACTGGGATGCCACACTCCTAAGAGTTTTTATGTCAGTGAAAGTTGCACTTTCAGGGTACTCACCATTTTCAAAAAAAATCTTGATGTTGTAATAGTAGGGCTTCTCTCCTTCGGATCCTACCAAGTTGACCTTCTCTATGGGGTTCTATTCTCCCTTGAACGTTGGCCCCTTATGGCTACCTACTGCAACGATCATTTTTTACTGGTCTAGGTTGATTCAAATGTTAGAAGCTAGACTGGCTAGCCTATCGGTGAACCGGTGGCCATCCCTACTTGAGTGGGGTAAAGTGCACCTATTGAAGCTTCTAGATAGGTTTAATGCTAGGCTATTATAGGGAACCAATTTTTTCTATCTAGTTTGTGATTCATTGTTGACTTGGTTGATGACTATCATGGAATCTCCTACAATATCCAGTTCCTTGACTCCAAGCTCTATCAATAGCTTTATTCCCTGGATTAAAGCTTCATATTCAACTATGTTATTGGTTCATGAAAATTCTAATTTTAAGGAACAAGGTATCTCAATACCTTATGGAGTGATTAATATAAATCCCATGCCTGCTTCTTGAATATTCTTAGTCCCATCAACGAAAATTTTTCAAGTTCGTTGTTTCTCTTTCAAGGTAATGACATTCTCATCCAGAAAATCATCTGGTATTTTAGTTTTTTTCTCTATGGGGGTAGGTATGCTAAATGATTTGTTATTGCTTTCCCTTTTGTAGATTTTTTGGCATGCATGTTTTAAATCAAATTCCATTAACATGACTTGTCATCTAGCAATTCTTCATGTGAGCATTAGTTTATCAAAGAGATATATAATCAGAACAAACCTTGACTTTTATCTCACATACTAGGATGTAATGTCAAAGTTTTTGAGTTGCCTAGACCAAAGCATGTTTTCTCCAATTTCATGTATCTTTTTTCATACTCCAATAGAGTCTTACTCAGGTAGTAGATGACATATTATGTCTTTTCATCATCCTCATATTAGACCAGCAAACATCAAAACGCATATTTTCCATCAGACATGTACAACAACAATGGTTTTTCTATGACAAGAGACCTAAGGAGGGTTGAGAAGGTATTGCTTTAGGCGATCAAAGGATTCTTGACATTCTTGGTTCTACTCGAACTTGATACCCTTCCTAAGGAGTTTGTTAAAGGGTTCACAATGGGTTGTCAAGTTCAAAATGAACATCTTAATGTTCTGAATCTTATTTTAAAGGCTCATAAGTTGTTTGAGGTTCTGTGGAGGAGGCATGTTGATGATGGCTTTAACCTTGGTCGAGTCTATCTCTATACCACTCTTGCTCATTATGAATCCTAAGAGTTTATCTGACTCGACTCCGAAAACACACTTTTGGGGGTTTGTCATAAGTTTATACTTTTGAAGGCACCTAAAACCCAAGTTAGTGACTTAAAATAACCTACTTGGTTTTTGAATTTTACAAATGTCATCAACATATACTTCCAGTCAATTATGGATTTCATCATGGAATATGACAATGATGGATAGTTTCTTCTTCTTCTTCTTTCAATTCAAAAGGCATTATTGTATAACAGAACGTACCCCATAGAGTGGTAAATGCAATCTTGGGCTTGTCCACTAGCTTGATCTGACCCAGACAATCCATCAATGAAAGAGAACATTTCATAGCCTATCATACTATCAACTATGAGGTCAATATTAAGTGAAGAAAAGACATCTTTAGTAGTGGCTCTATTCATGTCTCTAAAGTCTATATACACTCTAACCTTACCATTAGCTTTCATTATAGTAATTATATTTGCTAACCAATTTAGGAAGTCAATTGATTGAATAAAGCCAACCTAGACCATATCCTCTAGGCTCTGCTTGACTTGCAATTCTACTCTTTGATCAATTTTTCTCAATTTTTGTTTAACCAACTTTGCATCCTTATGCAATATGAGATGATGTTCTACTAGGTCAGAATCTAATCCTGACATATCTTCAAATATCCAAGTAAAAACATTGGTATATTGCTTTAAAAATTATAGCATTTCTTCCCTTTCATCTTCTGTCAAGCAATTTCCAATCTTAATTATCTTGAAATTCTCAGGGGTTCCTAAGTTTATCTCAAGGTTATCATTTCCAACCAATGGGGAAAGATTCTCTTGTCTTTCGAAGAGAGACTTAACTGTCCACCAAACAATTGGTAACTAAGGTGACTGGCATTTGAGTCATGACCTGAGAGATCAAGGTTGTCAATCCCTTAGGTTGGGTGTTGGGGGGGGGACTTTAACATTTCTCAAGATCCCTTTCACTGCCTTCTGATGCTCATCAGAGACCTTGATTAATTCCAATATTGAGCTATTAGAAGGCAACTTGGCCAGATGAGTCTCAATGGTGTACTTCCCCTTATCTGCTTCTTTAGATTTTTCCTAAGCTTATTTATTGGTCTTGGTCTGGGAGGTGATTTGATGGGGGCATTAAAGGTAAGTCTTTTTTTCAAGACTTCTGGTCGGTAAACCTTTTCTACGCACGTGACTTGACCCATATCACTTGCTGGGTTGTTCTTTTTAAGAGAGACTAGGGGGCTATTGTTGTTTACAATTGCATCTCTAGTGTAAGATGTTGGGGGAGGAATCCTATTGTAATTATTTTCTGGTGGATCTAGGCGAATCACACTTATCTAAGGAAGTTTCTAAGAGACTTTGTTTTTCTATAAAATTTGTCTTCCTTCAACCCTTCCTCCTTGGTAATATATTTGAGGAGCTTTACAAAGTTGATGAGAACTAGTATCATAAGTGAGAGCTTGAAGAATCCAAATTATTGTGTTGGTGAGGAATCCTTGCTCAATGGCCTTTTCTAGAGGTCAAATTTTCTTTGATTCACAAGCTCATATTCCTTCTTCCTTAGTGTGACGTGGAAAAGGTTCTCTAAAGATGTCCATATCATCATTGTTGTAATTTTGTTGCTCTTTATCGACAATCAATTCACTACTTTTGATGTTATATTGTATGTTGTGTTTAAGCACAATGAATTCTTCAGTGTCATGCCTCACAACTTTGTGATATCAACAATATTTGGACGAGTCTTTACCCATCATCTGTGGTGGGTTTGTCACTTCAAGCAACATCACCAAGCTGTCTTGCAACAATAGGTCTAGGACCCATGACCGAGCTTGCTTAAACCTCGTAAACCTTTGGTCCTTGTCCCATTTTGGATTTTTGGCAAAGTCATTTCCATTCAAGTTTTGCTTGTTGGGAGCACTTCTCTAATTGCTTGACTTTTGACTGTGGTTGTACTGCTTCTGATGGTTTTGTCCTAAGGCTTAGACTGTATTGACCTTGCCTTTGGATGAGTCTAACTTTTTATAAATGTTGTTGTCTTTGTTATTCTTTAAAAACCCATCATATGCCCCTCTTTTGATACCAACCTCAAAGGAAGTGGTCTTCTTAGTAAGTTCAGCATAGGTTACAACATGGGTCATGCTGACTAAACTTCTCAGGAATTGGCTAAAGTTATCAGTGATAATGGTCATGGCATGGGGATTTAAGATTGACTTCTTCATTCTATTGGCCATAGACCACCATCTGTTGATGAAATCATGGGCACTTTCATCCTTTTGTTTTAAACCATATAGTTGACTTATAGTTGGTAAGGCCTTAAGATTATAGCAGAATATGTTCATGAAAAGGTTGATAATTTGCTTAAATTCTTTGACCTGTCGAATATTTAGGATAATAAACCATTCCAGTGTTTACCCTTTCAAACTTCTGGAAAACCAATTGATTAGCTTTCTATCATTGTTTTGATATTTGACTGTACTTCCCATTAATAAGGCCATGTGAGTTCTCGGACGCCCCTTCCTGTTAAACTTGAGAAATTTTGGCGAAGCATCTTCTACATTATCCTCACATCCCTCAGGTAAAAAGTCCTCTATGGTATTCTCCTTTTTTTCTATATCCATGTACTTTATTCTTATGTTGAGGTTTTAGACCAAAATTTCTAGGGATTTTATCTTTCTATCGGATTTTGAATATTTGGATTTGATCAGATGGATCACCCGAGGTTACTCTCCTCTCCTCATCAGATACTTGGTGTAATAACTGAAAATTTTAAATGTTAAATAAATTTATTTTTGTATTTGTATCTTGAATCATATTTGGACATGATGCATAGTTCAGAAACTTGATCCAAATAAAATTTAGATCTGGATCTCTTATAAAATCTGGATACTAATTTTGACCCATATCCAAAATTAAAATGGATATTTTTAATAGATCCAATTATTATCCAAACAGATATTTTTCAACTGATCCAAATATTTATCTGGATCCATATTTTAGGGATATATTCATAAATATTTATATTTTTGGAGGGCAAAACAATAATTTCACACTTAGCAGTATATTCAAAAAAATAATAAAATTATTAAGGGTAAAAGGGTAATTTACAATCTCAATGGCACATTTAAGTAAATACCCAAACCATAAAAGGGTAACAAGGTAATTTTCATAACCCAAATGGCAACCTGGATTAGTTGAATCAGATTAAGGTTGTTTTAGTAAAAATAAATAAGATTTAATGAAATTAATAAACAAAATAAATAAAAATAATATAAAATAATCCAAAACCATCAACTTTGATGGTTTTGGCAAATGATTTTGGAGGTGGGACCCACCTGAGGAGGGCGAGTCACCCCCTCATTCTCTCCCTAGGGTGACACCTAGCTAGGGAAAGGGGTGAGTCACCCCCTCCCCTCTCCTTAGCTTGACACCCAAAGGGGGGCGACTTCCTATGGGGGCTATAAATATCCCCACCCCCTCCCTCTCTCACCTAACAAAACCCCTCTCTCCTCTATCTCTCTCTAGCTTTCCCTCTTCTCACTCTAGCTTTCTCTCTTCTCTCTCTAGTTTTTTCTCTTCTCTCTCTAGCTTTCCTTCTTCTCTCTCTCTTTTTTTTCTCTTTTAGAAAGCTGGGTTTAGCTTAATTCTTGGCAATACCCAGTTAGTGTCAAAGATTCAACCAGCTGCAGAGAAAAATTCGGCAAATCTAAAACGTGAATAAGGTATTATTCTTCAAAACTTGCTAGATTCTAGTATGAATTCCTTAAATTGATCTTTTAAGGCAAGTTCTGTCAAAATTCTCCTTTGATTTTCACAAATATGGATTTGATCTAAAGGGTTATTTGATTTTTAGAAACATTGATTTGATCTAAAGGAAGTTCTGATAAAAATATTTCGTTTGAATTTCAGAAATGTTGACTTAATTTAAAGAAAGTTCTGGAAAAAAATTATTTGATTTTCAAAAATATTTATTTGATCTAAAGGAAGTTCTACCAAATTTTTTGTTTGATTTTCAAAAATATGTATTCGATCTAAAGAAAGTTCTGATAAAATTTTCTGAAATTATGATTTGATATAAAATGGGTTATGATAAAATTTTCAGAAATTATGATTTAATATAAAGTAAGTTTTGTCAAGAACTTATGGAGTAATTATGGTCTAAAATGTAGAAGATTCTGCAGTAATCACAAGTTTGATAAAATATATACTTGAATGATGAATTATGCATGTTTATAATTACAGTGTGTATATGCATAGATGAATGAAATTCTTATGATGCATGTTTATAGTTATAACATGTACATCAATAATAAATAGAATGCATGTATGCAAGTATGACATAGATCATAGCTGAGTTGAATATGCATTCTGGGAATGCCCAGGTACCTGTTCGATAAAGAAAAGAATAAATGCATGATATAACACATTGGATACTTTCCATGTAGATACTTGCTTTAAATTCCAGTTGTTTATGCTTTAAATTTACATGTAAATGCATGGATGAATGTCATAAAAAATTATAAGTAATAACCCAAGTGCAACTTGAGACAATTTAAAAATGTGACGTATTTGAAAAAATATTCTCAAAAAAATGATTTTAAATTGCACTAAAAACAATCACACCCTGAAAGATGGAGTGACATTGCTCGTCAAATATGAATGAACTAGCTTGTCAATTGTGAACAAGTGCCTACACCAAACCCTGTAGAATAAATGTTGGCATGAGCACGTTTCAGCGGTCATGCCTTAAGTCAAATGTAAACTATCCCCCTTCACAGTGGCTTAGGTGACAACATACTTTTGTGGTAGAGTTGTAGTTGTATGCCTAGTGGTGCACCACATTAACTTTAGGGAGAGGAACAAAATGTCTCAGACTCTAAGTCCCAGGGAGAAGGATGTTTTGACGAAGAATCCTGAACTTTGGTGCGAGCATCTTAGTTTTCCTTCAGGGTTTAAAATATATATAATGAAATGATTGAATTAACACCCATGACAGACCTAAAAGCCCAAGGTGGATCGAGAAGATGTGTCCCGAGAATTGAATCAGGATTATTACTTAATGATTGCAAGCATGCGATGAAATTCAAAAGCAATTTAAATGAAAAGATATAAATCATTTTGTGTCATATAGGTAAGTCATGTCAAATACATAATTGTCATGCCTCAATTACATGTTACGATGTAATGTTATATGAATGATGACCTATTAATTAAAAGTTCATATATGTTTTATGTGTGTTGCATGCTAGAGACTCGGTTAGGGTTCATAAAATAATATGATACATTAAGTTGCCTTAAGTTTTCTTTTATTTAAATTTTTATGCTCATGGGAGTAGGCAGACAGATAACGTAGTACACGGGGACTCAAGAAAAATTTTGGAATGAATTTGATTGCATCTGAGAGTTTATTGTTATTTTGGTTGTTAAACTCTGATATTTCATTCAATAAAAAGAATGAAATAAATTTTGTTACTTTAAATGAATGATTTTTATTTACAATTTGTGGTGTGCTCGAGGTTAGTGTTATTTCAAAAAAAAAAAAAGGCTACCGTTGTGTTTTTAAAAGAGTTATTATAAAAAAAAATTAATCTTTAAATCTTCGGGGGCATCACACTTGAGACTCCCCCATGGGTTGCCGTCTAGTTCCTCATATTCTTGATTCTAGTCTCTCCTTGCTCTGTTTTTGGTCTCTGCAACATGCATCCTCTCAAATTCCTCTTTTCTTTAAATCTCTGTGGTTTCCGCCTCTTTCAAATATTTTCTAATTTCAATGATGCTTATAGCCAACAAATCCTTCTCTTTGGGTGGTGATCGGGGACACTTGTTACTAGGAATCCACTTTTTGGTAGATCCTTCATTGTCTGAGTTGTTTGCCTCATGTTGGAGAGGATCAATACATAGATTAATACAAATTAATATACAACATAGTACATTAACAATGTTAAATCATGTTTGAGTATAAATCAAAAGCCAAGGTATAATTAATAGACAAATACCTCCAAGACCACCAACATGTTGATGATGTTTTTTCTTCTATACCTCATGTTACTCAAACTTGCATATAGGTGTGCAAGTGAAGTTGTTTATCATGTGTATTCATCGATGTGATCTAGGTCTAGCAATAGTTGTATGTATTATACATGAATCAACTTTCCACTAATGTTGATAAATAAGCATATGCCAAAAAATAGAGCAAGAATGCTCTCACCTCCTTGGTTTACCCTAGCACTGGCCTTCCCCCAACATATGGTAGTTTTTTCTTCATTCTCCTCTCCCTGTTGGGGTCATAGTGGTTCCTCGATCATGATAATTTCATCCTTTCACCTTCGGATGCATCCTCCTTCTCTATCAAATCAACATCACACATATGCTTGAAATCTACCCACCAATGTGCCTCACAAGCTTCACATAATGCTTAAATTCAGTGATCTGTGTCACTTCCAACGTAATGATCATCTCAATATTTTTGAATTAGAAAGTGTTGGTTACCAGATTCTAGAGCTTCACAACAGACTCTATGAGACTGTGACCAATGTTCCATGGTGTGACCTTTAAGAATTTTTCAAAATACATCTGATCCAGTCTGTTAGTATTAGGAATCAATCATGTGTTTTGAACCAGTAGAACCAGTGCATGCGAGATGTTGGATCTTTTAAATTTTTTAGCTGTGAATTCTACAATCACAATTAATTTTACTGAAATCAATTAATATTGCAATTTAATTATTGAATATAAGACTCAAATTCAAATAACACATATATATGTAGCATTTTAAATATTAAACTACAATAATCAAACTAGTTATCTTATCTTTTATATATATATATATATATATATATATATATATATATATATATATATATATGTGTGTGTGTGTGTGTGTGTGTGTGTGTGTGTGATAATTTAATAAATGTATATATTTTAACTAGTTATCCTAAAAACACGTTTCAAACATATATACATATATGGCAATTTAATCAATGAATTGCAATACTCAACATAGTTATCTTACAAACATGCTTCAGACACACACATATATGTAGCATTTTAAATATTGAACTACAACAATCAAACTAGTTATCCTAAAAATATCTTACAAACATATATATACAAAATAACAAATGAAGAAAGTATATGTCCACCAGCATCGAACCTTTTTTACCACTACATCCTTTTTCTCGGAGCATGGATTTGCTCCTCCAATGGCTCATCTGCCACCTTATTATCTAGGACCTCCACCTTAGGCTCCTGAGGATCCTTCTTTGATCCCTCCAAATGATCCTCCTCAGGATCCTTTTATGCACTCTCCAACTCAGCCTCAACCTTTGGCAGAGCATATGATCTAGCCAAAGGGCCCTTACTCTTTGGCACTTTCTGAGGCTTCACATCCTCTCCATGCTGAGGTACCTCCTCCGCCCTTATAAAGGTTATTTCTCCTCTATTATCTATCGTCCCTGTTCATCTTGCCATTGCCACTGCAGGTGACCTCGTCTCTAGCTTCCTCTAGTTGGACATTAAGGTTAGCAACAATCTTAGGCTAAGCTAATCGCTCAAACTTCTTCACCACCGACTGTACACATGAGTTCTCCTCCCATCTCCCTCCTTAGATGGGAGACATGGATGTATCTACAAACTCCTCAATCTTTTTTCCAATTTCAGCCATAGATTTGAGGCACATTGAAGGCTTTAGCTAGTGCTTGTTTGAGCACATATTTTTGGGTTTTAGTTTACCGAGGCTACATTTTTTTATGAAAAAATTTGGACACCCAGGCTTTTGGCCATGGAGTAGGGTCCCTCTTTATCTACTTGCCAAACATACTTCATACTTCAGAGTAGGAAGTATCACCCATCCTTTGGCTTTTCTTATTGTGTTCCAACAGTAGCACATAGTGTGGGTGTAAGCCCCTTCGAGGCAATCTCTTCAATCATCATTTTGTGATCACTAATTTCAAAATATCCTATAATAACAAAATGAGGAATAAAGGTTAATAGGTGGGTAAACGAGACAAGGAATAGGCTATTGAAAAAGTATTACAAAAACAAATAAAATAGGCTAATAGAAAATAAGATAAAAAAACAAAAAAATGATCATACGTGTAATACAAGATACACATCAAATAAACAACCAAAATCGAGGCTAGAGACATACCAATCATTAAAGAAACAAATAGAGACTCACTGAAAAATCATTTAAAAATAAAATAAAATACGCTATTAAACATGCAAAGATAACTTGTCAATATTTCAATTATTCATTTATTGACGTTGTTGTTGCAAAAAATAATTGATTTAACTGTTACTTACCAAAAAACTCACTATCGATGATTCTAAAAAAGTCACCAATGAAGTGTCACCGCCAATGAAGTTCCTCTAATGAATTGCCAAAAATAGTTACCAAAAAATTGCTTGAAATTTTTATCGAAAAAAGAATGTTGGGGACCACCAAAAACCTTAGTTTATGTAAAAATAACTTTGAAATATAAATCATTGCTTACATATTGATGATTGGCGCATTTAATGTTCATATGGACATTCACAAAAACTAGAGAAATTCGCAAGCAAGTCACGCCTCAAATTTGCGAATGTTCGTTAGCTCCACAAGTGAGTCTGAACTTTCACATATGCAGAGCAAATTCAAAAACATTATATGTGATGTCGCCACACATCTGCAAACCTGCTTGAGTCATTTACTTAAAGGAGATTCACATGGTAGCTCGTGAATGTCGTAGTATAGATGCAAAGGTAGTACATTATTTGCAAAAATCAATTAAAGTGTGAAAGTCAAGGATATTCGCAAACATTAATATGTGAATATCTCCATACAGTTGTTGACCTCCTTAAAGATCAGTTACTTAAAAGAGATTCACATGGTAGCTCGTGAATGTCATACTATACATGTGAATGTAATACCTTATTTGCGAAGATCGATCAAAGCATAAAAGTCTAAGACATTCAAAAACATTATTACGTGAATGTCATCACACATTTGCAAGCCTCCTTAAAAATCAATTACTTAAAAAGAAGATTCACATGATAACTCATGAATAGCATACTATACATACGAATGCAGTACCTTATTTACGAAAATCAATTAGAGCGCAAAGGTCAAGGACATTCCCAAACATTAATATGTGAATGTCGCTACACATTTACAAACCTCTTTGAGAATCAATTACTTAAAGAAGATTCACATGATAGCTAACAAATGTCATCTATATATGCAAATTTCGTACAGCAGCTGTCAAAATACATTGCAAGTTTACAAATTTGATTATACAAACTTAGTAAAGTCCACAAAATCATTATGCAAGTATATTTTTTAGTAAAAGCTTGCAAGATCGAGGCAATATATATATAGGGAAAGCCTCAAGAGGTTCGCATGTGCAAAGGGTAAAAAAATCCTAAAAAGTTTGGCATTTGCAAATTTGGGTGAGGCATTTTTTAAAAAATTATGGAGCATTCGAGAAACATGTCATTTTTGCCATTCAATCATTTTCCGTTAATAATATCTTAGATTCAAGCCATCATCATGTCGAAACAGGATTTTTTTATACCAGACATCCTTATACATGGTATTATGATACTAACTGCCTTATGTTGTTGGCCTCAAGGAGGTTGTCTACATGATCCCGGACTCTTGGACAAGGAGATATCTCCTTATCCCAAGTTTGAATCTCCTTGTGGGCACCCCCTAGCACAAGGCGAAAGCAGAAGGTTCCTTGAGGGTTGAGGGGAACCATGGAGTTTTACGCTGGTAAGACAGTCAGTCTGCTTTTATCAATGCATGAAAAACAAACGATGCTATCCTATTCAGCTATTCTTTATGGTTCTATGGCATCAGGCCTCATGTATTTCCATAAAAACAATAATTAACTATTTAAATATAACATTTACACAGCATATTTCAGAAGTACAAGAGCCAATAGAAAATGTGTCTGGTCTTTCAGCGCATTTTATGACATCCCCAGAAGCTGGATGAGTCACATCGGCCACCCATTTGGATAATTAAGCTATCAATATGCCCTAAGTTAGTACAGCACAGAGAAATATTATATAAATTTAACGACCTGCTTCAGTGCAGTTTCCCACACAATAACACAGACCAAGCTGACACAAATGCACGTGCTTGCACGAATTGAAAAGGAGGCTGGTAATATTTAGCATTTAATTTAGTAACATTAAGATAAGAGACGATATCCAATAAAATGGCCAGACCCAGTGTAGTCCCTCCGGAGTGCTGGGGAGATGTGAATTGGAGACCATCCTAACCTTCTACTTTAGCAAGAAGTGATCACACCAGGACTCTAACCGTGATCTCTAAACGGCAGCCCGAGCACTTTATCATCGCACCAAGCAATGGCCCTCTAAACCTATCCAATAGTAGAATACAAAAACATGTCCAATCTAGGAAGAAGATGAAGCCAGAGGCCAACTGTATAGCAACAGGCAGTATAATGATTCTTCATATTAACAGTAAACAGCTGTGCTAGTGGAACCTATTGAAGCCTTGCTAACTGGTTCAAGAGCTTCAATCATCGCCATGCTGTTCCCCCTGATGACCTGCATAGATGACATAAGTAGGGTTTTGAAGTGGTCTATCCTATTCTGGATTAGCTTGAACTTGGTTAGCTAACTCTGCTGGAGTCCACTGAGGTTCCCCTTCACTTTGTCAAGGGATTCATCCAAGTTCCCTGAAAAAAATGAAAGGATCTTAACTGTCCTTTAGGCCAGAATCGAGCTGAGCCACCAAGTTCCATGGTCAATGCGAGTTCAATCCATAGACTAAATCATACTTAAGGCCAGAGGTTTAAAAAAAGGAGAATACTCACCACCATCCCGATTTCATTCTTTTCATTGCCATTAATCTCCAGTGTTGTCAACCACTAAATTCATAAACTGATTGAATCCACGAAGAGTGCCAACCACCACTCGGTTAGCATTTAGTTTTACTGGAATAGAAAAATCCAATAGAATAACCTTATAAGTTTCGAAGATGAATGAGATACTTCTAGCAGCTACTATAGAGGAATAAAGAAAACAGGTTAAGATCCCCCTTCGAGATCTCTTCAACAGGTGAACCTATGAAAATCGCCATAATTTTGAGTATATTTATGTAATTCTGAAAGCTATATAATGTACATATTCTGTCAATGAAACTAAAATTGTTTAGGAGAAAAAAGTCCAAACAATTTTCAAGAACAGTTAAATAATAAAACAGCAAAATCTCCAAAAGAATAGAGATCAGCAATCCTGCATATCGCACAAAATGAAATTGATAAAACCATGTCACTCAGAAGCAGTACAGTCACCAACATGTGTCAGCAGATTAAGATGTCCTCAAAAGTGAGACAATAAGTTCCTCTCCTAAAAGGGTTTTCACACAAAAGTTAAAGCTCATCAATGTATAGCCAGTGTAAGAATGGTCACCAGCAAATGCTACCTTGCAGCACAAATATGCCACTAAAGGCACATATCTTAGGAACAGCAAAACAAACAACAAATTTAATTGTGTATGTTTATATCCTAAGAGACAACATCAACTAGAAGATGACGAAGTAATTAGTAGGCACGTGTTGCATAACCAAGCTTTAGAAACCTTGCACTCTTTGAAAATCATGTTTAAGATACTGGCCACATTTCGCAGATATAAGCCACACTTTGTTCCTAGGGCACTTACAATCTGCATTTCTGACCATGTAAAGAAATAATACAAACAGCTGGCCCATTTGGAAAAGAAAATACAAATTCTTTTTGCCTATTGATGTTGCCACAGGTCTCTGTAGTCTGTACATCATTTCCAACCATCTTAAATGATGCTCTATTTTTTCCTTTTTATTGGCAGTACTTGGAAACAATTTTTATATCCTTTTCATCATATAGTTTTTGCAACTCCATATACCCATCTTAATATAGTCTCAGAAACATGCACTCTTTCTTCTTATCACCCTTCTAGTTGCCCAACTCAACACCATATAAGAGTGTTGATCTTACAGCAGTCTTGTAAAATCATCTTTAATCATAAAAGCACTCAGTTATCGCATAACACAGCAACATCTTGAAGAGGGGATGAGACAAGAACCCGATCTGCGCAACGAACCTCTGGCACTCCTCCCTGATATAAAGCGCCAAGAACCCAGCAGTAGGTTGCTTAGAGAAATTGACGGTATCTCCATGCAGCGGTTCATACTCGGATTTTCAAGAAGATCCAGTTCCTTAACCTTTCTTGTTAACCTTTTCACAGGCTCCACAGGCAAGGCCATTGCATGGCTTAAGGAGGACCTATATTGAAGAGCAAGGTGCATGCATGCTTCAAAAAATCTAAGGTCTAGCCTATGCTATGGCAAGGAAGCTTTGCCCAAGTTGGGAGGCTTGGCTTTGCTACTTTAAGAGATGTCATGATCAATCCTTTATGGCTGTGCTTTACCATAAGGGTTTCCAGCACATGTACTTAAAATGCTACCCTTCCACAAGCATGCCCAACTTCCTTGGTGGGGCCTAGGGCTGGTAAACAAACCTAGCATCTCACAACCCGGCTCGGTTCAGCTCGTCATGAACTCATTCGTGATCAGTTTGTATAACTGACAAAATGATCCAAGTTGAGCATTAGCTCATAGTGTTTGGCTGGGTCGGCTCAACTAAGGAGAGCTCATATAGATAATATATATATTTTTTATGTATAATAGATATTTTAAGTGTAATATATAAAATAAAAAATACATAAAATATATTAAAAAAGAGAGGGATGAATGAAAAATATATACATAAAATATGAATTATATATATATATAACATAGAATGCTTTTACACAATCCAGCTCATGTTTGGCAAGTCTCATTCATGGACAAGTTGAGCTCAAGCTCGGCTCCGCTAAACACGAACAAGAGCCCAGCCATGAGCTCAATCCACCGGTAAATGAGTCAAGCCTGAACATGCCCTGTTTGGTTTGTTAGGATCATTTACTAGCCCTAAGGGAGCCTACTCATATTTCATCATTGATGCAGAGCATTCAATTTCAGAAACTCCAACAATTCTATTCTTTGATGAAACCTGTAATCACAAATATTGTGAACATTTTGAAATGTTGCAATTTTTATGATATTCTCAAGGGATGATATTCTACCAAAAGGGGTTGAAAATATTGTATTTTTAGCGTGATATTAAGGTGATGAAAACATATTTTCCTAAATTTATATTTATTGATATTTTGAATATTAAAACATATAATGATATCTTCATCCCAAAAAACTTCTTTTTTCAAAATATCTTGAGATTTTCCCTTGCCAATATTTTTCGAGAATGAGATTTGTAACTATGGTGGAACCTACTAACAATTGACAAAGCCCCTAACTATCACCAAGAATCTGCGACATGTGCCTATCTGCTTCAAGAGATGAATGCTCTAAATAGTGAAGGACCATCGCTCGACATGAACAGTGAACTGGGCCTGTAGGTTGCTGTCACCTTTTCATGGTAGCCATAATGCTTGTCTTTTTATATATAGGCTTTAGGATCCACACAAAATTGTGGAAGAAATTTGTTGGATGTGAACTATGTCCATAACAGTGCACAAGTGGACATGGTGGTGGGCACAATCAAATCATTGGATGCCAAATTGGGCATGTAATATTCCCTAACCACACATTGGATCCATAGCAAAAATGAGTCTTCATATGGAAATTGTCAATGCTTGTGGACCTAAACCCGCGTGATCTATCCATGACCAAAATGAAGTTTCAGTGAAACTAAGTAGAGGTCCGAACCAATTGATGTTGAAGAATAAGCAGATAAGTTGTGGTTAGAGATGAAATGTTACTCAAACCCAAAGTTAGCTGGTTCTCCCCAAAATGCGCTGAGGCATAGTGGTTGAAAGAAGAGACTTGAGGATGCCCCCCGGCTTACTCAGTATGGAGTTTGCTACTTTTTATTTATTTATTTATAACCCGAAGAAACTGCACCCGGCACGAAGACCTGATCCCATTGGCTCAGCCTATCATACTTACGATCGGTGCATAGTGGGGTGAGGCCTTGGCTGCTAGACGGGCAACAGTCATAGCCAGCTTGTTATGCCCAAACTTTTTGCGTAGGTTTTGCCTTGTACTAAGCCTACTGAAAGCCCTGCATGGCTCACACGGGCCTTTCGGCCTTGTAATGTTTGTACAACTTTACATACCTATAATTTGTATTTTCCTTAATGAGAATGTGGTGCATGGCATTATTGTATTTACCCACGTTCAATGACTTGATTGTTATTCAGCGTTCTTCTCTCTCCCTCTATTCTCTCCTTCTCTCTCTGCTCTGTGTGATTGTTTCCTCTTTGTAGTTGTGTGTTTGCATGCAATACTGCCTGCACGCTTGTTGCTTTGAAAGATCCACTGTGTTCACTTTTGTAACTGGCTAAAAGGCTTATTAAGTCAAGGCTCCCCAATACTGCACGAGCATCTAAAATTTAGCTCATGACAAGTGGTACCAGAGCTGACTTCACCCTAGAAAAGGTGAAGTTCATCGAGTCTCGATCGACCAAGCGACAATCGTTGATTATGGCTTCTGGAGATTCTTGTGTGGTGATACAGCCGAAGCCAAAGAGCAAGAAAGGAAAGGGGACAAAGATGTCTAACACCGAAGAAGCTTAGGAAACTCCTTCGGGAGACTCCACCAAGTTGGAAAAGATGGTGGAAAAACTCCTGCGAAAAATATAGGAGATAAAAGCTACAGTGTGTAAAGCCTCTCTAAGCTATTGAAAGCTTGATGATGAGCTCAAGACTGTGAATGAAGAACTCCAAGGAAGTATCGTATTACTCGAAGATAGAGTAGACTCGATCGTTGCCGAGTTGGACACTGTGAGAGATGAAGGGTTAAGAATGAAACAAAAGAACTAGGCTTTGGAACGCAGAATCCTAGCTTTGGAACGTCGGCCAGCGACCGGTGGTTATGGTGTAGTCGAGACGTTGACTACTCGTCTGAGGGTTCCCGAACCCAAGAAGTTCACTGGTGCTCACGATGCCAAGGAAGTAGAGAATTTCTTGTGGCAGATGAAGGAATTCCTCAAAAAAAGCTTTGCCAAGGATGAAGCGGTTAAGGTTCGAGCCGCCATAATGTGGTTGGCTGATGATGCCATTGTCTGGTGGCGAAGAAGACACAATGACACGGAGAAGGGTCTTTGCGCAATTGATACATAGGATGACTTCAAAAGAGAGTTGTGAAGTCACTTCCTTTCGATGGACGCCAATTACTTGATGTACAAGAAGATAATGGGCCTGAAGCAAACTGGGTCGATCCATGACTACGTCAAGACCTATTCAACCCTCATGTTGGAGATTACAGATATAGGTGAGATGGACCACCTCTTCCATTTCATGATGGGATTACAACCTTTGGTGAAGCAAGAGTTGCGAAAGTAGAAACCTCGGGATCTTGCTAGCACCTTAACAGCAGTAGAAGTACTATCGAAATTTCAGCGAAAACATGAGTTTAAGGGAAGACAACTGAAAAAGATAACTTTTGAGGACAAAAAGCATAATGATAATTGGGAAGATAGACAGCATGCCCAAGGGCAAAATTGTCAAGACAACCAAAACCGAAATTATCTTTGATGGTATGGCAAAAATAGTAAAACCATGGGAATCACAAAAATGATGATAGAGCTATGAATGTAACATAAACGGAAGACCCACCAGAGGACCAACCAAGGATAGGCACACTAGAAAGAGTATCAGCACTCAAAGAAGTGAGTGTTGGCATGCCTTCATCCAGCAAGGCACTCATGTACGTGGATGTCATTGTGAACAGAGTGGTCACTGAGGCCATGGTTGATTCAGGTGTCACCCATAACTTCATCTCTCAGGAAGAGGCAAAGTGAGTGAGCTTAAAGTCCATGAAGAAGGTGAAATGCATGAAAGCGGTGAACTCGAAAGCGAAACCAATCCTCGGCGAGACGAAAATATGACTTAAGATGAGAGATTGATCAGGCACAACCAGTTTCTCGGTAGCCCCACTTGACAACTTTAAGGTGATCCTTGGCATGGAGTTCTTGTGGGCGAACATAGCCTCTATCATGCCCCACTTGAATGTGGTGTCTATTATGGATGAGCAATGTTTGTGCATTGTTGTTGCTCGTCCTGTTGAAACAGGAATTTCTTCGACGATTCAGTTGAAAAGGGCATTAAGCAGGGAGATAAGACATTCCTGGTGGCCCTCCGTGAAGTCAAGACTACAAAGCAAGCAGACACCCCATCTAGTTTGGTCCCCGTATTAGAAGAGTTTAAGGATATGATGCCTCCTGAGCTCCCAAAGAGATTGTCTCCTCGAAGGGAGGTAGATCATGAGATTGAACTTCTGCCAGGCGCGAAGCCCCCTCCTATGGCCTCATACCGCATGGCTCCACCAAAGTTGAAGGAGTTACGAAGGCAACTAGATAATATGCTAGCCTCTGGCATTATTCGTCTATTAAAAGCACCCTTTGGCACACCCGTGCTTTTTTAAAAGAAACATGACGGGTTCAATGGTAGTGCATGGACTATCAGGCGCTGAACAAGGTGATAGTAAAAAACATGTATCATCTGCCATTGATCATCGACCTATTCGATTAGCTGACCAACACCTGAGTGTTTTCGAAGCTAGACCTAATAACCTGCGATCGGGTTATTAGCAGGTCAAGATCGTAGAAGGGGACGAGCCCAAGACAATGCGCGTGACAAGATATGACACATATATGTTCTTAGTTATTATGTTCGGTCTGACGAACACCCCTACAACCTTCTCGACCCTTATGAACAAAATCTTCTACCCGTACCTGGACTAGTTTGTAGTTGTCTATTTGAACAACATCATTGTCGACAACAAGAATTTGGAGGAGCATGCGCGTCACTTGGGCATTGTGTTTCAGTTGTTGAAGGACAATGATCTATATGTGAAACGAGAGAAGTGATTATTCGGGCAAGCGGAAGTGGAGTTCCTAGGGCATGTTGTTGGACGTGACATGTTGTAAATGGACCAATAGAAAGTTCAAGCCATCGTGGAGTGGAAGCCTCCCTCCTCTGTATCGAAGCTGCGGTCATTTCTGGGACTCGCAAATTACTACCGCTGATTCATTGAGGGGTATTCTTTATCCTGTGCTCCTCTTACAGATTTGCTTCGGAAGGATCGAAGTTGGCATTGGTCAGATGCATGCCAAACAACCTTTGAAGAGCTAAAGAGGGCTATTGTCGGTGATCTAGTGTTGAGGCTACTCAACCACACAAAGATGTTTGAGGTTCACACAGACGCTTCAGATTTTGCTATCAGTGGAGTGCTCATGCAGAAAGGACACCCCATCGCTTTTGAGAGCCACAAATTGAAGGTTGTTGAGCAATATTGCATGCATGAGAAATAAATGACTACAATTGTGCATTGATTCCGGATTTGGCATCACTAGCTCTTGGGATCTCAGTTCGTCATTAAGACGAACAACACAACTACTAGCTACTTCGAGACACAGAAGAAGCTTAGCCCTAAGCAGGCTAGATGGCAACAGTTCCTAGCAGAGTTTGACATGGTCTTAGAGTATAAGCCCAAAAAGACCATTGTCGTAGTTGATGCACTAAGCAAAAAGGCCAAGTTGGTGGACTTGCAAGAGGAGAAAGCTTTGTATGCTCAGCCTCAAAGCGACCTCCTTGATCGCATTCGGGCAGGCATCCAGTCTAATCCATCAGCTCAACACCTGGTGACCTTAGTTCAGCAAAGAAAAACCGAGAGATTTTAGATGCAAGATGACCTCCTGGTGACTAAGGGCAGTCGTGTTTTTGTACTGCGATGGAGATCATTGCGGATATTGGTAATCAAGGAGTGTCATGATACCTAGTACTCAGAGCACCCGGGGCAACATCGGATGCTCGCTTCAGTAGAGCAGGCCTACTACTGACCTTTTATGTAGGATGATATTGAGAGTTATGTTCGCACTTGCCTGATATGCCAGTAGGATAAGCCGAGTAATCAGAAGCCCGCAGGACTACTCAAGCCTCTTCCTATTCCAAACTATCTGTGGGAGAGTATCTCCATGGACTTCATTTTGGGACTACCGAAGGTGAACAGTTGTAGTTCGATCTTTGTGGTGGTGGATCGGTTTTTAAAATATGCTATCTTCATGTCGATGGCGCCCACCGGTATAGAGTCGCAGGTTTCTCATGAAGCATGTTGTGACCAACTAGGAGATCTCAGAAAACATTGTCAGCGACCCACGCTTTATAGAAAAGTTTTGGCACGAAGTGTTTCGATTGTTGGGTATGCCCAAAGTGCAAATAAGAAAGACTAGGTAGACCTTCTGGACGTTGCTCAGTTCTCCCATAACCTGCAGAAGTGTGAATCAACTAAACATAGTTCCTTTGAGTTGGCAATAGGGAGACAACCCTAGACGCCGCACACCATTGAGGTGAATTATAAGGGCAATGAGCCACTTATCCATCATTTTGCTCAAGACTGACAGGATCAAACAGAGTTGGCCAAGGTGTTCATGCACAAAGCTGCCAAGAGGATGAAGAAGTGGGCAGATCAGAAGCGACGCCCTACGAAGTTCAAAGTTGGAGACCTAGTATTGGTCAAATTGTATCTCGAGATAACCAGGATCTTTCAGGGTCTACATCAAGGCCTCGTTCGCAAATACGAAGGCCCCTTTCCTATCATCAAGTGTGTAGGCAGCCTCGCCTACAAGCTTGAAGTTTCTCTGCACTTTCAAACACATCCAGTCTTCAACGTTAGTAACCTAAAGTCATTCAATGCTGATGAAGAAGACAACAACCGCAACCAGTCGATGCGGGCACCATCACCTCTCCGCACAACTGACGCCAAATAAGTAGAGTACATCATGGATCATCTGTGAAATCATCAAGGACAGATTAAAGAGTATTTTGTCAAGTGGAAAGGATTGCTAGAAGAAGAAGCCAGTTGAAAGAAAGCGAAGAACGTCCACCAGTTTTCCTTAGCAGTGGACCAGTATGAAGCATGAGCCCTGTCGTCGAGGACGTCGACAACTTAGGTGGGGGAGAATGTTACGCCCAAACTTTTTGTGCAGTTTTTGCCTTGTACTAAGCCTACCAAAACCCTGCGTGGCTCACACGGGCCTTTCGGCCTTGTAATGTTTGTACAGCTTTACATACCTGTAATTTGCATTTCTCTTAATGAGATTGTGGTGCACAATACTATTGTATTTATCTGCGTTTAATGAATTAATTGTTATTAAACGTTTCTCTCTCTCCCTCTATTCTCTCATTCTCTCTGCTCTGTGTGATTGTTGCATCTTTGTAATTGTGTGTTTGTATGCAATACTATCTATGCATTTGTTGCTTCGAAAGATCTGTTGTGTTGACTTTTGAAACTCACTAAAAGGCTTGTTGGGCCAAGGTTCCCCAACGCCGCATGGGCATCTAAAATTTAGTCTGTGACAAGCTGGCCTTTGAGATTTGAGGCTACCGCTCAAACCCTCAAATGAAAAAAATATATAATGCTTATATTTCACATGCTGAGGGCATCCAATGAAACATGGCATATGCCGAGGGCCTCCAATGAAAAAAAAATATGGAGAAATATGGGCCTCCAATGAAATATGCCTAGGGCCTAAACTTCTCTTGAGCCGCCCCTGCGGGCAGTCAAGGTTTGATTCCCATTGGCATCGCCCCTCTGCATAAGACAATGCTTAGTATAACTAGCATTATGCAAGGTGCTTGGATCATACGATGAACATGTAAGTGGCCCCCTAACCAAGATCCAATGCAGTCAGTGGAGATTAGTACAAACAAAGAATCATCCACTCGACAGTAATCAACTTTTGAACAAAGCATTAGATGGTCTATGGCTCTATTGCCTCCTCTTTAGGCAGTAAACCCATAGTTACTAGAATAAGAAGCGATGCGTCAAGTGTGAAGCAAGAAGTGGGTGTTCAAAAAAATGCCAAGGGAAGCATGAAGTGCACTAGTAAGAAGCAATAATGGAATCAAACAGGAATCATCAATAAAAGTAAATATATTTTTACTCAAAATACATCTATAGGCCTTCTTTTTTGATAAATACGCATGGCATGTAAGTTTTATAATAAAGAATAATAAAAAGAGAAACTGTTTTTAAGTGAAAAATGAATTTTCATCATCATCAGATGTTCAATTTAATAATGGGTGAAGTGAGCTGGTCATAAGGTCGCAAAGTGTGCAAGAAGCATGTGGTTTAGACTTTTGAGTAAAATTGGACCAACACACCTTTGAGTCTATGGCACTTGGATTAATGAGGGCATTGTGATGTCTCTATTTTTTTGGATAAAATCATCTTAAAACAACTAGTTGATTAGTGCTGCTATAAAAGATGCTTCAATTTAGAAGCTGATGTCAGATTCCATCTCTTAGGTGTATGGCACTCTGCTATGCATGGGTAGGGATCAGCTCAACTCAGTGCAGCTCGCATCATGGATCGACTGTGGCTGGGTCAAGCCTGCACACCAAAGGGCCAGCTGAGGACCTAAATGCAGCCCAAGCCTCCTGACCCACTTGAATAACTTGGCAATGGACTATGCTAGGCCAACTTAGTCCAGGTCTTATGTTGGATGGGCTGATGGCTGTTTTCGGGCCACAGGCCGAGCTTTAGCCTGGTCAGAGCTCCGTATGCTTACCTGGATGGCCCAGACTGCCTGTGGCCCTGACCAGCCTGTGGCCCTGACCAGCCTGATGCCCACCAAAATGAAGATCCTTCAACAAGCTTGTTGCCCGAAATGAAGATCCCAATTGCAACTTGCAATCTGTTATGTTTTCCTTTCCTGACTAAAGCTTCAGCTAAGATCACAAGTTGGAGATAAGTGGACTCAAGCTGGTGACATTAGGTACACTGAAACGTGCAAGTCTAACAAGCTTTCTCAAAGCAGGTCAATGTCTTAAAAACAGATGTGAAACATACTAAATGGCCAGATCACACAGTAATAACCGAGGAGACTCAGGTTCAAACCCCATGGTGGTTATCCCCCAGCTTGCCTATCAGCTCCAACCGAATTCCAGTGTTCTGCAGCAGACTCTGGTGTTGACCATCTTGAGCTGTTGCTAGAGAATCTTAAGCTGAAACCAGTAGATATCTTGTGGTATGGCAACTCTTAATAAACTTTATGGTGTACCACCACCAGCCAACAACTACTAAAATAGTTGAAAGTTCACAGCTTGCCTATTGAACAAGGAAAAAATGCAAGTGAACTAACCAGGAGATCTCCAACTTTTTTTTCCCTTTCCAAGGTAATTAGTTATCTTGAAGAAAAAATGGAGACCTCAGATGCTTTGGTCCTTCTCCCTTTCTGAAGTAGATCTGACTAGGGAATATATAAATGAATAAATTAATCCTTTCTGCCTTTGAATTTTCATCCGCAAACCCCATATGAACTCCAACACATCTGCTTTTATTTGATTTTTTAATCTTTCTTCTGTTTGTGATTCCAGTGAAATACGGAATGCAACATTTCCTAAGATATCAGCCTAATTGGATGTGGTTCAATTCCATCAATATCTCAAATCTCTCTGTTTATATGAATAATTTAAGGGCAAAACATAGCATAGCATTTTCAGAGTTCACATGCACTGCAAAAAATGAAAACTGATTGGCAGGGGATTATGTGATATACACCGACTTGTGACTATAGAATGATGCAAACCGATGACGTAGGCACCATTAGCCATGAAGCAAGTGAATGGATTAAAAATGGAGAGACCAACTCGCTGATTAATGGATGGAAATGGCTTTTTTGTTGTTGATGCCTTTACTGATGCAATAAACTTACAAAGCCAAACAGTTTTCAATAACAAAGGAATAAACAGAAAAAAGAAAAATTCAAGCCCTCTCTTAGATGCGGCAAAAATTTATTTCTATAACTTTACTCAAGATGGAGAGAGGAAGACAATGTGTCGATTGTAGAGAATTTTTACACTTCAATTATTAAATTGACTGAGTTAGACAGACTATGTTGCTTGTAGAGAATTTTTACATTTCATAATTCACTAAATAAATTTAAATAAACAAAATGTGTTCTTAGAAATTTTTTACAATCATAATTCACTAAAATGGTTGTTATATATGCATAACTAATGCATACTCAGACTTGAAGTGGTCCCCAGTAATTTGAACATGTTTCACAGAAACATTCATCTCCAGGCTCGACACAATCCAAAGAAAAGTACGAAACCTGCTCTCTAAAGGTTATATAGAACAACATTAGTGTGCATGAAATTCATCCATGTGAAAATTCAGCAACATATTCCTTCTCACCACACAATTTGATTCCAAAAGAAAGTTCTAACTGAAACATCCCTACACCGTTAACATGTCTCACAGCCATGACATAGATTATGAGCTAATGAACCTTCTCAAAGTCCTAAAAAAATAAGAACCATCGAATTACCAACTATAGCATAAAATAACATGGTCCAAACAGATTTTTAAGCCAACCTGTGGCATTGGGGAAGGCTTAATGACAATGATCATTCTAAACAGATTTGCCTGGGGCTTCTAGAAAACGCCAATTGCATCCACAGCTTGTAAACATCTGCCATAGGTTGCAGGTGATTTTCCTTGGTAAGGCATGAACTATCATGGGTGCATGTCACAAGTAATATGGTAACTGGTGAAGCCAAATCATATCGTACAGACAGATGACATCTAAAAGTGTAGAAACCTGATTCTCAAACAAAATCATTTTAAAAAAGGAAAAACTAAAACTCCAACCAGTCAAACTACTATTTCAAAAGAGAGATGGGCATGAAATCAGCTACTGTTCACAGGTTAAAAGTCATAGTTCATGCTCTTAATGGAGAACCCAGACCAAGAAGTATGGTGCAGGTGAATGCTAAAAGAAGAAATCCATATACATATGATTTCAATACAAATCACAATAATTAGAGCTAAGATATACAAGTTACTCCAACTTGCAAATTGCATGGGCGTATGCATGAACACAACATACACATCCACAGACAAACATATGCAAACAAACAAACACATGAATCTGCTTTGAACTAATTTTATGATCAATTTAAACAGCAGTAGCAGCAATGTAACCCACCACGAATTCTAAAATTTCATCAACGTTTCAAACATCCCCACCAATAGCAACATGATCAAACCTTTTATAATGGGTACCACTATTCACATGCAACTGACTGATCTTCAAGCTAGAATCTTAACACTGTTAGCATGGATTGATAGGTCAAACCCAACATCTGCACAGATCTTGTACAAAAAATTCATGTAACATAAAGATTGCACTTCGGGTGTGACATTGAACAAACCATAATGTTCAGTTAAAACCTACCCATGCATGTGATGACACCGCTTTGAATCTTCTTGACATGAAGACCAGAAAATAACAATTGGTTGCATATATAGACCTTTCCCCTAGCAATCCTGCAGGCCCTCCCTAATTTCTCCAAATGAATAATCCCCACCTTCAGATTGCATTGTTGCATATGGTTTTCTGTGCCTCCGGCTAATTAGAACAGAGTTTGACTTATTCATCAATCTAAGGTACTTCTGTCTCACAGCTAAGATGGGGTGTTTTTCCATCACTGAGCCTTTAACATATGCCTCTTTTAGGATGGCAGTGCAAGTCTTGTTCTTCAATGACAGGTAAAAGATATTCGGGTGGCGCTCGAATGCTCTCGAAAACTTTTGTGGCAGGCCCAGATGCTTACGAAGACAGAGGAGCTTCCTTCTTTCTGCAGAGTTATCAACAAAGAGGCTGAGCAATTCATGAAGAACTCCAACAACACGCTTCTCAGCAATGTCACTGTTTGGGTTCAGATAAGATGAGTCCTCATAGGGAGATACATACGGAAGCATCTGAAATTGATCCAACCATTCCTCAATCTTCCGTTTCAGTCGCAAACCTTTCGATGGAACCAAAGTGAAGGAAAGTGGAGATCCTTGCACATATTCTTCTCCTTTTCCCACAGCATTCTTCTGAACTACTGACAATATTGGTTCTTCAGGTTGGACAGACAACCCTCTAAGTTCGTTTTCCATTTCAACAAACTCAAACTTCCCATAATGATTTACAAGATCTAGGCCACCCAAAAATTCATCAGGTAACCCTAAGTACCACTGCAACCCTTGAATTATCTTCAATGGAAGCCTATTCTCCTTACTCATGAATAACAGCTTCTTTAGCCTTTCAACAATATTGGAACAATTAGCATTGTAAACAGCTTGCTCTTCTTTATCAAGATCAATGGCTTCTTGGGTCAATCTAAACCATGGAAGGTTGTATTTTTCTCCTGTAAACTCTTCAAAGATAGTTGGGTATTGTCTAAGGAATGTAGCAACCCTAATAGGTATTCCAAGTTCGTAACCCCTTTTGGAAACAAGTGAAATTGGTATGCAACCGCCTTCGTTTCGGATACAGTTTTTCAAGGAGATCAGTGTTTTAAGTTCTTGAGATCTATCTATGATTGGAATGGAATCTAATGTCACATCTTTCTTCCACTTCATCTTGACATCCACATAGTTGCACTTCTGAATATAACAGTGGAATGGCTGATCCTGGCAAGATAGGATGAGTGAAATCCATTGGTGGGAGAGCCTTGAATCCCAATGCCTTCCGTGATTGGAGATAATTGATAAAAGCACTTGCTTAAGGAACATAGCTGCACTGAAGAAACTGAGAGTTAGCCTCACCAAGCATAATATTCACCACATCAAATCATTTAAATAGACAGCACTGCTCTTTTCCACTCACTGCTATATGGCCATTAAGTGTTTCACTGTTGGGTAAATGATAGGATGTGGCATAAGGTGTTAACTTAAAAATAGATAAAAACCCAAAAGTTCTCAAACCCAATTAGGTTAATATAAATAAAACCTAAACATCTCAGGCACAAACTAAATTTTATCAGAGCTCAAGTATAAAATGTCGCCTGAGCTAGTCTCATATTAACAGGATTTGTAATAACCTGGAAAACCCTACAAAAGACCCCTGCTTCAAAAGGACCCATGTATTGTAGTTCTAGTGCTTTTTTTTATTGTGTGATAGGATATATCAATAACAGATTTAGCATACGTGGACTTCAGAGAATCGCTCCTATATGAAGCATTTGTATGAATATCCCAAGAAAACTTTGTCATGAAGAAAATGTTTGATTTTCCTAATGATTATTGTCAATTGAGAAATTATATTAAAGTAGAAAAATCACCAAAATTATCCATGAATCAGTAGGAAGAACTGTACACACAAGGGTACAGGCCTAAATGAACAACAATTGGTAAACTAAAAACCAATCAACATTAAACATCAATTAATCAAAACAGATGTTATACGTCAAAAAGAATTTAATAAACCAAGCTATCTTGCAACCTATGTCACACGGACTCGGCTAAGGAGGTGCCGCACCAGAGTCGACACGCCCCGACACGGGTGAGGCTTCGGACTCGGCCCGGACTCGGTCAACGCCAAGTCGGACTCGGTCAACGAGTTGAGGCCGAGTCCGTCCACATTTTGGACTCGGTCAACTTTGACCGAGTCCAAAAATGTCCATTTCAATTTTTAAATTACATTTTGGATTCGGGTCCGGACCCGACCCAGATCCAACCCGCCGGAAAAAAAAAGTGGCAAGGGGGCGGCCGCCTGCCGGAAAAGCAAGGGGCGGCCGCCTGCCGGAAAAGCAGGGGGCGACCCCCTGCCCGAATAAAACAACGAGGCAGGGGGTCGCCCCCTCCCAGAAAATACAAAACGCGGCAGGGGTCGCCCCGCCTGCCGGAAAAGCATGGGAGGCGACCCCCTGCCCGAATAAAATAACGAGGCAGGGGGTCGCCCCCCTACTGAAAAACACAAAACGCGACAGGGGGGGCGACCCCCTACTGGAAAAGCAGGAAGGCGACCCCCTGCTCGAATAAAACAACGAGGCAGGGGGTCGCCCCCCTGCCGGAAAACACAAAACGCGGCAGGGGGTCGCCCCCCTGCCGGAAAATACAAGCGAAGCAGGGGGCCACCCCCTGCCGGAAAAATTAAAAGGGGCAGGCGCCCCTTTTATTGGAAAAAAACTAAAAAGGGATTTACCTGGAAGACGTCGGGCGGTGGGCGGGAGGCGGCGGACCGGGGGGCGACGGGCGGCGGACGGTGGGTCGGGGAGTGCGTCGGGACGCGAAGGAGTGCGTCGGGCGGGCGGGAGAGACGAAACAGGAAAGAGGGAAAATGGCTCTGATTAGGGATTTACGGAAAAATTAGCGATGGATTTGGCGATGGTCAAATTCCGTCGCAACGCCATTGTAAATTTAGATGACTAGTTAGCGACAAAATATTTTCGTTGCCAGCGTCGTCGCTACGTAGTGACGAAAAAACGGTCGTCGCCACATTCGTCGCTAATCGTCGCGTGTGTTGCGACAAAAATAAGTCGTCACTAACTAGCGGCGGAGGTAGTGACGAAAGTATTTTCGTCGCTAGTTTCGTAAATATTACAAATCTCAGCGATGGATTAGTTTTTGTCGTTAATCCGCCGCAACTTTGCGACGGAAAAAATCCGTTGCCATTATCCGTCGCTAATTGGCAATTTTCTTGTAGTGTAACAACACGATTCAAATTGCATCTAATAAAAAAATCACTTGATAACAACTCGATTCAAATTGTGTCTTCTAATAAATAAACCATGCTAAACGCATCTATTGGATCAGGTTGAGCAAATAAAGCTCGCCACTACGATTTTCTAGTAGATGATATAATATTGTTGATAGCATCATATAGCTCATAAGCAGCCATGTCATAGAGATAGTACTCCAATTTACCCTTGTGTCATGTCCTCTTGTATAGCACTTTAAATGGGAAATCAATCAAGAAATGGCGTGTCCATGTTCGTGTGACATAACAAGCAATGTAGTATCATATGGTAAATATAAAATTTTGTTTAATTCAATTGCATTCAATTATCTACCATATGCTAATATAATATGTATCCTATCTCACTTCATTTGTGCCCAGATGGATCTTTACATTTAAAAGAAAATAAAAATAAGATACTTGATATTAGTTTAGTTGACACATCATTATCCATTTGTAAACAATCTGTATGCTTAGAAGTTCTTTTTTTCAACAGAGAGCTGAGGTTAGGCAAACCCCTACCAGATATACGACCATACCATTTGAGATTCAAACTTGCAACGTCCAACACATGGTGACGTACACTAACTGCTGCTGCCAGAAGGGGAGCCCCCGTTTGCATGCTTAGAAGTTTGATGATTTGATAAAGCCAAGATCTTACCATGAGCACCACCCAGGTAGTATCCCATGTGGAAAGAAGGATCATGTGCCAAGCTGAAGGCCCAAGTTTGAATCCCTCAGCCACATGGGGCTTAAGAGATATCTGGTAAGGGTACATAGTATAATTTTGATGAGCGAATTGGGCATGTCTCTCATCTCCAACAAGTATTTTGATGATATATAGGATGAATGAAAACCATACAAAAAGAGATAAACAACACGACTACACAGTGGCTTGGTAAAAAAACATACCTCGGTGTGAGAAATCACCAATACGACATTCATAATGATGTCTTATACAAAATGTAGTGTGAAAGTATCATTAACACGATATGATGTTAAATTAGTTATAATCCTTGAAACACTAACTATATAATCTATATGGATTTTGACTATACTTTAAATTTGACAAGCGACAGGTCTTTTTATTCTACCAAGTACCTCTATCATGGATAGTTTAAAAAAAGACCCTATGAGAAGAGATAAATATCACAACTACACAATGGTGGGATAAAAAAACTACCCCTTAAATAGATCACTATGCCGATGTATGTTAAGATTGTGTGTGTGTGTGTGTATATATCTTAACACCCTCTCTCAAACTTCGAATATGTTTTTTTTAGAAGGAATAAAAAGTGTGAAGCAACAAGAGTTTTAGTAAAGAAGTCCGCAAGTTGAAATTCTAAAGTGACAAAAGGTAACTCAATAGTTTCTCTCAAGAATTCAGCACGAACATAATGGCAATCTATCTCGATATACTTCGTGCGCTCATGAAAGGTGTGGATGTTGGCAATGTAAATTATAATTTGATTATCGCAACACATCTTCGAAGGATTGGAGACATCAACACCTGTATCTCTGAGAAGATTTCTTAACCAAACAAGTTTCATAGTTGTAGTTGTCATAACTTTGTATTATGCTTCGGTAGAGGTAATAAGACCTTTTGTTGCTTATTGCATCTCCAGGCAATCAAAGAATCTCTTAAAAAGACACAAAAATCAGTAGTTGAAATTTTATCATTAGGATTTTCTCTCTAATCAACATCAGTATAGGCAAGTAAATCGAAAAATGAGGATGGTGATAGAAAGAGCCCTTTAGTTATGATATTCTTGATATATTTGACGATTCTTAATACAACATTCATGTGTACCATTGTGGAAGCATATTGAAACTGACTAGCTGAGTGAATTGCATGAGCTATATCTGGTCTGGTAATATACAGATAAGTGAGAGAGCCAATTAGTTATTTGTAAGGTGTGGGATCTCCAAAAAGAGTCTCATATTCAAACCTTAATTTATCATTCACCACTTGAGGAGTTTTCACATATATCTGCAGCATATTTTATTTAAGAAAGTATATACCCTCTAAGAGAGTATGCAACTTCAATTCCTATAAAATATTTTAAGAATCCTAAGTGTGACACATCAAAATTATCTTTTAAAATATTTTTAACATCACTAACTCCCTTTTTATTGTTCCCTATTATATTCATATCGTTTGCATAAAATAGAAGGATAACTATGTCAGTGCCTATATTTTTCATAAAGAGAGTAGTGTCAGTATTGCATGAATGAAAACCTAAATTAATCATAATATTACTGAATCTATCATATCAGGCCTTGGGGGCTTGTTGAAGACCATACAAAGCTTTCAAGAGTTTAAGTGATTTTCTTTTTTTAATATCAAATCTCAATATAAGATCCATATAAACTTCTTCATTTAGTTCTCCATTAAGAAAAGCATTTTTAACATCTAATTGGTATATAGGCCATTTTTTAATTGATGCAATAGCTATTAGAGTCCTAACATTAGTTATTCTAGCTACGAGTGCAAAAGTCTCCTCATAGTCAATTTCATATTCTTGAGAGTATCCTTTAGCTATTAACCCCGCTTTATATCTCTCTAGAGTTTCATCACTCTTGGTTTTAACTTTAAAAACCTATTTATATCCAATAGGCATCTTGTTTGAAGGTAACTCAACTACTTTCCAAGTTTTTGCTTTTCTAAGGGCATCTAGTTTTATGTTCATGGCTTCAATCCAATGAAGAATATTTTTAACTTCATTATAATGTGAAGGTTATGGTACGGATATAAAACTATTAGGCAAGTCCTATAATTGGGAGATAATGACTCATAAGAGATAAACCTATTTGGTGGAATAGATTCTCTACTAGATCTTCTAAGAGGAGTTTCTTCTATAGGTTCGCCATACTGAGAATTTTTTTCTAAGGTACTAGTAAGTTTATTTTGTTCACGTCAGGTATAAACTTGAATATTTTTAGGAGATCTATTAATGATGTCATCACTACTCGATGATGTCCCAATATTAAAATATTAATGATTGATATCATCTATAATTTCATGGTAATTTAAAGAGTCATCATTAGTATGCATATCTTCTCTTAAAGAAAGATCATATAAAACATATAGTCTATTTCCTCCCTTTTATCATTCTCTTTAAAATTATTTTCATCTTCTATCTTTGAAAACATAAAGTTTGATATTTTTGAAATCAAAACACTTATAACCTTTTTTATTTTCATCATATCCAATAAAAACATATTCAATTGCTTTTGGTGATAACTTGTCTCTTTTGTGGAAAAGCACAAAACATTTACAACCAAAAATTTGTAAATGATTGAAATCAGGTGTTATTTTTAGAAGTTTTTCATAAGGAAAAATAGTTTTTAAAGTGGATGATGGCAATCGATTTATCAAATAAATGAAAGTTAAAACGTCTTTGGCCCAAAAGTTTTTGGAAATATTTTTAGAAATAAGTAGAGTTCTGGTGGTTTCAATTACATGCATATGTTTTCTTTTCGCTAGCCCATTTTATTGTAGTGTCTTAGGGCAAGATCTTTGATGGCAAACCCCAATTTGCTTTAAACAATTTTGAAATTCATTGGATAGATATTCTCCACCCAAATCCGATCTAAGAATAGATATATTGCTTTAAAATTGATTCTTAACTTTTATGTGAAATTCTTTAAAGAAGAAAAAAACTTTTGACTTTAGATTAAGTAAACCCATGCATATCTAGTAAAGTCATCAATAAAAGTCACATAATACGAGTAATCACCTTTAAATATGATCGGAGAAGAACCCTATACATCCGAGTATACCAATTCAAAAGGTCTTGTAGAGACAAAGGTTCTATTTGAAAATAGGATAAATTTCATTTTTTCAAGAATACAGTTTTTACAAGTCATATCTTTTTCATTACAAAATTTATTTTCAAAAGAAAAAAGATATATTTTAGAATAAGTTAGATGTCTAAGTCTTTTATACAAAGTTTCATTACCCTTATCTTGGACATAAGAACAAAATAATTTTAAAGAAAGGGACAAAGAGTCCATAAAGTAAAGATTTTTCTTCCTATGGCCTTCTTCCCAGACCGGAGATCCTGCATAAAGCAACCCTTAGATGAAAAATATACTTCACATCCATGGTCGGCAATTTGAGAAATTGAAAAATGATTTAAATTTAGTTTGGGAACAACTCTAACTTTTGAAATAAAAAAAGTTTAGTCTAATATTTCTATACTTTTGATTTTCAAAATAGTTCCATCGACCGTAGAAATACATGATAAATTTGAATTGATGCATATATTAGATAAGGCATTCTCATGAGGAGTCATATGGAAAGATGTTCCTGAATCTAGAATCCAAGAGTATGTACCAGGTGAAGATATAAAAGTTATGGCTACACTTGATATAGAAGAAGTTGTGTTAAGAATTTGTTAAAGTGCCATGAATATTTGACCACGTGTGTCTTTAAGATCCGCTCCACTTTTGCCTTATTCTTCCTTCTTAGGAATAGATTCTTCAACAAAAGCAACCTTATACTTGAAGGTTTCATTCAACTTAGGACAGACAGGTTTAATGTGACCCGACTCATTACAATGATGACAAATAATTATTTTTCTTCCACCACTATAGTTATTATTATTAATATAGTTATTTTGCCTTCCAAAGTGTGAATGCTTATAGGTCTTAACATGGTTGTTGGGTTTAGTTACCACCAAAACTTCATCACAACTTTTATTAGTACCAAGACGAGTTTCTTCTTGGATGATTTCAAAAATAACATCTTCTAGAAGAAGATGAGTAGATCTATGTAAGAGAGAAGATCTAACTTGCTCAAATTCGGGACGAAGCCCATATAAGAATTGAAAAAATCTCTCTTGTTCCATTTGTTTTTGCTTAAGTTTCACATCTTCAATGGCAACCCACTTAAGCTCTAAAAGTTATACTTTATCCCAAAGGGGATTTCAAAGCACTATAATAGTCTTGGATACTCATTTCACCTTTCTTGGTGGTCCTAACATTTTCTTGCAAAAAATATGTTCTTGCAAGATCCTTTTGGGTATAAATACCCTTCATAAAAAACCAAGCTTTATTGGATTTTAAAAAAAAAATCAATATTTGCACATATCTTAAGTTTGATATTATTCATGAACTATGCAAGAATTTTCACATAGTTGCTCTCCCAATCTTTCACTTATTTTTTATGATCTTCAATAGCCTTAGCACAGTCATATCCCTTTAAGGCTTTCTCTTGACCTCCTTCTAGTTTTGTGAACTTGAATTGAAGTTCAGAGATAATGCTCATCACATAACTTCAAAGTTTTTTTCCTTTGAAATTGTTTTCCATGGCGTAAGCCCACATCATGTAATTCTTTCCATTGAGCTTGAAGGAGAGATCAATCTTGGTCTCCATTGTATGGGTAACAGAGAAAGAAAGTGAAAACGAAAAGAGGAGAGCACAATCTCTTAGAAGACTTTTTCACAAACACAATCACTTGAGATAGTTTGGAGTAGCCCAACAGCTAGTTGGGTTGCTCCCTATATCTCACTTGTTACAAATAGGGCCTTAAGCCCTTATGTATTTTCAATGCTTCCTTAAGTATTTATGTAATACAAAAGCATTTTATTTTTATTCTCTTGACCCTTGTGTGGGTGGTGTGGATTGATCAATTGGTGTTCTTTGTGGGTTGATTGTGTTTTTGTAAGGTCATAAGAGGCATTTGTTTGCTTTTGTTCTTATTTTATTATATAGTATCAGGGCATTAGTGTTCTTGTGTTGTGATTTATTTGAAAAGGCCAAGAGGAGGATCATGAGATTCGTGGAGCATCAATTCGTGAAATCGTTGTATTAGGAAGCACACCATCAAAGTTATCTTCATAAAAATTCTTGCTACCTTCCTTTTTCTATCTCTCTCTCATTATTATAAAAATAGAGGATGAAAGAGAAGTGATTGTCTTTATTCTCGTGATACTCAACGATGCTAACTATGTGATGTGGGCATCCATAGTAAAACATAAAATATAGAAAAAGGGTCTATTAGGTTTAGTTGATGGCACCGAAAGAGAGCCAAAACTTATGCTTACCAAAATAAAAAATAGAAAGAAAGTGACTCTTCAAGTAGAAGAGATGTCTAAGGCCGTCACTGAATATGAGAAAAAATAAAAAGAACCGAGGATGAGTCATTCCAAGATAATTGGATGACTCATCAATATTGTTGACATCAAAAAATGCTCTAGCTTAACAAAATTTGATTTTGCTAGTGATGCATGAAAGTATCTTAAAGATATATAGTCTCAATGATATTGCTCATATATGCAATATGCAAAATAAGGTGAAAACTATGACCCAAAGAGAGATGAGTATTAGAGAATATTACAATGCCTTTTGTCTTTATTGAGATGAATTGACTTTTCTAGAGCCAAATTGACATTGCCCCCAAGATATAGAACTCCATAAAAAATAAATTAGAATAAAGTATTTCTATTAATTTGTTAATGAGCTTAGACCCGAATTTCAATGAACCAAATCGGCCCTTCTTCATAGAGGAGGTGCACCTAATATAGTTGAAACTCTTAGAAGAATTAGTTATGGAGAAAAATAAGTTGAAAAAACTATCCTCTTTAAAAGATGAAGAATTCGTTCTTGCTATGTCAAAGCCCGTAAATCACACAAGGAGTTATAAGCTTCCTCACTTTAGAAGAAATAATAAGAATAAAAGAAATTCCAATGACTATAGATGAAGTCAAAATGATAAAAGAAGCGATCATGAATACAAGAAGAGTGGCAAACTAATATGTTATCATTGCTATAAGTCGGGTCACAACAACCTTTTTGCCCTAAAAGAAGAAAAGATGATCAAAGAGATAATAAGAAGGTGGCTTTGGTGGGACCATCTTTTGAAAGAAATGGTGTAGGCAAATCTAAATGCATCGACTTATTATTTTTGGCACAACTCATGGAGGCACTACAACCAATGTTCAAAAATCAAGTTACTTCCTTCTTGAGTGTGGTCATCTCCACAAGCATTGACCTCGATAAGACTTCTTTGATTCTTGATTCTGATGCTTCTTTTCATATAACACCAAATGAATTCATATTATCTGAATGTCATACTAACCCAAATGATTATTATGTGTCAACCGCCGATGGAACTTCCTTACAAATTAAAAGGTTTGGGTCTTTTAAAAAACAACAAACTTTCTTTATACTAAATATTAGAATAATACCAAAATTAAATTTAAACCACTTATCCATTTTTCAAATTGCAGATCATGGATGTAAAATCTTGTTTTCATATAATGATTGTTTGATGAAGGATCTCCAATCTGGAAAGCCGATTGAGCAAGGCCATAGAAGAGGAGATCTTTATGTTATGGACAATCTTGAATTATCAAAACATGCTTTTTGTAATTTGTAAAAAAGAAATATATAGAAAATTGGCACAAAAGACTAGGACATCCTAGTGTGTCAAAATTACAATTGTTTTCATTTCTTACAAGTTATAAAAAAAGGAAATTTGTTTGTGAAGATTGCATTCTTGGTAAAATAAAATCTTTACCTTTTGGGCCTAGTTATTTTATATCTAATAATCTATTTGAGTTGGTACATTCGGATGTACGGGGACCGACTGCAGTTATATCCAAAGGAGGAGTATCTTATTATGTTGTGTTTGTGGATGATTATAGTAGACACTCTTGGATATTTTTTTAAACACAAATCTGAAGTATTTGATTGCTTCCAAAAAAATTATTGTTATATAAAGACTCAATTTAAAACCAATATTAAAATCTTAAAAACTGATTCCGGAGGAGAATTTGTATCAAAGGAGTTTAAAAATTATCTTGACTTACATGAGATTATTCATCAAAAATCATGTCCTTATACTCCTCAACAAAATGGATTAGCCGAAAGAAAGCATAGAAATATTGTACTAGAACACTTCTTATATTAAGAAATGTTTCAAAAATGTTTTAGGTTAAAGTTACTCATACAACGATTTATTTGATAAATAGGATGCCTTCAAAAAATATTGAAAACATTTCTCTTATTGAAAAATTATTTAAAACATTTCTCGATTATGAAAAGTTTAGGGCCTTTGGTTATAAATGCTTTGTTCTTACCGACAAAAATGATAAACTTTTCCTAAAAGCTATTCCTTATGTTTTCATAGGCTATGCCAAAAATAAAAAAGGGTATAGATGTTATAAAATTAAAAGGAACAAACTATATGTTTCAAGAAATGTTACTTTTCTTGAAAACAAAAATGGATTTGGTGAAGAAAAGCTCCAAGAGCATTATGACTATTCATTTTTTTTACCTTATCAATGAGCATGAAAGATGTGATGACATTCATGATATGCATGAGAGTGACAATGAGGACACTCATGATGCACATGGGAATCTGAACGAGGGTCTTGATAATATAGATCAATCTCATAATGAAATTCAAACCTATACTTAACATACCGAAGACCATCTACCGTGTGCTTTAAAAAGATGTTTTCAAAATCAAGATATAGATTCCTCTAGTGTTAGAAGAACTACGAGAATTTCAAAGGCTCCTAGTAGATTCATATCCTATGATTTCTTTGAACCTAAATATAGAGCTTGTTTAATGGTTATACACTCATATGTAAAACCCTCATCTTACCATAATGTTAAAAATTATAAAAAATGGACTAAGATAATAAATGATGAATTAGAAGTTTTAGATAAGGCAAAAACTTAGAAAATTCAAACATTATCTAAAGGAAAGAAAACTATAAGATGTTGATAGGTCTATAAGATAAAAACTAAAAGTGATGAAACATTAGAAAGATATAAAGCTAGGTTAGTAGCCAAAAGATTTAGTCAAGAATACAAAATAGACTATGATGAGACATTTACTCCAGTCGCTCAAATAACTATTGTTAAAACCCTTATTTTCATAGCATCAATTAAAAAATGATCAATTTTTCAAATGGATGTAAAAAATATCTTTTTGAATGGTAATCTCAATGAGGAAGTTTATATGGATCCCTCACCAGGTTTATGTTTAGCACATAGAAAAAATCTTCGGGTATAAAAAACATTGTATGGCCCAAAGCAATCTCCCAAGGCTTGGTATAGATGATTCAGTAGTGTGATGACATAACTTGGCTTTAAATCTTGTTATACTGACACTACATTGTTTGTTAAGTTTTCTAATGCATGAATGATGATATTACTTTTATACGCTGATGATAAGATTACCATAGGAGGTGATAAGCAGGGAGTTAGTCATATCAAAGATGTGCTCAAAACCAACTTTGATATGATAGATCTTGATTTTTTATGATATTTTTTTAGAATAGAAGTGACTTACTCACATCGTGGTTATTTTTATCGCAGACTAAGTATACATCATAGATCATCGAACAATCAAGACTCTCAGATGAAAAACGAGTTGATATTTTAGAGGTCATCAAAGATGAAGAAAGATGATGGAGAACCTCTGAAGGATCCAAATCCATATAGAAAAATGATTGGAGCTTTGTCTTATCTCTCTATTACTCATCCTGATATTTCTCATGTTATGCATTCTGTCAGTCAATTTCAGCATGCTCACACTACAGTACATATGGGTGTTGTAATGAGAATTATTAGATATATTAGAAATTATATTAATTATGGTTATTTATTTCATCATCTTTCTCATTAGAAGTTATTGCATAGTTTGATTCTGATTCAAATTGGGGAGGAGATGTGAATGTTTGACGTTCAACCACTGATTTCTGTATTTTTGTAGGTGATTCTCTAATTTCATAGAGATACAAGAAGCAATAGAAGGTGTCCCTCTCTTCCACTGAGGCAGCGTATCGTGCTATGGAGACAACTACATCTGAATTAGTATGGTTGCGACAATTGCTAGAAGATTTGAGAGTTCACATTGTAAAACTCTCAAGATTATATTGTGATAATAAGAGTGTAGTATACATTGCAAGTAATCATATATTCCATGAAAGGACCAAACACATTAAAATAGATTGCTACTATCTTCGTAAAGAATTTCTAAAGAAGACCATCACATTGCCTTATGTTCCATCTGAGTATCAACTGGAGGATCTCTTGACTAAAATGCTCTCGTCACTTAGATTTAACTTTCTACTTGGCAAACTCTCGGTTGTTACGCCATGAGTTTGAAGAGGGTGTCAAGATATGCTTTTATATATTTATATGTATATATAAATAAATAAATAAAAGTATATATATTAATATATATGTATGTCCATATGTATATAAATTGAAATACCCATCAGGGGCATTTCGATCATTTTACCTTTTAATAGAAGTCAACCCAATAGGGGCTGACTATATAATTCTTATTTTTTATATTTTGTCTTTTTTGTGTAATCGATTGGGACAGCTCCAACTAGCGATTGGAGCTGCTCCCAACAGTCACAAATGTCACCATTGGGAGCACCCCAACAACTAGTTGGGTTGCTCCCTATCTCTCACTTGTTATAAAATAGGGCCTTAAGCCCTTGTATATTTTCAATGCTTCCTTAAGCATTTGTGTAATACAAAAGCATTTTATTTTTATTCTCTTGACTCTTGAGTGGGTGATGTGGATTCATCAATTGGTGTTCTTTGTGTGTTAGTTGTATTCTTATAAGCCCATAAGAGGCACTTGTTTGCTTTTGTTCTTATTTTATTACATTACTCTCTTTAACAAATACTTTAGTGATGGATATTGTTTGATATTGACCCTACGAATTGAGAAAAAATTGTCTTGTATGGTGTTCGGGTAAACATAAAAACCTACCTTTGTGTAAGAAATCAATAAAAGGCATTCATAATGACATCTTAAATAAGATGGAGTGTGGAAGCGTGAGTGACACGATACGATTTTAGTTACTTATAGTCTTTGAAATTTTAACAATATAATGTATGTGGGTTTTGACAATAGTTTAATTTTGATGAGCAAATTGAACATGCCACTTCTCTCAAACAAGTACTTTGATGATATCTAATATGAATAAAAACCACACAAAAAGAGATAAACAACATTATACACAATAGCTTGGTAAAAAGACAAACCTACCTGGGTGTGAGAAAACAACTGTAAGCATTCATAATGACGCCTTCTACAAGGAGTGCAAAAGTATGAGTGACACGATACAATTTCAATTATTTATAGTCTTTGAAAATCTAATTGTATTATGTATCTAAGTTTCAACTATAGTTTTTATTTTGTTGAGCGAATTGAGCATGTCGCTCGTCTCTAACAGGTATTTTGATGATATTTAATATAAGCGAAAACCATACCAAGAAAGATAAATAGCACAACTATACAATGGCGGGGTAAAAAGACAAACCTACTTGGATGCTAGAAAACAACAATAAGGCATTAACAATGACATATTCTACAAGATGGAGTGTGAAAGTGCGAGTGGCACAATACAATGTTCAGTTAGTTATATTCCTTAAAACAATAACTATATAATGTATATGGGCTTTAACTATACTTTAAATTTGATAAGCGAAGTGAGTTGACCTTTCTTTTCTACCAAGTACTTCTATCATAGCTAATTAAAAAAAGACCTATGAAAACAGGTAAGTATTACAACTACACAGTGGAAGGGTAAAAACACAAAACTACCCT
The DNA here is from genome assembly GCF_984573655.1 of Nuphar pumila. NCBI lineage: Eukaryota > Viridiplantae > Streptophyta > Magnoliopsida > Nymphaeales > Nymphaeaceae > Nuphar > Nuphar pumila. Next base: position 95,199,992 of record NC_143253.1, read on the forward strand.
AAAATAATTAACTATGTTGATATATACATGTTGTCATGCTCTACAAGAACATGTGTGAAAGTGTGAATGACTAGTTATGCTCTTCAACAAGTAATTGGTGATGGTGATTGTTTGAGATTGTCCCTATGAAATCAGAAAAAATCTGAGAGTTATATGGTGGCAAGATAAAAAGACAAACCTACCCTTGTGTAAAGAATCAATAACAAGACATTTATAATGACATCTTCAACCAGATGGAGTTTGAAAATATGAGTGACATAATATGATTTCAGTTAGTTATAGTCCTTAAAAAGCTAACTAAATTATGTATTCATTTTTTTGCTATAGTTTAATTTTGATGAGTGAATTGAACATGTCTCTCGTTTCTAATAGGTACAATGATGATATCACACGAAAAGAGATAAATAGCATGACTACAAAGTGATTGGATAAAAAGATAAACCTATCCGGGTGCAAGAAGACAAAAATAGGACATTCATAATGACATCTTCTACAAGGTGGAGTGTGAAATTTTTAGTGGCACGATCAGTTAGTTATAATCCTTTAAACACTAACTATATAATGTGTGTGGGTTTTGAGTATAAATTTGACGATCGAACTGAGCAGACCTTTCTTTTCTACCAAGCACTTATACCATAGCTAGTTTGAAAACAGATCCTATGAGAATTAAATATCACAACTACACAATGGTGACGTCTAAGAGAGTTATACAAAAACTTTAGATACTTAGGGTGGGAGTTAAGAGATGCCATGATCAATCTTTCCTTTTTGCTGGCATGATGGACTTGATTACAGTTGCACACTATACATTCTAGCCCCTATATCCTACAGATTATAATTCAAGGCTAAATGTTTGGTACCGCATGGTGTCAATTTTCGGTGATATTACACTTGTCCAAGCATGCTTAACTGTGGAATTTGGTTCAATCTGGGCTCACATCCAGTTATTCTATACCCTTGATTTTTATGTTGATATAAGCTCAATCTCTAGGTACCTAGGAATGATTCACAAGGGTTAATGCGTATCAACCAAAACTTGTTCACACGCAACTATTGGTTGCTCTAGATCTATCAGCTGGATCATTAAAAACCATAGGTCCAGTTCAATGATGGAGATGGGTTTGTATGTTGCTACCTTCTGCTTTCAGCCATACCAACGTTTTTCTTCTAGATCTTGATCCTGCACTACTATCACCGAAATTAAGTAGATGTGGATGAATCATTATCATCGTCAACCACCACAACCTACTACCACCATCACAGTGAACATCAAAACTTTGCTTTCTAAGAAACTCACTTCAGAAGCGCAAGGGCATTTCTTTCATGCCCTTTCCTATAAAAGAGGCCCTCTTTCATGGGTAAGAGAACGTCTTTCTTAGGAGTGGTGAAACAAACATCTCCATGAGAAATACATGGTGAGACTCACATGATAAACGCAGAAAAGCATCTTTCCTATCAAAATGGATTTGCACTTCCCTCAAAGAGGCAGCACTTTCCTTTATGGGTCACATTTTCAAAGCAAAGTGTCTTCCCTTGGGGGGCGTTTGTCACACTTCCACTCAAAGGAAGCCTCTTTCCTTTGAAAGTGCTACTTTGGAGGGAAAGTGCTTCCCCATAGGGAGAGGTATGAACCCATTTTGACACGCAAGTTGCATTTATTATATGGGTCCCACTATATATTTTTCTTTTCATATTGATTGCACAAACCCACTAAGAGTGCTCTGGTACCTTTAAACCAGTCAAGCACACAAGCCCCGGTACCTTTAAACCAGTTAGGCCATAGAATTTAAATTTAAGTTTTTCATCAGTATTATGGTTATTACCCAGAGTGCTTTGGTACCTTTAAATCGGTAAGCACCAATGTCCTGGTACCTTTAAACCAGTCGGGCACACAACACTTAAGATTAAGTTTTTCCTCGGTTTCATTGCCATAGCACACAAGCTAACAGTCCAAGTACCCGCATCGGGTATTTAACCCATATTGCCAATTAGGCAGGGTTTCCCAACAACTCAAGACATATACTTATACCAACCTTGAAATAGACATGTATTCACAGATATTTATTTACATGTTGGTCACTAACCAAGGTTAAACATAATAAGCATGAACTATGGCATAATCAAAACCCCTGTATATGCATGACATAATGTAACTCGTAACTAGAAGCATTCGCATGCATGTGGGTCTTTTTAATAAAACATAATTGGCACATCATCATATGTTGAACATAATGTACATGGTATTGTCAACTACAAATGCTCTTAAAATAACGAACACATAGCGGCTACATACATGCAGTCCCGATATAGTCAATCTATTGTGTGTGTGTGGTACAACAAGCTGTGGGTGTACAATGATGGATGCAATGATGGTTACAGCAACTATATAGCAGATTGCAAATTTCAGAGCTACTCAAGCATGTAACTACATTGAACTGGTGAGTATTAGCCACACTACAAGTGCATACGACAATAAAACTGAGAATCCCTCTTCTCATTATTTTTTTTTATATATATAACACTCATATCAGAATTATGGATATACCATGGCATAATATCCAAGTTGAGCATGTAGATAAAGAGTTTGAGTATTGAATTCAATCCCGAGCATTCCGATCAGCGTTTAATATGTATATGTATTTCAAAATGTAACGCATGCCTCACAGGGATTATATGTACCAAAAAATATGCTTAAACACTCCCAGCTTTCACCCGTGAGCTGACTCAAAAGGAAATCTATATTCTGCTGTAGTTCACACCGATTAGGAAGTGTACCCAATAAACGTGGAACAACTATTCAAATTGTAAGGTTGATTGTGTATAAGACTCATGCATTCAGGCAGACTCTGACATGACAGTGTAAGATTGACAGGCTATATTGATAAACAGTTAACATGAATATCACAGGATGTGTACAGTTGCAAGCAGTGTGACACATTAAGTTATCATGTATTAATTATACCTGACATAGGATCTACACATAAAGCTAACAATAAGGGACTGAACATCACCATAGAGAGAAAATCAACAAACACAATTTTATTTTTAAGTCAACACAATCTGGCCAATCTAAATGGATGTTGAGGGATTTACAATATGGCAACACAATGCTTATTACCACAACTGATAACAATATAGCTTTCAAAAACCACCAAGTCAGAGTACCCACATAACTGAATTAATAGAGGCATCACGTCTAAATCTCAGGAAATGCTAAGAAGACCTTTACATCCGAATCTACCAGATGGCTACCAAATGAAAACTAAAATTTATAACAGGAATCAAATTACTGATCATGAGTTGAAAACTGCAAGCATTCACGTATACTAAATTCATTCATATATATATATATATATATATATATATATATATATATATATATATATATATATATATATATATATATTTCCAAAACCAAACCCTTCTCCCCTTCTTATACTTCTTTGACAGACTTACAAAATCCCCAAATCAACGATTTGGAGTTTTAGTTTGGGGGTTCACCGTGAAATCCCGAATTTTAAACTCACAACAGACATAGCAACTCGTTTCCCCCAGATTTAAATCCATGCCAAACACTCTATCTCTTTACTATTGAAATTCCAAAATCCCCAAATCGGAGATTCTGGGATATTCGGTAGCTTAAACCCTAAATCCCCAAAATTTCTTGTCGGATATGGGATTCACTGCACTCGTAAATCCCTGTTCACTGCACCCTCACCCCATGCTCGACCCACAGAATACCCAAAAAAAAATAGGAAAACCTACTTGTTCCGACAACGAGGAGGTGGCTGTCTCGGTCAGGGAGATCGCCGACGTCGGTTGCTCCTGCTGGAGAGCTCGGGTCGAGAGGGACAGGGAGGCAGAGAGGAGAAGACAGAGAGAGAGAGAGAGAGAGAGAAAGAGGTTGTTGCTGCGAGAGACGAGTCCGCTAACCTCAGTTTCTCCGTTGCCGAGCAAGGGTTCGAGAGGGAGGAAGAGAGGTGTGGGAGGGGAGTAAATAGGGAGGGTGGCCCCGAAACGGAAGGAGGCGGTTACCTTCCTCGCTTCGCCCGGCGGTTGCGCACACAAAACCTTCCCCTTTTTCCCTATCCGCTAACACCCATTTTATCGGGTAGGGCCTCTCTTTTTTTCTTAACGTACTGTGAGTTGTGGGGGCATGGATCAACCGGATCCATGACCCGCGATCTAGCTGGATATGCGGTCCATCGATGGTTTGGGTCTGATATTTGGACCCATACGGATCCATATATATTTATTTATAATTAGTATTATTATTACTATCTTATATATATATATATATATATATATATTACACCCCAATTGGGTACGGTTTCGGTTTGGCCACCACCCAGACCCGCAACCCAAATCTTTAATGAAACCACCTAGTTGGGCAATTTGGATCCGTCTGAGGATTCAAAATATTACAAGCTTTAAAATACTATATTCTTAATACATTTGGTTTATTTTTCGATACGATCTTGTGGGTCCTTCATAGGTTAATATAAATCAATTTACGTTAACCAAAAATTGACATAACTTATTATGGGTCTAGGATCCATTGTGCTTCGTAAACCCTTTTAATAAACTCGGATTCAGGAATCCGAAGTTTTGATCATACTCTGGTTTGGAACTATAGATCCAAAATAATTATTATGAATCCAACTAAATGTACATTGATCCTTATGGTTTCGATATAAGGATCTAGATTAATATTGAAGTTCTGATATCGAAGATCCAAATGCAATATTGTGAATTCGAACATCGCCTTAAGCTATACCAATTCCCACTAAAGTGTTGTAAAAATTTTCTCATTCAAATTCAACTTACTTCAAGGATCCAATCTATTATTAAATATTTAATTTAAGGTTCGCGATTTGATATCTAAGATCTGAATGGGATATCGGAGTTCTAAACAAGATATTAAGGATCCAACATTGAAGATCCAAATAGGTTATCTGAGATCCAATTATGAATAAACAATTAAAACAACCCCTAACGTACCTATTCGTTTCTAGTGGTCTGTCAAGAGAGAGGACAGAGCGGTACAAACTCCAATGGACAGGTTGTTAACAACCACCCTATGGGCAATGATCCGGCCTCCCCAGTCATTGGAGTTAGGGGAAAAGGGCTATAATAGTTAGCTCAACACTTCTGCAGAAGTTGGATGCATCCGTGGCACTGCCTCCTTTGGGGAATCCTCTCTCAACTAAAGTCGTCCCTTTAGAGCGGACTCAACTAGCTATTCGGGTTATTCAAAATACATAAAATAACAGACGCCCGAACTAGTCTCAGTTGTTTCTACGTTTTGCCTGCGCGTACCCGCAGGCCAGTAATATCGAAACATAAAGTCTGTTCGCACTGGTTGTTGAGTAGTGAGACTCACTTGCACTCGCTTGCACTACTGACTCCCTTGCACTCGCTTGCACCACTGACTCGCTTGCACTACCTATTCGCTTGCACTATTGACTCGCTTGCACTACCTATTCGCATGCACTATTGACTCGCCTGCACTACCTATTCGCTTGCACTACTGATTCGTTTGCACTACTTACGCGTTTGCACTATTTACCTGCTTGCATTGCTTACCTGTTTAACTGCATATCTGCTTTAAACTGCGTAACCTACTGAATTAAATGTACATAATTCAGTTTCCTTGTAGTCTCTCTTGTGCACCTACTAGTTTTTCGCGAAACTAACCCATTCTATGGGTACAGGTGATGAATAGGTACTCCATGGGCGATGGCGCGATGGCAAGATGGCTTTAAGACTTTCTTCTTCCTGCTCTTAGCTCGCGTCCTGATGTTTTTGGGTCTTGTAACGGATTTTCCTTGGGACATCCGAATTTTGTACTTTTGGAACCTTCTTTAATGGAAGTGCCTTTTTCAAGTAGCATGGTTTGTATGTTTTGGTTCTTCAGCTAACGCGCCCAAAGTGGTCAGCTTGCCTTTCTAAAATTAACAAAAGGATGGTCTTCTGCTGATTTCATAAACCAACTCTGTAATAAAGAGATTTCTTTTAGTCTCTTGCCTATTTTCTGAAAGGTTCGAAAGTTTGAAATTTTGGGGCGTTACACTCAAGCCACCAATGGCAAATACAAAAGCACCAAGTCTCGAGCTCACAATATCATGAGGGAAGACATAAAGGATATTGATTGTATTAATAAAATGCTCTTGAGCAACCACATATTACAATAGGAGAGATGCCCATATATATAAAATCACTAGAATATGAGAACTGGAAATATGAGAACTAATGTGTGAACTGCTATTTATAACGAAATATGCGGAAGCACAAAACACAAGCCACTAAGAGCTTACAAGATCATAATCATACAAGTGCACATGCACAAGTCCACTATGGGACATTACAAAAGCCTAACAAGGCAACACCAATAAGAATAAAATATAAAAATATAATCCTTTTATTGATCAAATGCTTAACACAAGCATTAAAGAAACAAGAGGGGTTCTACCCCTATTTATACACAAAACCTCCTTTAAAGAGGAGACCATTCGGAGCTCCAAAGAGCTGTTGGGAGCTCCCAACTGTCACAAATATGACCATTGGGCACCCTCCCAACAGATCAAAGAGCCCTTGGTCAAGAAAAAAAAAGAGAAAATAAAAAATAAAAAAGGCTACAGACAGTCACTAGTGGATATTTTATTGCAAGGGGAAATGACCAAAATACCCTTCACTCAAAAAGTAAATTACAATCATATCATTTATAATATATATAATATATGTACTATTTTAACACTATTTCCGTGAATTTTTTGTTCTTCTCTTGAATCTAACCGTATGGATGTGATCTACACGCTTGGATTTATAAGAACTCGTTCTTGAATCATCCGATTTTGATGCATAAATGTCATTTTTTTAAGGGTTTAAAATCAATGGCTCATAATCTTCATAAATATTCAATCATTCAAAAATCACATTTTTTCATCGAAAATACGTGATCCAATGGTTGATTCCTAGCAAATTCACCATGCCAAGCACATCCACATGGTTGGATTTGAAAAAAAATTGTTGGAAATTCTCATATTTCTAGTTCTCATATTCTAGTTACTCTCTCTCTCTCTCTCTCTATATATATATATATATATATATATACACACACACACACACACACACACACAAAGGAGAGAGAACAAGAGACTCTACTAGCTATTAGTCATGCATAATGGCTAGCTTAACAGCTAGTTCAAAAAAATAAAAACACTTTTCAATAACATATATAGAGTTTATGTTTGGTACAAACAATTGTACCTACAATCTAGTTTGAATCTCACTATACAAGTTGTTTTGACACAATCTAACCTCATAGATGTGTTCAACATGCTCAATTTAGTTGGAATTGATTCTTGGATCATGTTTTTCGACGAAAAAACATGTTTTTATGAGTTAGAAAAAATTGATGCCTTCATAGCCATTGATTTTTGGATCTCCAAAAAGACCTGTAAACAAGTGAGATTCCGACAATCCCGAAGTCGGTTCCCACTAAGCAAAACTTGTAGATCACATCTATGGTGTTAGATGTGAGAAAAAACCAAACAATGTGGTTTTGCCTACACACACACACGTATATATATATAAGAGAGAGAAAGAGGTTGGTATTAATGAAGTTAAGGAATTGTTGAGCTAGGAATCATAGGTGCAAGTTGTATCAACTCAATCTAACCACATAGATGTTTTCAACATGGCTTGTTTGCTAAGGATCAATCCTTTGATTGTGCATTTCTGATGTAAAAATGCAATTTTTTTATTTATGAAGTTTTGGCGCATTGTTGGCAATTGATTTTTGAACCCCTTTAAAAACCAAATTACTTGTCATAATCACATGATTCAAAACAAATTTTCATGTAGATCACATCTTTAACATTTGATTTACAAAAAGTTTTTTTTTTTTGAAAAAGTGTGATTTCTAATTTTCTTCTCAATAGTTCCGTACCTTCATTAGTACAATATATATAATATTTAATAGTCTTCCTCAAACTTACAGTGTGACCATCGAAAGTTTGTTAAGGAGAAAAAAATTGGCACAGAAGGCAAGACTTAGTAAAGAAGCCTGCAATTTGATATTTTGAAGAAACGTAAAGTGTTCTCAAACATAAAGAATCCATCTCTATGCTTTATATGCTCATGGAAGATGTGATTGCTGGTAATATATATAGCATTCTTATTATCGTAGCACAACTTTGACGGTTTCGAGATATCAATTTTCATGTCTTCAAGGAGGGACTGCAACCAAACAATCTCTATAGTGGTGGTCATAAATCTATATTTAGCTTATGTAGATAACAGATTTACCTTTTGTTGCTTCTTGCATCACTAAAAAATAATTTGATCACCTAAAAACACAGAAATTGGTAGTTGAGTGTCGGTTATTGGGATATTCTCCTCAATCAAAATCAATTATAAGCAATCAAATTTAAAAAAGATGAGAAGGATATCAAAACCCCTTTAGTAATGATATTTTTTATGTATCTAACAATCCTCAACACCACACTCATGTGAATTGTTGTTGGCACGTGTTGAAATTGACTTCTGGTGTGTACCACATGAGCAATATTTGGTCGAGTAATGGACAAATAAGCCACAGAGCCAATAAATTGTCTACATAAGGTTGGATCTTCTAATGGAATCCCATCTTTCAACTCTCGTCTTTGTATTGATAACCTCTGGTGTGTAGACTCTTTCATCATTTGTGATTCCATAACGAGCAATGACATCAACTACAATCTTCATTTGAGATAAAATATATCCTCAGGAAATAAACAACTTCGGTACTTAAGAAATACCTTAGAAAACTAAGGTTAGACCCAGTGTTATCAAAAACGCGCCTTGAGGCGCAAAAGGCACGCCTCGCTTTGAGGCGCGACCCTCTGTGCCTCAAGGTGCAGTTTTTTTACAACAAGATTTCTGAGGTATAATCTTCTTGAAACTGGTTATGGCCAAATGGGATTTGCATTTCTTTAGTTTTTATGAGTAATTATTGGTACTGTTCCTGTAAATGAAATGTTGGCTGCTTCGTTTATGAGTAGGGAATCTATCATGATCCATTGGAATTAATTTCTTTTCATAGAGCCCAACAACAGACATTGATTTTGATTTACAGTAGTTTGAATTATTTCTTATGAACCCAGTAGTTGACAATGATTTTGATTTCAACAACTTGAACTATTTGCAGTTGAATTTTTTGTATTATTTATTTTATAAATCCTAGCATGTTAACGTTAATGTTGTTAAATTTACAACATCTTGATTCTTATTTAATTGGAATTTCTTTTCATAAAACCCAACATCTTAGTGCTAATGCTGGTTGTATTTTTCTTTTTCATACAGTTCGGATGGCTTGTCAAAAACCCCAGTAGTTAGCATTAATGCTAGTTTTGATTTCAACAACTTGATGTCCTTTGTAAAATTGAATATATATAATATATATACAGTAGTTTTATCTTTATTTTATTTGTTGGTGTTGGTTTTAATCATAACCCAATATATAGATGTTTGCTATAAAAGTTATGTTGCTAGAATTTCTGTTGATAAATTCATTATCGATAAAGTGTATCTCTGCTGGAATTTCTGTGGATATAAATCCCTATGGTTAACATTGTAATAATCGAAAAAAAAAATTATGTTTGGATCCGGGCCGGATACGGACCCGGATCTGACCCGGGTAAACAAGTCGGCTGCGTGCTTTTAAAAGCACGCAGCGACGAAGGGGGGGAGGTTCTGGAAACCTCCTTCCCCCTCTCATCTCTCGGTCTCTCTCGTCTCCTTCCTCTGCGTTGCCGACCCGCCGCCACCTGCGACCTCCCTCCGACGCCGACGATGCCGCCGCTGGCGACCACCAGGTACGCACCTCCCCCTCTTTCGTTCGCCACTCTCTCTCTCTCTCTCTCTCCTCTCTACCTCTCCCGTCTCTCTACTCCCTCTGTCACGGCAGGGGAGGGGCCGAGCCCCTCCTTCCTGCCTCCTGTTACGGCAGAGGAGGGGCTCGCCCCCTCCTCTCTGTTCCTTTTGATCGGCAGGGAGGGGCTGAGCCCCCTCCTTGCCCTTTTGATCGACAGAGGAGGGGCTCACCCCCTCCTCTCTGTTCCTTTTGATCGGCAGGAGAGGGGCTGGGCCCCCTCCCTGCCCTTTTGATCGGCAGGGGAGGGGCCGAGCCCCCTCCCTGCTTTGTGTTACTGTAGGGGAGGGGCTGAGCCCCCTCCCTGCTCTTTGTGTTGACAGGGGAGGGGGCCGAGCCCCTCCTCCCTGTGTCTCCTTTCAGCAAGGGAGGGTCAACCCCTCCCTACTCCCTTTTGACAGCAGGGGAGGGTCGACCCCTCCCTGCTCCCTTTGACAGCAGGGGAGGGTCGAACCCTCCCTGCTTCCTCTTTTGGTCAGGGGAGGGGTCAATCCCCCTCCCTGTGCCCTCGTCGTTCAGGGGAGGGGTTGAGCCCCCTCCCTGTGCCTTTTCTCTCTTTAGGCAGGGGCATCACCCCTGCCTCTGCTGTTCTTCGGCAGGCAGGGGCAAGGCCCCCTGCCTCCCTCTTTGTATGTCGTCTGGTAGGGGCGAAGCCCCCTGCCTCCCCTTCGTTGCTGACAGGCAGGGGCTCTGCCCTTGCCTCTCTTCTACTTTGTCAGGCAGGGGCGCAACCCTTCTTGCCCTCGCTTTATGAGGGTAGGGGTGCAACCCCCTGCCTCCTCGGAGTCCGCTGATAGCAAGTCAGTAGGGGCTCGCGGTTCCTGCTTCTGCTTCTGCTTCTTGCGCTTATAGCAGGTGCGCATGCGCACGATGCCCCTGCCTCTGTTTCCGTTACGTCAGGGCGACGATAGTGCCTCTGACTTTCTATTTTGGTATTAGCTTGCTAAGATCGTTACTTTTGCAGCTCGTACGACGGATCCCGCTCGCGCTCTGCGACCCGAGCCGCCAATCGCGTACATCTGCGGACGACAGCAAGCTTGCAACTCTCAAAGGTAGGGAAAGATTACACAGAAGACTTGGATAATTGAATTTAGTTCAATTAACTAAAAAGGACAATTAAATAAATATATATGCATATATATATATATCATATATATTTATACGAGTACACATTTAACTCAAGGACGCAGTTTCGCGATCCTTGTCCTTTACTTTGCCGTTGCGCATCGTGCACAGGTTTTGTGTTGCACTCCTGTTTACAGTTCCTTTACTTTGCCGTTGCGCATCGTGCAAAAGTTCTGCGTTGCACTTCTGCTTACCGCCTTTACTTTGTCGTTGCGCCTAGGCTCTTGCTTTTGCATATGTGTTGGTATTGCCTTGCTTTTGCAGATGACGTGCAGGTTCTTGCTCTTTGCGTATGCCTTAAAGGCATCCTCGTGGAGGATGCAAGAGACATCTATCACTCACTCTTGCGACAAGAGTTCAGTTGGGAGCTGGCGATACATCCTCGTCTAAGGAGAGGGATACCTCGCAAGGATCCTGGCTCTTCGTGCGTGCAGTCCTGCAGAGTCGACTTGAGGTTTCAGGGAGCTGCGCAAAAGCATCAAAGACTGCTCCAAATCTAAGCATTTGGAAGGATGTGACTGGCTGGTTCTTGTTTTCATTGCAAAATTTTTCCCCTCCCTTGCGAGAGAGAAACGAATTTGCGAGTCAAACTCGACCAAAGTTTTGAAAATGGTTTTGAAAATTACTCGCCTCTGTTTTGAAAATTTGCGGGAAAATTCTGTGGAATGGGATCTGCCTGTCGGTACAAGATTCAACCGTTCCTGACGCCTTTACCAGGGGTAATTGAACCAAGGATCAATTACGTGCTTTAACTTGACTCAAATATCTAAATTATGCTCTATTTTTCCTAGAATGCACAAAGAATCAGGCTTGTGCTATGGAATTTTGAAAAATGCAAGTTTGAGAAAATATGATGTTTGCTTTGGAAAATTGAAATGCATTTAGAAAAGGACTGGAAAATGCTTGAAAATGGAATTCCTGGGAAAATCACTGAATTTTATTGGAAATCAGAAATTTGCATTGGAAAGTGATTTCTCGGGAAAATTTAAACTTTAGAAAATCGATTTTGAAATTTGAAATTGCTTTTCTCAGAAAATGGATTTGAGAATTCTAAGAAAATCTAAGAAATTCATTGGAAAATGACTTTTGAAATGGAAAATGAATTCTCAGAAAAAATGAAAAATATGAGAAAATCGATTTCTGAAAACTGGGGATTTTGAAATTTGAGAATTTGAAAACATAGGAAAATCTTGATTTGAACTTGGAAAATGCTTTGAAATGTCATTTGAAAACTTAGGATTTTGAGAAAATCAGATCCTGAGAAATACTTGGAAATTCTTGAGAAAACTGAATTTTTTTGAAATTGAAATTGGAAAATGAATTTGAAAACAATGAAATTTGAATAATATGAATGAATGAATATGAATTTGAAAAGGGAACTTCATTGAGGAATTGGGAAATCCTTTTGAAGTTTTAAAAAAATGTAGTGCATTTTTGAAGTTAGCCTAAGTGTGTAGGCTGAATGTGGCTAATATGAAGATCATAAATCTTGGTTTTCTTCGTATTCTGACTATGGCCATAAATACGAATCCCACCGAGTTTATAAACTCCATAAGAGCTTGTGCACGTGCCATTCGTGTAAACCATAGTGAATTTGAAATAAATGTGCATGAATCGTACATCACATATTAAAATTTGCATAAATTAAACTATATGCAATGCAGCCCTATTCTAAGCAGAAAAGTAACTCTTATTCCAAATATTACATTGATTTTTACATTGAATTGAATAAAATAAATAAATAAAATGGCTAAGTCTTCTTCTTGAATATTCCTGCAAAACTGGAAAACAAGGTTAGCACAAAAATGTAGTTTTTTCTGAATTTATCCGAAAATATAGGAAATTATCGGATATTATTCAAATATAAACCCAAAATCATACCCCCTTTGATATAAACATGATAAATAATGAATAAATTTCGAAAATAAACTTGAAAATTCGAAATTGGGGTCAAAATTACCAAAATACCCATGATGACCTTGAAATCAGGGTTTTCTGAAAGAATTTTTGTAAATTTTGGAAATTTAAAATTAAATGAAATAAATCAAACATAATATGATGAAATATGATGATATGCATGAAATTTTGGAGAATTAGAAATTGAAATTTCGAAATTTAGGTCAAAATGACTAAAATACCCCCGATAACAAGACTTTGGCCTTGAAACCAGGGTTTTCTGAAATAAATTTTGCAAAATTGAAAAATATGAAATGCAAAGGAGATTAAAATTAACCCTAATATGATTCTACATGCTTATGTACATGATAAAAACCTTAAAATGGTGAAAATATCATAAAATATCGAATTTAACCTGATTTTCGCCTGATTTTCGCTTCTGAATTTAAAGATAAACCAACACCTGGAGCAAATGAACTTGGAATTAAACCACATTTGGCATGGACACCTAAAATAACCCTAGAAACATAATGGAGCTCGAAAATATATTTTTTTTGTATTTTTAAATATGGAAATTCAAATAAAAACCCTAAATTTTGTGATTTCTGCCTAAAATGTTGATTCTAAAGGGGATTTAGGATATTAAATTTCCATAACAATTTCCCAAATTTTATGAGGTGATAGAGGACGATAAGGCAAGGATTTTTTCCTTTTACACTTTCTGGTTTTGACCTATGGTCGGAGCTGTGCCACTCCGGCAAGTCGGATCGGAATCCGGCGACTCTAGGATTTAGGGGAAACAGACAGGTTTCAGTAGAAAAATGTGGGAAAAATGGAAGACAGATGGGAAAAAGGCGCAAATTGTGGGAAAATGTCTCTGACAAACATAGAAAGATTTTATCTTTTGACACCATTGGGATTTGGTTATGGTTTGGAAAAGGCCATATTGTTATCAGAGACCTAAATCTCTAAGATTTCTGGACATTGAAATCTATTAGACAGAAAGGGAAAATCCGAGAAAAATAATGAAACAGATTCAAAAATTTCTAAATTTTGGTAAATGACAGGAAATTATGTTAGGAACAACTTTCATGTTGAAAGTATTTGCAGACGGGCTACGGATTGGGCGGAATCGGTGCATTAGGATCTGTCTATATCCTGACAAAAGAAAATCGATATTTTCCCAGGGGTCTGAGAAATCCGATTTTTTACAGAGAGCAAAACTAACTGGAAAAACCTAAAAATTTTCAGATAATTATTAAATTCAATAATGAATCTACTGTGATTTTTGGAGGACAATCCGGATCTCCCACAAGGGTGGTGTCGGAGGTTCTTCTCTGCTAAAGCAGAAATTGGAATTTATGAGAAGTCCAAAACCCGAATTAGGATTTCGCTTTTTTTTTATGGGGTTATCAAACTCAAATGAAACCAATTTTTTTTATAAGAAATTGAGAACATATAAATCTAACAATATTAAAATTTTAAGAATTTATTGAAAAAAAAAACAACCTCATGAAACATCATCTAAACGATACTTAAATGAAAATTTACAAGCTCTATGCTAGACATGAATGAAACTACATAAGATGAGTAAAAAAAAATCAAGAAAACTAACTTAGGTGCAGCATGAAAATATATGTAATATGAAAACAAAATGAAAATAAACTAGCGGGGGGATGTGATTCACTTTGCTGCTTTTGGCTTTCGAACGAAAGATCTAATCCATCCAACGGACATATCCCATCATTCATCGAGCCTACTCATATAGAATATCCTCTAAAAACATGTATTGATGAAACAAAGTGAATATCAAGTAAAATAAAAGAAAGAAAAACACACCTTGGTCGTGGCTGAAGGTTGGGATAGCTGTCACAAAAGGGGCTGGCTGACGGTTCCCTCGTGGTGGCTGCTAGAAGGAGGTCCGGAGGCGGCTGCTAGAAGGAGGCTTCAACGTGGAGCAGCTGCTGGAACAATGAAGATTGGGCTGCCTTTGGCTGAACCGAAGGGAACGGCTGTTGTGTTGTGGCTAAAGGGGTGAATGGCTGTTGGCTGGAGTTGAGGGTGCTGGAGGTACCAAAGTGTGGCTGCAAGGAGGTCCTCGAGCTGCTAAGGATGACGCCACTCCAAAGCCTGCTGGAACCGTAGGTTGAAGATGATGGCTGGAGTTGTTGGGTGTGAAGGAGGAGTGTTCTTCAATGGCTGGAAGTTGCAGCCAAGAGGAGAGGTGCTATGGTTGTAGCAGCAAAGGGGAGAGAAAGATAGAGTTTAAGAGAGAGAGAGAGAGAGAGAGAGAGAGAGAGAGATGAGCGTTGAATCCTTTTTTGGCCAACCGTATGGCTTTTTTTTTCTTTTGGTTTTCTTAACTTAGGGAAAGATAAACTCTTTCCTAAGTTTTCTTTTTGATTAATGAAAGAAAGGAATTCACGTAAATGGGTTGGGCAAGAGGGAAAGAAGGAAGGAAGGAAGAAAGAAGGAAAGAAGAGGGAAAAAGAAAGGAAAGAAAGAAAAGGAGGGAAAAAGGAAAAGGAAAAGAAAAAATGAAAAAAAAAATGGAAAGTGGGGCTGGAGGTTTGGGTGACCACCTTGTGGGTCCCACCTTAGGAAGAATAAAATAATTTAAAAAATTTAAAATAAATAAAATAAAACAAACCAAAAAATAAAAAAAAAGATATTTTTTTTCTTTTCTTATAAATTAAAACAAGAGAATGCAAATGGATGGGCCATCTCAGAGCGGGTCCAAATTTTGATTTTGAAATTCATTTTGACGATTAGAGGGGTAAAATAGTCTTTTCAGAAAGTTTCCAGACAAAACGAGCTATTTTTGGCAGTTTTTGAAATGAGCTCGGATTTTGAAGTTCAATACCCGTTGCGAAGCAAATCCAGTGTAGATTTTGAAAATTTGATTTTGAAAGAAATCCAGATTGTTTTTCTCAAGAAACTATTTCCAAACGAAACGAGCTATTTTTGGCAATTTTTGAAACAAGCTCGGATTTTAAAGTTCGATACCCCGTTGCAAAACAAATCCAGTGTAGAATTTGAAAATTTGAGTTTGAAATAAATCCAAATTGTTTTTCTTGGGAAAATATTTCCAATTTTAGACTCCTGGGGGTAAAAATGTTAATTTTGGAAACCCAGGGTTTGAAATTGATTTATGAAAACTTTAAAACTTAATCTGGATTGAAATTTATAAAACTGGAGTTCTGGACTTCGAAAATGTTATGAAATGTGATGAAATGTTATGAAATGCTGAGAAATGATATGAAATGATGAGAAATGACATGAAATGCAATGCGAAATGCTAACCCTGAATGAAGAGTTTTGGATG